>NC_086100.1:167228707-167536520 GCF_963921235.1 Mobula hypostoma
TAGGAATAATCCTGCCAAAAGATCTTTCAACATTGTCACAGGTAAATTATGGGCCATTAACTTCAGAGATAAAAGCAGATATACATAGGTGGAATCTTAATCCCTTTTTAAGTTTAAATTCAAGGATAAATACCATAAAAATGAATATTCTCCCTCAGTTCCTTTACCTTTTCCGGACTTTACCTGTCGAGGTGGATGATAATCAATTCAGGGAATGGGACAAATGGATTTCCCGCTTTATCTGGCAAGGAAAGAAACCTAGAATCCGATTTAACACCTTACAGTTAGGAAAGGAAGGAGGAGGTATGGCTCTTCCTTGTTTGAGAAATTATTTTTATTCTTCACAGATAACCCCTCTGTTATATTGGTGCAATAGGGAATACAACACTAAATGGAAGGAAATAGAATTTGGATTGATTGACAGTTTTCCTCTACAGGCCTCAATTGCGGACATAGGATTGATGGCCCAATTGGAAAAGATTAAAAACAGCTAGATAAATCTCACATTAAAAGTATGGCAGAAGGTGGCTAATTCATATGGAATCAATAACATGTCAAAACTTTTCAGACGGTGTGCTTATGATACCAAATTTCTTCCCAGCACAGGAGATAAAAGATTTGAACTGTCAATAAAGAAGGGCCTTACAACCTACCTCTCAGTCACACATAAAAGTGTATTACAAAGTTTTCAATCCCTGCAGGACAAATATGGCCTAGAACACAATGACTTTTTTAGGTACCTTCAAGTACAACATCATGTTAACCAGAGTTTTAGATATATAGACTTATCAACAGTAGAATTAGAATTTGTTCAAGATTCTGAATTCGGCTTACAGTTCAATACCAAGTAAATCAATTTTTCGATTATATAATGCCCTCTCTCATGCCAAAAATGAAAACACATTGTATATTAAAGAGAAGTGGGAGAAAGAAGCGGGGTTGGTACTTTCAGAGGAGGCTTGGGGGAAAATATGCAGCTTTCAGTGGTCTTCAACTAACTCTTTGATTTGGAGAGAACATTGTTGGAAAAATATTAAAAGATACTTCAAGACCCCATACCAGGAAAAATATAAAGACACAAACATGGCGTGTTGGAAAAGGTGTGGCTCCAAGGAGGCAAATCATTTCCATATTTTTTGGGATTGCCCTAAGTTAAGTTTATATTGGGAAGGTATTCACAGAACATTAGTTAAAGCGTTTAAGACTCAGATACCTCTGAATTTTGAGACTCTGCACTTGGGGCATGTATTGTTTTTGGAACAGAAGAAAGATATAAAGCTGCTACAGGCCCTTTTAGTGGCAAGTAAGAAATCAATCTCCAGAAAGTGGTTAAATCCAACATCACCTACATTAGAAGATTGGCATGAAATCATTTTGGAAATATTTACAATGGAAAAGATGATCTACTCTCTGAGAATTCAAAAGGAAAAATTTTATCAAATTTGGAATAAATGGATTGAATTTATAACCTCAAAGCGAGCAGACTTTAGATGGCTCTCCTAATGGTTTATACTGTTTGTCTCACCAACATAGTAATAGTGTTAACGTAAGCACCCTTGGCTCGAATGTTCACTGTTCTTTTTTTTGGAAAATGTGGAATTAACACAAGTAACGAAAAGATCTGGGGAAATTTTGGACCAGAAAGAAATGGACCAGAAGAGATACATGGAAATCAGTATTCAACCATTATTACTAATATTTTTTATAACAACTATTATCATTATTTAGTTTAATAGAGTGGAATTACAATTGCACATAAACAGCTATTTGAGTGCCTAATTATTTTTTATATTATCTCAATGTGCACTTGTGAATGTACAAATTAATATAGATTTACTCACATAAAAAATGGAAGAAGTTATATATGTAAAAAGAAGTTTGTGTATTACTTGTGAATACCTTATCCAAATAAAAATAAAATTAAATTTAAAAAAAAGAGAAAAGAGTTTTTAAATGGGGCTGTTTCCCACTTTTGTAAGGGTGAAGCTGTGTTTCAACAAATCCATAACTTCATGTCCCACTAACGGGGAATTGCAGAGTCCATGGTATTTAAGTCCATTAGGAAGTAACAAGAAACGCAGGCAGGGCTGGCTGGTGGCGCAACGACATCAGCACCAGACCTGGGAGCGGAGGTTCCCGGGTTCGAAACCAGTTGGGTCCGCCCCCGACTACGCTTTCCATCCGTGCCGGATTGAGTGTCGAGAATGCAAGTCGACCTCGTAAAATAAAGGGAAAATACTGCGAAAATGTCTGTGAGAGGAGTGGCTCGCCACAGTCTGTCTCTCTCTATCTCTCTCGCTCCACACCTTGTAAAAAGCCATGAGAAAGACATCATCACAGACGCACGCACGGTCACACAGACGCACATGCACAGACTCGCAGACTTGCATGCACACAGGCACACACCAAAAAAAAATGCAGGCAATGCAAACAGATTATGACCATCACCAAATGAAATGGGACAAAGCTATAGTTACATATTCTGGATGATAATGCGGAAATAAAATTATGATGGGGTCACTAAAGACACAGGTTGATAGATCTGAGGACCAATTGTCCCATCGACAAATATATATGGGGTGAACTTGTTGGAGGGGAGGGGATTATACATTCCTGCTGCTACACATGGCTTAAAATGAAAGTAACTCTGCTTTCAAAAACTAACTCTTGAACACTTTTTTTTTGTGGGTTGTACATCTCCACCTTGCTGTGAATCAGGTCAACCCTTTACGAGGGGTGATTGATAAGTTTGTGGCCTAAGGTAAAAGGAGTCTATTTTAGAAAATCAAGCACATTTATTTTTCCTACTTTTACACGCTTAGTCCAGTGGTTGTGGAGCATACGGATCCCTTCTTTGTAGAAGTCGGAGTCTTGGACCTCCAGAAGTGGTCCACAGCAGGGGTGATTGATAGGTTCATGGCCTAAGGTAGAAGGAAATGAGTTATTAACTTCAAATTTTCTGCATTTTCACTCAAAGAGTTGAACTGCACATGCATGTAACAAGAGCTGTATAACTCATCTCCTTCTACCTTAGGCCACAAACTTATCAATCACCCCTGCTGTGGACCACCTGGAGGTCCAAGACGCTTTCGTTACATGCATGTGCAGTTCAACTCTTTGACTGATAATGCAGAATGTTTGAAATTAATAACTCATCTCCTTCTACCTTAGGCCACGAACTTATCACTCACCCCTGCTGTGGCCCACTTCTACAAAGAAGGGATCCGTATGCTCCATGACGGCTGGACTAAGTGTGTACATGTAGGAGGGGACTATGTTGAGAAATAAATTTGTGCTAGGTTTTCTAAAATTGACTCCTTCTACCTTAGGCCACGAACTTATCAATCACCCCTCGTAGATTATGGTATTTTCTGAAAGCCTAACTGCTAACAGAAAGAGGGCAATAGGATATTAGGGGCCTCCCAAACATTGTGAACAATAATGCATCCTCATAGCTGTTGAGAGATAAGGATTTAGAAATAAGATGAAAAATACGAACGGGAATCAAATTGGACAGAGAAAAGAGAGTGAGATATGGGAAGATGGGAGACAATGGAAAAGATAAAACCTAATTCATTGTCAGGGAGTTGCTGGCAGACAGTAATATATTTGGCTTCTTTTGTGAGGATCGATGAGACAAACTGTCCACCATTCCATGACAAATCACAATCTCTTTCACACACAATTCTATTACTATGTTCTAAACACTCTTCACAGCAAATTCTGGTTCCTTAAGTCTTGCAGATAAAAATGGCAAAAAGGACACTTTACATTTTCGACAAAAAAAGATGGTGACATACCTTGGTGTCTGCTACTTTGGACAGTCCCAACTCTTTAATGATCTGGTTAATCCTTTCATTCTTTTCCCTATTGCGAATACTAGTTGGCAAACGCAGAGCAGCCGAAAATTGCAAATTCTCTCTCACCGTCAGTGTGCCCATCACCACATCATCCTGAAAGACAAAGCGAACAATAGCTATAAGCCAACAGGCACCAGAATAGAAACAACACACACAAAATGCTGGTGGAACGCAGCAGGCCAGGCAGCATCTATAGGAAGAAGTATAGTTGACGTTTCAGGCCAAGACCCTTCGTCAGGACTAACCACTAACAGGACTAACCAGAATAGAAAAATCACCATTAAGCCAAGCCTAAAATAACACACAGAACACTGACATTTCAATCACTCAGAAATGAAGAAAGTAATAGACTTGGATAATTATAGAGCACCCCATGCATCTTCACAATGTCATGGCAAGTTTTGTAGCAAAATGTTTCTCAAATGAAGTTCATGGAGCTGACAGAGCAAAACTATTTTGCTGGTTTGGAACTATCTTAAAAGTTAGGCCACCCTCTCCAGAAATGACCAGGAAATATCACTACAGGTAGAAATGAGGGACTTCCTTCTGCAAATGGTAGCTACTATCATCACACTTGTATTTGCTAGGTTCTCACAACAGTGGAAGAATTCAGATCTAAACACCTCATCGAGACCTCAAGTGGCCAACTCTGCACCAGCCTCCCCCCACTATTCCATAATAGTCATGTCAATCTTTGCAATGAGAAGAACGTGTCACATGGGGCATCCAAGACACGTCAGCACATCAAAATGGGAACACAAGAGACTACAGATGCTGAAAATCAGGAGCAACACACAAAGTGTTGGAGGATCTCAGCAGGTCAGGCAGCACTTACGAAGGAAATAGACAGTCAGCATTCTGGATCGAGACCTTCATCTGGGCTGTAAAGAAAGAGGGGTATAAAAAACAGGAGGAAGGGGTGGATCCAGATGAGCGGGTGGAGGTGATAGGCAGGTGAAGGAGGTGAGCATGATACAAGAAGCAGGGAGGTGATAGACGGAATTGACAAAGGACTGAAGAAGATGGAATCTCACAGGAAAGGAGAGTAGACCGTGGAATAAAGGGATGGAGGTGAAGTGGTGGGAGGAATGTGTCGGTGATGGGCAAATCAAGAGTGTTGGGGAGGAGAGAGATGGGGCCGGTGAGATAAGGGGCCAAAAAGGAAAAGGGGGTTAGAGAAATCAATGTTCATGCTATCAGCTTGGAGACTACCAAGGCAGAATATGAGATGCTGTTTCTCTAATCTACACCTAGCTTCAACTTGGCAGTAGAGGAGGCTTTAGACAGACATGTTGGTGTGGAAATGGAAACAGGAATTAAAATGGCTGACCACTCCCGGCTGGTATAGTGGACAGAATGGTGGTGTGTTTGAAAAATATTTTAAATGTCTTTTTTTCAGAAAGGAAACATTCTCACCTGCACAACATAACCAGAGATACATTTAAAGTCAGCAGGTTGTGGAACACCATCTACCAGCACTTGTCCTTTCAAACCAATAGGCTCTTTCCTGGCAGCCAAGATATCCAGTAAGCTAGGAAGTAATGTGCACTTGTTATTTAATGAGGAAAAAAATCAATCCACACAAATAAAACATTGCTTGGTGTCTGACAGTATCGTACACGGGAATCAGAGACCGCATAACCCATCAGACGCTGGTGGGCAAAGACAAATGGCAAATTGTCACTGCCCACCAGCAAGAACCAATCACCTGCCAAAGTCACTCATTAGTTTATAAAATATTCTATTCTTTGAAGTTAACTTAAAAAAAGAATTTGGAAATCAAACGAAGAGGTAGGAGTATAGGTTTTATATGTTTCATATTTCAAATTATATATTTCATTACATCAGATTGTCTCAATGGGCCTTACTGTCAATTCTGAAGTGTTGCTACTGCTGTATTTTAGAAAATATGGTTATTGATATTGGAAGCCCTCACATTCAGAAATACAGTAATTACTGTATAATCTTTAAATAATGAATATCAAGAGATATTCTTGAAGGGCAAAGAATGATTATGATGTTCAAAACTTGGCTCAAGAAAAGTGAGCAACATATCTGCAGATTTTCACTTGTTCAAGAAATGTGAAGTTAACCGTAGACAAATCTGCTAATCAGAGTAGCCAAAATACATAGACTCTTTAAATTATGGACTTATGCTTGCTCGTTTAGGGTAAGAAAAGTGTTAAGTTGTGAAATAGATTAGAAGAAGACAATGTACTGAGCAGCTGGTGTAACCAATTTTATCAGGCAATACCATCTCACCCTACTGTCACAACACCACAGAGGTACAATTAGTACGTTTGCAGCTGACATAACAATACATGGCAGTGTTGATAGTAAAGAGGATATTGAACAGTAGGCAAGATAGCCACAGATGGAATAAAATCTTCATGAATGTGAGGTAACACACTTTGGGGTGACTGAGCTCGACAGGCACCTACACAATGAAAAGTTTTTAAATCTGCAGTTACTGGAAATATAAAATAAAGAGAAACATGCCTCAATGAGGCACCAGTATAATGATGTGAGTGGTGCAGAGGAAAAGAAGAGGAGGGGAGAGTGGGGGGGCATGGTGGCGAGAGGGAGGAAGTAGGTTGGCAGCAGTAGAGGGCAGGCAGAGTGGGGTGGCAAGCTGGGGGGGTCGAAGGGGGAGGGGGTGGAGGAGGGGAGGGTGGAAGGAAGGTAGGAGAATGAAAGAGTGGAGGGAGATGACATGTACAAGGATGGGGGAGTGAGGAAGGAGAATGGGAAGGGGAGGGGAGGATGGGGAAGGGGAAGGTGAGGGGGTAGGAAGAGGGAAGGGGAGGGGGTAGGAAATGGGGAAGGGGAGGGAATAGGAAGGGGGAAGGTGAAGGGGTAGGAAAGGGGAAGGGGAGGGGTAGGAAGGGGGAAGGGGAGGGGTAGGAAGGGGAAGGGGAAGGGGAGGGGAGGAAGGGGGAAGGGGTGGGGGAGGATGGGGAAGGGGGTAGGAAAGGGGAAGGGGAAGGGGAGAGGAGGATGGGGAAGGGGAGGGGAAGATGGGGAAGGGAGTGGGAGGATGGGGAAGGGGAGGAGGTAGGAAGGGGAGAGGAGGATGGGGTAGGGGAGGGGGAGGGGGAAGGGAAGGGGAGAGGGGGAAGGGGAGAGGGGAAGGGGAGAGGGGAAGGGGAGAGGGGGAAGGGGAGAGGGGGAAGGGGAGAGGAGGAAGGGGAGAGGAGGAAGGGGAGAGGAGGATGGGGAGAGGAGGATGGGGAAGGGGAGGGGGTAGGGGAAGGGGAGGGGGTAGGGGAAGGGGAGGGGGGAGGGGAAGGGGAGGGGGAAGGGGAGGAGGTAGGAAGGGGGAAGGGGAGAGGAGTATGGGGAAGAGGGTAGGAAGGGGAAGGGGAGAGGAGGACAGGGAAGGGGAGGGGAGGATGGGGAGGGGGTAGGAAAGGGGAAGGGGAGGGGAGGACGGGGAAGGGGAGGGGGTAGGAAGGGGGGAGGGGGTAGGAAGGGGGGGGGAAGGGGGGAAGGGGAGGTGGAGGAAGGGGAGGGGGTAGGAAGGGGGAGGGGGTAGGATGGGGAAGGGGAGGGGGTAGGATGGGGAAGGGGAAGGGGAGGAAGGGGAAGGGATGGGAGGATGAGGAAGGGGAAAGGGGATGGGAGGAAGGGGAAAGGGGATGGGAGGATGGGGAAGGGGAGGAAGGGGGCAGTGGAGGGGGACGATGTGGGGAAGTGGTGGGGGAGTATGGGGAGTGGAGGGGAGGGTGAGGGAAGAGGAAGGGGAGGGTGAGGGAAGAGGATGGGGAGGAAGCGCAGGGTTACGGTGAGGGTGAGGGGGTAAGTGGAGGGGGACAAATGGGAAGTGGCGAGGGGGGAGGAATGGGGAAGTTGTGGGGTAGGAAGGGGGAAGTGGCGAGGGGGAGGAAGGGGGAAGTGGCGAGGGG
Source organism: Mobula hypostoma (assembly GCF_963921235.1). NCBI lineage: Eukaryota > Metazoa > Chordata > Chondrichthyes > Myliobatiformes > Myliobatidae > Mobula > Mobula hypostoma. The sequence goes on from NC_086100.1 coordinate 167,236,473, forward strand.
GAGGAAGGGGGAATTGGCAAGGGGGAGGAAGGGGGACGTGGTGGGGGAGGAAGGGGGAAGTGGAAGGGGATTGTTCTATGTTCTCACCCTCTAACTGCTCCCATTCATCAGTGGTCAGATAACCCATTTTACAGTTTATCTCCATGGTCAATGCAGATTTACACAATCAGACACGTTTCCCCCACCTTCACACCCCTGACTAAGGGTTTTCAACTTAAAAAGCAACTCTTTTCCGCTTCCCATGGTGCAGCTGGATTGCTGAGGACATTCACAATGAATGGAGGAGTTCTGGGGACGGAGAGGACCTTGGTGTACAAGTCCAAGAATCTGTGTTGGTGACAACACAAGTAGGGAAGGGAGTGAAGAAGGCATTTGGGATATTTACGTACCTCCAATAGCTGTGGCATGGAGCAGAACTGGGACGTTGTGAGAATGAAGTGTTTTGGTTGATGAGTTACTGGACAGGCTGAGTGTGTTTTCCTTGCACCGGTGGAGATTAAGGGGAACCTGACTAGATTATGTGTGGCATTGGAAAGCCTTCGCTATGGCAGAGGTGTCTACAAGCAGAGAATACAAGATAAGAGAGTGAAGGGTTAAAAATACGATGAGGGGGTAGTTTTTTTTACACCTTAAGGATGGCTGGAATCTGCAACACATTTGCCTGAGTGGACAACGGAGGCAAATACTTTCACCGTGGTTAAGCAATACCTGGACCAACACTTGAACTGTCAAAGTGTAGAAGGCGACAGACTGAATGCTGGTAACTGATATTAGCATAGATGGTTACTTGTATGATAGCAGATAGAGCGAAGAGTACAACAGCATCCAAAGATACCAACTCACCCATGCTGACCAGGTACCCATCTAAACTAGTCCCATTACATATGTTTAACCCAAAACTCCTATCCACGTGGGCCTGTCTGGCTCAATAGTTCGCTGACAAAATCATTGCGAGTTTGTGTGAACTGAGGTAACTCAGACATCCCACCTCTCCCGGAAGTTCTGGGAGTCTCCCGCATATCGGTAGTGGCTCCCTGACGCCCGGAAATTATATAAAATATCCTGGAAATAGATTCTTTTTGAGAGGGAGAGTGAGCATCCTGATTGGTCTTTCTTCATGCTAAGAGTCGTCCCCAACCACCGGGCTGCGAGGAAACAATGTGATTTGGCGATATGAAACGATATGAGTCAGCTGCACCTTTCCTCATTCCCTGTCACGCACTGTTGAATTTTAACGCACGTGAGATCATCAGTGACCCGAGACGAGCAAAGGAATGGGTCCGTGATCCATTAGTGAATGTCTCCGGTGAATCATCCATGTCAGCGTGGGGAAAAGATCAACTCCTCGAGCTTGCAAATGACGGTGGGCTGAAAAGTATGTTTGACATAACATCTCTGCTGGCATTCTGGATCAAAGTCAAGGCTGAATATCCTGAGATAGCCACGAAAGCACTGAAAGCGTTGCTTCCATTTCCAACCTATCTCTGTGAAGCGGGGTTTTCTGCAATGAATGCAACGAAAACCAAATTGCGGAATAGACTGGACATAAGGAACCCCGTTCGAGTATCACTGTCTCCCATCACCCCTCGATAGGACCGTGTTGTTGCAGGAAAACAAGCCCAGGGCTCCCACTGATTCAGCGATATTGGTGTGTTTATATGTTCATACGGGGAAAATATGCGCTGTGTGTTTAATATCCAAACGTTACTTAAAATGTTATGATGCGATTGACTTATCACCTATATTCCGGTTGTGATTAACATCCCTGCCCCCCCGTCGGCCGGTCCGCAAGAATATTGTCAATATTAAACCGGTCTGCGGTGCAAAAACGATTGCGGCCCCCTGCTAAGTAGACCTATAAATTTTCTCTGTGCGCGGGCTTTACAGTCGACCTCAAAAATAATGACAGTGTTGCTCGCTGCACTATTTGCAACAGTGACTTTTCTATTGCCCATTGTGGGTTAAAATGTAAAAGACATGTTGAGGTGAGTTTAACAGGTGTCATTCATTCATTAGCATAGCTAACGTTATTTAAACTAGCTGGCTGGCTGCTAAGGAGCTACGCTGTTGATGTCCTACGTGATGAGGCCAAACTCCCTGTAGACTTGCTTAAAGTTGTAATGAATAAACATGATAATATAAGTACATATCTTAATGTCACATTTTCTGCATATACCCAGCTTGGTTTACAGATTAGACAAAATCACTAAACAAAGTACTACATACACCCTTGGAGGTAGACCGTGGGGGGGGGGGAATATGGGGTTGCGGGGGATGGGGGTGCTACCTCCCTGAAATGAGATTTTGCAGGGTGGGATGTCTGGGTAACTCATCCCAAAGGAATTAGCTAGACCACAGTAAAATAAATGCAGAGTAAATGGGAAACTGGAACTGGGACAAGATAAGGGAACTGGAAAAAGAACCAAAAGGAATACACAGAGAGGGCAAACAATATTGCAAAGACTAGCAGGAAGTTAGTGGACTGGGAAGCTTTCAAAAAACTAACCAAAGGCAATTTTGAAAAAGGAATGCGGGGAGAAAAGATGAATTATGTAAGTAAGTTAGCTAATAATACAAAAGGGTATACCAAAAGTTTTTTTTTCAGATATATAAAGAGTGAAAGAGAGGCAAGAGTGGACCACTGGAGAAGTAATGGGGAACAAAGAAACGGTGGGTGAACTGAGTGAGTATTTTGAGTCAATCTGCATTGTGGAACGTGCCAGAAATTTGCAAGTCTCAGGGAGCAGAAGTGAGTGTAGTCACACTTACTGAGGAGATGGCGCTTGGGAAGCTGAAAAGTCTAAAGGTGTCTAGGACACCTGGACCAGATGGACTATACACCTCAGGGTTCCGAAACAGGTCGCTGAAGAGATTGGAGAGGCATTAGTAATGATCTTTCAAGAATTATTACATTTTGGAATCTTTCCAGAGGAGTGGAAAATCTTAAATGTCATTCCATTCTTTAAGAAGCAAGGGAAGCAAAGCAATAAATTACAGTTTGTTAGCCTAACTTCACTGGTTGGTTGACTTCAGAGTCTGTTATATACTGTAGGATGAGGTCTTGAGATACTTTGAAGCACATAATAAATTGAGTTTAGAAGGATGGGGAAGATCTCATTGAAACCTACTGAATATTGAAAGCCCTGGATAGAATGGACATGGAAAGGTTGCTTCCACTCGTGGGAGAGTCTAGGATCAGAGGGCACAACCTCAGAATGGAAGAACATCCGTTTAGAAAAGAGATGAAGGGGGAAATTCCTTAGTCAGAGGGTGTGACTCTTTGAAATGTATTGTTGCAGACAGCCATGAAGACCAAGTCATTAGTTAGTTTCAAAGCGGAGGTTGACAGGTTCTTGATTAGTAAGGGTGCAAAGGCGCAAGAATGGGGTTGAGAGGGAAGAATAATTCAGCCATGATTGACGAGCAGAGCAGACTGAATGGGCTAACTCTGCTCCAATGTCTTATAGTCTTCTGGAGTGAAGATGGAAACTTTCAGCAGGTCAGCCAGAGTCTCCAGTGAGAAGCGGGTTGAACATTTTTGTTTGATGAATGAGAAAAGGTGGAGTTCAAACACAAATCACAGAGGAAGCCGTAGGGTGGAGAGGACAAAAGAAAATATGTATGATAGGGTGCAAAAGAGACTGAGGGAGCATGGTGGTGAAGGCTCGTTAAATGCAGCAGATAAACCTACAGGAGGTGTGAATGGTGAACCTATGAAAGCAAAGGGAGAGATAAATACATTGACAGAACCAGGAGCTTCCAAAACATTTTGAATAAAACATTGCTGATGCCAGAAATATGAAAAAAAGGAAAGTACCAGAAGGAGGAACATATGGGGAATTGAAAACAAGATCAATGTTTTGAGTTAATGCCTGGAAAATTTCATTATTTGAAATATGCCGACTACAGTGTCACTTCACGAGGACAATTATGTACTATATTAGAAGATCTAACCCTTTCCTATCCATGTACTTGTCCAAATGCAAAATTCCATCAGTCTAGCACTTTGCAGATGCTGCGATGTTTTGTGAGTGAGACGTGCTGAAGGACTTGCACCTCTAGAAAGGAACTGGAGGTTAAAATATCTGCAAGTTACGGAGGTTGTATTTTGCGCCTGGCAACTACACTCCAGAGTATGCATAAACCCTTTGTATCAAAGAAATACTAAGGTAAGAATATGATTAAACGTTGATCATATTGGGAGGAGAAGATGGCAGCGCGCCTGCAGATGCGCGGCCCTCCAGTGAAAAAAGATATTTTATCTGTTAAATAGGGGCCATGGACAATTCTGATTTGATGGAGAATGGACGTGAAAGCACAGAGGAACATCTGAAGAAATTTCTGAAACGCTTGTTTGCTGCTGTCGTTACTGTGTGGTCAGGAATCTTTCGGAGGGTAGGCCTCAAAATCCCCGGCCTTGCCTGCTTTTGGCGACGGAGAAGGAGGTCGAATCGTTCGGACAGAGATGGCGCTCAGTACTCGGTGTTGGAGAGCTGATCAGAGCTCGAAGTTTTCGGATGACTCAGAGTCGGATTGTGGTCGGCATGGCAGGGAGAGTTTTTCTTCCTTCTCCCATCTGCGTGAGATGTGGGGCATTTGAGAAACTTTGAACTTTACTGTGCTCATGGACTTCTTCATCAAGTTATGGTATTGTTGCACTGTTGTAACTATATGTTATAATTATGTGGTCTTGTCAGTTTTTTCAGTCTTGGTCTGTCCTGTGTTTTGTGATATCACACCGGAAGAAATATTATATCATTTCTTAATGCATGCATTACTAAATGACAATAAAAGAGGACTGCGTGTCTTCATAATCTAATATTGTACAAAACATTGGTTAGGCTGCACTATGGATCTTGTGTGCCTTTCTGGTCATCACATTACAGGAAGGATGCAATCAAGAGAGGGCAGAAGGATATTGCCTGGATTGGCAGACAGGAGACATGATGCATGTGTGTAATATTATAATAGGCATAGATAGGGGGAATTGCCAACAATGTTTTTCATGGTAGGGAGTTTCTAAAAGTAGACAGCAGGCATTTGTTTATTGTTATTTTACCATGCACATGTATACATGCAGCTAAACAAATCCTTGTTCTTCTGGAGTAATCACTCCAGTGTTCGTCCATCACTGTCTCGTTTGGATCAGCTACCAAACAAGACAAGAATAGACTCCAAAGAACCATCAGGACTGCGGAAAGGATTATTGGTGTGAAGCTGCCCTCGATCCAGGACTTATATGCATCTAGAGTCAGGAAGCGAGCAAGCAGCATCATTGTAGACCCATCACACCCTGGACATCACCTGTTCCAACTCCTTCCTTCTGGTAGGCGCTTTAGATCACTGTATGCCAGGACAAATAAGTACAAGAACAGTTTCTTTCCGTATGCCATCAGTCTTATGAACACTTGAATTTTAGTCTATTATAAACCAAGTCCACCTGTACATACACAGGTATACCTCATTGTATATAGTTCATGATTATTTGCACTATTGTTTTGTTTGCTTTTTGATTCTGTACAGCGAGAGCTTAGGGAAACCGGCATCAAATTCCCTGTATGTGTCCACATACTTGGCGATAACAAAGGATTCTGATTCTGAGCCATAGGGCAGATGTATGATCACACACAGCGCAAGGTGAAAGTGAAGGGTGGTGGTTTAAAGATGGTCGGGATTCAGCTGCCAGAGGAGGTGGTAGCAGAAACAATAACAACGTTCAAGAGGTACCTGGAAAGTACTTGAACGAGCAGGGCTCCGAGGGGTATGGAACCGTGCAGGTGCGTGGGATGGTATAGATAGGGACGGTGGCTAGCATAGACGTGATGCATTGAAGAGCCTGTTTCTAAATTGTACAAATCTATGGCTCCATGAGATGCTTGTTCCTCAAGCTTGCAATAGTCTTTTTTTTATATAAACAATGCCACAGACCAAAAATTGAATAAGCATGGCCTGACATAGAGGATCAGGATGACACGCGAGCTGCAAGTTCAGTGACACCCTGGCTGGAGGGCTTTTAAATCTGGCATCGAATAATATTGTACCAACACCCCACTTAAACATCAAAATCTGAATTGGTGTCACACAGCATCATTTGTGGCATGGCTCAGAAACTGACACCGTGGTCCACTCAATCAGAATAATCAAAACATTACTGAGTTAAACATTAGTAAATTGGTTTATTATTGTCACATGGACGGAGGTACGGTGAAAAACTTACATATATATTTGGTGGCAGCATAAAAGTTAGGAGGCATGTGCAAATGGGAAAGATGATGTTTTGGATTGCTGACTCGAAAGAACCTGAAAGGTTGGTTACTGCAACTAAGCCCTGAAGTGCATTAGATCAAAACTATGAGAGGAACGTTGCCCTGAGCCTGTGTTGGGCTTTGCTGGAATTGTGTAAGAGGTAGATCGGAAAATCAAAGTGACATGCAACGGAAACTCAGGGTCATCCTAGCCAGTTAGCTACTGTCTCTGACAGTTGGATAACATTTGTATATTGGAGACACAAGCGAATGCCAGAAGCAGGAACATATAATCAGTGGCCACTTTATTAGAAGCACTTGGTCATTAATGCAAATATCTGATCAGCCAATCATGTGGCAGCAACTCAATGCGTAAAAGCATGCAGGCATGGTCAAGAGGTTCAGTTGTTGTTTCAACTAAACGTCAGAATGGGGAAGAAATGTGATCTAAGTGACTTTGACTGGGAAATTATTGTTGGCACCAGATTGGGTGGTTTGAGTATCTCAGAACTGCTGATCTCTTGGGATTTTCCACATATAACAGTCTCTAGAGTTTACATAGAATGGTGTGGAGAGAAAAAAAACATCCAGTGAATAGCCATTCTGTGGGTGAAAATGCCTTGTTATTGAGAGAGGCCAGAGGAGAATGGACAGACTGGCTCAAGCTGATAGGAAAGACACAGTAACTCAAATAAGCATGTGTTACAACAGCGGTGTGCAGAAGAGCATCTCTGAATGCACATGTCAAACCTTGAAGTGGGTGGGCTACACCAGCACCTAATAAAGTGCCCACTGAGTGTATAGTATGGAGAGAGGAAAACAAAATTAATAGCTTGGGTTAATGCATGGAGAGCATTGTTACTCAAAAATTGTTGCATAAGCTTAAAGGTAGGGCAGCACAGTGGCATAGTGGTTAGCATAACTCATTACAGTATCAGCAATCCAAAAATCAGGGTTCTTTTCCCGCTGCTGTCTGTAAAGTGTATTCCCTCTGCCTGTATTGGTTTCCTCCACGTGCTCCCGTTTCCTTTCATATTCAAAAGACATGCGGAGTCGGGTAAATAAATTGGGGGTATGCTTTGTTTGCGCCAGAAACATGACAGCACTTGTAGGCTGCCCCCAGCACATCCTTGGATTGTGTTGGTCGTTGTCACATTTCACTGTATGTTTTGATGTACGTGAGACAGATAAAACTAATCTTCACCTCATTTAGCATTGGCGGTGTAAAACCCCTATTTAAAGTTCTAAAGAATTTAATCTGAATTTTCTCATAAAATCATCGATCCACTCTTGAAAAGGAAGTATCTCACATTAGCAAATTGCGTCTACACCCAAATAACAAGAGACTGGCTGGCAGTGATGTTCAAAGGGATGGAAGTGCACGTCAACACAAGTGCAACAAGTGATTAGGAGGGCAAATAATCAGTTAGTTTATATTACAAGAGGATTTGAGTAAGGAAGTGTCATTGCAATTTTATACGGCTTGAGTCCTGATGAAGGGTCTTGGCCCAAAACGTCACCTGCACTCTTTCCCATGGATACTGCCCGGCCTGCTGAGTTCCTCCAGCTTATTGTATGTGTTGCTTGGATTTCCAACGTCTGCAGATTTTCTCTTGTTTGTCTAAAGGGTCTTGGTGAGATTACTTCTAAAGTATGGCACACAGTTTTGGTCTCCTTACCAAAGGAAAGATGCACTTGCTGCAGAGGGAAAGGAACAAAGATTCACCAGACTGACTCTGGTATAGCATCATACAGCATCAGGGCTGCTATATGATCTGAGAATGTGGAATGGAGCTGTAAACTCTACTGTTTAGAAGAACGAAAGGAGATTTTGTCTATACATACAAAAAAAGCTGATAAATGTCCTAATGAAGGGTCTCAGCCTGAAACGTCGACTGTGCTTCCTATGGATGCTGTCTGGTCCGCTGCGTTCTACCAGCATTTTGTGTGTGTTGCTTGAATTTCCAGCATCTGCAGATTTCCTCGTGTTTGAGCTGATAAACGTGTTTATTTTTGTTGCATGTTCCAAGGTGCATGAAAACAGTACTTTTTCTGTAACTGTTAACACTTTAATCTGCATTTTGTTATTGCTTTTCCTTTGTACTATCACAATGCACTGTTGTATTTCTCACTACCTCTTCCTTATGCTACCTCAATGCACTACTGTCGTGAGACAGATTATCTCACTACAACAGTGCATTGTGAGTACAAGCGAAAGCAATAACTGAATGCAGAATAAAAATGTTACGGTTACAGAGAAACTACAGTGCAGGCAGACAATAAGGCGTAAGGCCATAACGAAGTCAATTATGAAGTCAAGGGTCTGTTTCATCATACTAGGGGACCATTCAATAGTGTTATAAGAACAGGATAAAGGTCATCTTCGTGCTTCTGCTTGGTACTGCGCAAGCACTGCTGGATGGCTGTTATAACACGCAGTCGGTATGAATGGCGTGGGAGTTAAATTGTAAACTAAGGTGTTTTGACTTTGAGCCTACTGGTAAAGGCTTTCGAGTTTTTCTATCTCCTGCTTGACGTGAGAGGAGAGAAGAGAGAATGTACAGGGTAGGTGGGGTCTTTCCTCAGGAATTTGACTGTTAGATCCAGAGAGGGTGTGTCACCTGAAAGAGGAATCTAGGACCTGGTACACAGTTTCAGAATAAGCGGTCGGCTGTTTATGACTCTGAAAAGAAGACACTTCCTTAACTCGGAGGGACGTGGACCTCTGGAGTTCTCTTCTCTACCCCGGAGGGCTGTGGAGGCTTAGTCAGCAACTTCATTCAGAGATCAGTACATTGCCAGACACATGAAGGAAGCTAATCAGTGTGGCTAGAGTGCTACATATCAAAGCTGAAGTGGAAAATAAGCCAAGATCTTAATGAATGGCTTGAAGGTTTGGTCTACCTACATTCTGCTCTAGACAAAAAAATGGCATGTGTCCAATATTACTGAATATTTACTCACTTCTTCACTTCGATAAATAAGAGATAATTTTGTGTCATTACTGCACTGAACCCCTACATTTAGCCACACCTGCCCATATTCTCTTCGCCTTGCATCTACCTGCTTCTGGCTCTCAACTCTAAACACCCCCCCAGCCCCCCCCCCCACCTTGCTCTATCTGCCCATAACCCTCAACTCTGCTCAGTCCATGTCCTTACGATTCTTTTCTACACCTTCTCTTACTTCATCATATCCTTCCTATAATGGGTGACCAGAACTGAACATATATTCCAAGTATAGCCAAATCAACGTTTTGTAAAACTGTAACAAGATCTGTATCCAGTCATATTATTACATTGGTATTTCTTTGATACAACGTGTTTAAGCATACTCTGGAGCATTGTTGCCAATACAAAACAACGCCTCTATAACCTGAAAATATCATTACCTCAAGCCCCTACCTAATGGTGGGAAGCAAGTCCTTATGCATGTCTCCCCTACAAAGCACTGTCGCACCTGTGATTGAAGTACCAGTTTGATAGAATGCTGTTCCAAAAAGAGTGTTACCATGTCCAGAGGGATTGAGTTCTGGAGGGAGATTGAGCAGGCTAGGACTTTACTCATTATAGCATTCGAGACTGAGGGGTCACCTTATAGAGGTGTCTAAAATCATGAGGGGCACAGACCGGGTGAATGCATTCGGCCTCTTTCCCAGGGCTGAGGAATCGCAAACTAGAAGGCATAGGTTTAAGGTGAGAGGAGAGAGATTTATTAGAAACCTGAGGGGCAAATTTTTCCACCCAGAGTTTGGTCTGTAATGGGCTGCCGATGAAATGGTTGAGGTAGGTACATTAACAATATTTAAAAGCCAGTTGGATAGGAAAGGTATGGAGGGATATAGGCCAAAAGCAGGCAAATGGGACCAGCTTGGATAGGCACCTTGGTGGATATGGACAAGCTGGGTCAACGGACCTGTTTTTGTGTTTAAGACTGTTTCTTTCATCTCCAATTTTCTGTTCCTTGGGAAGTGAATTTCAGGAATTTTCAAGCCTGTGGGAATTTGCAGTGGAATGCATTTAATTGGAGAGCTCTTACAGTCAGCTGATACGATGCCCCATACGGTCTCCTTCTGTATTGCAGTTACTGAAATTATCCCAGTACTAAAATAGCTTACACTCCTAGCCTCAGTTGTGTTTTTTTGTGTGTGGTCAGAGCTCCAAGATTCATCCCGCCAAGGAGTATACAAGGAAAATAGCAAGAGTATTTAAAGGAGTGCTGCATACGTAAATGAGTGTGAACTGCAGATAAAAGGCGAAGTTATTAGGTCGTGATGCACGAGGACGGGAAGAGACTGACATGGAATAACAAGCTCAGCTGGAGCATTTGGAGTTCTGTACTGCAGTCTTGTCTTAATTACAATACTCACGATGACTTGCCACTACCAGTGGGGCCCATAATAGCATTCATACCAGGTCTCATGATGCCACTGCAAAAGAAAACAGGAGTGAAATATTGTGTAACTATATTGAACTCTGGCTAAGGATGTTAATTGTCACAAAGAACCCCGAAAATCCTGCCATTCAAAAATCTTGCTTCATAGTTACAAAAATTGCACAAAGAACTTAAGCTGTTAAATATTCATAAAAGAGTAAAAGTGCCCAGAAAAATACAGTCATAGAACAGTACAGCATAGAAACAGGTACCTCGGCCCATCTAGTTCATGCTGAGCTATTAATCTGCTTAGTCTCACTGACCTGTACCCGGACCATATCCCCTGAACCATGTACCGATCCAAATTTCTCTTAGATGTTGAAATCAATCCTGCATCCAGCCCTTATACTGGCAGCTAATCCCAAGCTCTCTCTGTTGTGTATTTAATATTTCAGTAACATTAGAGTAATACTGTAAATATATTGTTTGATCAAACACTCTTTGTTGTTTACTAATTCATTACGGGTCATCTGTAAAAGTCATACATCATTACGCCACCGTGTCAAGTGCGTGTCATTACACCACTACTTCATAAGTGCATGCCTCATTAAGAAAAAGATAAAAGTTAAGGTACAGTTTCAAAGAGCACTAATCTTGCACACTGTTGATGAAAAATATGATAACGATGAGAGTGAAACAGGACTGAATAGCCTTGAGATTTACAAAGTGAAAATCAACAACAGATAAGCAGTACAGCTTACTCCAGAAGTGAAGGGCAAATTAATTAAAATGGATTTCGATACTGCTTCAGCTGTTTCAGTCATTCCACAAGACAAGCTTGAATGGCATTTCAAAGATACTGAACTGCAGCCTGCAGATATCCAGCTAACAACTTATACTGCAGTACTTTAAGTTCTTAATGTCTAGCCAGACCCTGCGATCATAAAAAAATGTTAAAAAAAAGACAGTAACATCTTTTGTTGACTCAGTAGAAGCCGCTGCGATCGAACGCACCGCCATCTCACTGGAAAGGTAATCTTCTCTACTCTTAGGAAATAAAGTACTAACCTATTCAACCTTTCCCTATAACTCAGATCCTTAAGTCCTGGCAACATACTTGTAAATTTTCTTTCAATCTTACTGGCATCTTTCCTGTAGGTAGGTGACCAAAACTCTACACAATATTCCAAATTACGCCTCACCAACATATCATACAAATTTCAACATAACATCCCAACTCCTGTACTCAATACATGGAATTATGAAGGCCAATGTGCCAAAAGCTTTCTTTATGACCCTACCTACCTGTGATGCCACTTTCAACAAATTATGGACAAATTCCCAGGTTGGTCCTACTAAAGTGCAAAACCTTGCACTCGTCTGCTTTAAATCCCATCTGCTATTTTTCCAGCTGGTTCAGATCCCACTGCGAGCTTTGATGGTCTTCTTTGCTGTCACTACACCCCGAATCTTGGTGTCATCTGCAAATTTCCTAATCTAGTTAACCACATTGCATTCCAGATCGTTGATATAAATGACAAACAACAATGGACCCAGAACCGATCCCTGTGGCCCTCCGTTAGTCACAGGTCTCCAGTGAAAGAGGCAACCATCTACTACCATTCTCCGGCTTCTCCCACAAAGCCAATATCTAATTCAATTTACTCTCTCATCCTGAATGCCAAGTGACTGAACCTTCTTGACCAACCTCCCATGTGGGACCTTGTCAAATGCTTTACTAAAGTCCATATAGACAATGTCCACTGCCTTGCCTTCATCACTTTCCTGGTAACCTCCTCAGAAAACTCTGTAAGATTGCTTAGACACAACCTACCATGCACAGAGCCATGTTGAATATCCTTAATCAATCCCTATCTATCCAAATACTGATATATCCATTCCCTTAGAATACCCTCCGATAACTTTTCTATTACTGATTAGATTACATTAGATTAGATTGAACTTTATTGTGCCGAGTACAGATACAAAGCCAATGAAACGCAGTTAGCATCTAACCAGAAATGCAAAGAATAGTGTTATTTACAAAATAACTACAAATAAAAAGTAAGTGCTACAGCACACAAATGTAAAAGTACTGAGACAGTACAATATGGGTGCAATACAGCCTCAGAATAGAGGGGTGTCCTTTTAGAACAGAGATGAGGAGGAATTTATTTAACCGAAGTGTTGAATCTGCCATAGGTGGCTGTGGAGGCCAAGTCATTGGGCATATTTAAGGCAGAGGATGATAGAATTTTGATTAGTCAGTACATGAAGGGATAAGAGGAAAAGGCAGGAGATTGAGGCAGAGAGGGAAAATGGATCAGACATGATAAAATGGCAGAGCAGACTCGATGGGCCAAATGGCCTAATTCTGCTCTTATATCTTATGGTCTTATGATCACTAGATGAAAAGCTTTTCCCCTGTACAAACCTATCACCTGCCCTGCTTTATTCAGGAAACTTTCCTGGACACATTTGACAAACTCTTTCCCATCCAGTCTTTTTACAGTGTGGGAATCCCAGTCAATATGTGGAAAATTAAAACCACCTGTCACAACCTCGTGCTTCTTGCAACAGTCTGCGATCTCTCTACATATTTGCTCCTCCAAATCCTGTGGACTGATGGGTGGTCTATAATACTGTTAACGTGGTCATACTTTTGTTATCCCTCAGTCCTACCCAGAAATCTTAGCTATTCAAGCTTTGCAGTCTGTCCTGACGGAGGACTGCTGTGACATTTACCCTAACTAGTATTACCACCCTTCCCTTTAATTCCTCCCCCCCCCCCACCCCTCGGCTCTGTTGCATCTAAAACAATGGAACTTCTGAACATTAAGCTGCCGGTCCCGCCCCTCCTGCAACCAAAACTCTCAAATGGCTACAGCGTCATAATTGCACATGCTGATCCGCAAGTGACTGAACCACTGATAAAAGACAGCGGCTTCTATTGGTTCTGGTTGAAAAGACAAGTGATCACAGTTTTGGTCGCATGCTAAAGAGCAATAGATACCTCATCAGGAAAGGTTTTATTAATTAAAGTTCAAGGCGCAACTAATAAATTACCTCCAATAAAAGTCTGCTTAGTAACGATGAGTAAAAATTCTGAACTGATCACACATCAGAAATTTACGGATTGGGTTCAATGACCACTAACACAACAATAAAGCACAATCATGTACTTTGTACAGACGGAAAGGGAGGTATATAGAATTATTGTGAAGGCAAAGTATAACCCAGAAATTCAACCTTGTACTGCATCCGTGGAAGCTCAGTAAGCTTCCATCTTGTCTTTGTGGGACTGGATGGGGAAGGGGAGAAAGGAAAGCGTGATGAGCTGTGGGGTGGTTCATCGCTGGGATTGTGCTTCCGAAGAGGGGAAGCTGCCTCCGTGATGCACTGAGTCCGTGTGGGGAACGTGCACTGTTAAGGAAAATGCTGCAGGATTTTCAGTAAGAGATGACAAGTTTAACCAAAGTACTTCCAAACAGGGATAATGTGCAATACCTAAGGGAACCTCAGAGTGGTGATACTCCAATACCCCTGTACTATAGAAACTGATCCTCCACTGCTTCGTATTACTCCCAAATGCTGCTGCTCTGTAAAGCCATATGAATGCTAATCCCAAGGGTGGTAGCCTTGTCCTCATGGGAAGAACATGTTGTTGCCTTCTGATAACATCAGCCCCCTCTGCCAGGGTGCTGAAAGGGTATCACACAGTCTGCCCTTGGCCAGAACACGAGGCTGCAGTTATCAGCTGGGTTCTGAGGAGTATCCATACCAATCACAAAGCGAGACTGTGATCACAGTCTTCTGTGATGTTACTTGGCACCTGGGTTATTTAAATTGTAAAATGGCACAGCAATTAAACTGAATAATTCACCTCTCATCACTCGGCAAAAGAACATTGCTGCTCTCCTGTGTCTCCAACTTTCTTTATGAAGTTCCACACATCTGGTACTGCCCTATTTTAATACTCTCCTGGCAGAGCCTGGTGTGGAGTGTGGTAAACCATGTATATATGTTGTAACTCGGTTACCTGTCTGGACACACCCCTCTGCTGACTGCCCCTGTGGCTCCTCCCACAGAGTCCTGTATAAAGGTGTTCGTCTTGCCCCTCCCCCTCAGTCTGGGGGCAGACACTCACTGTGGAGGTCGTATTGTACAGCGAATAAAAGCCTTTCAGTATTTTTACCAAACCTCAGTCTTTTGGAGTAATTGAAGGTGCTTCAATTTTATTCGCTGTACATTTTAAAACATGGAACAGGCCCTGAGACCAGAAAAATTAGACCTCGATCCGCAAATGCCTGACGCTGGAAACGCTTTCGAACTCTGGCTGGCCTGCTTCGAAGCGTATCTAGAGGAGATTAAAGCGACCGACCCCATAGCGAAGCACAGAGTTCTACTCTCCAGGGTCAGTCCACGGGTCTATTCGCTGATCAGAGACCAGCCGAACTACGACGGCGCGATGAACGCACTCAAAAGACAATACCTGCGGCCGATAAACAGCGTCTATGCTCGGCATCGCTTAGCGACACGGCAATAACGATCCGGGGAATCGAGTGCTGAGTTCGTCCAGGCCCTACGGACGCTCGTGCGAGCCTGCAATTGCCAGGAGCTGACGGCAGCGCAGCATGCAGAACTCCTAGTGAGAGACGCCTTCGTCACGGGGACCAGGTCAGTGTACGTGCGCCAGCGGCTGCTGGAAAAAGCCGATCTTACCCTAAATTCGGCGATGGAGCTGGCTGATACGTTGGAGGCCACTCTGCATAACTCCGAGGCTCTCCAGGCACGCGATCCCCTGATGGCCTCGTGGGTGCCGCAGACCCCGCAACCTGCCGGCGAATCGACCTCGGCTGCCGCCAGTCGTGAGTCCGCGAAGTGCTACTTCTGCGGACTGGAGAAGCACCCCCGGAAACGCTGCCCGGCCCGACAAGCTACCTGTTCCAGCTGTGGAAAGAAGGGCCACTTCGCCAAGGTCTGTAAGTCAAAACCGCGAGCGGGATCGAGCAGCGCCGCGTGCGAGACGTGGGGGTCGCCATCTTCCCTGCACACTGCCACCACGTGCGAGACATGGGGGCCGCCATCTTCCCTGCACGCTGCCATCACGTGCGAGACATGGGGGCCGCCATCTTCCCTGCACACTGCCACCATGTGCAAGACGTGGGGGTCGCCATCTTGCCTGCCGCCATCTTCCCTGCACGCCACCACCACGTGCGAGACATGGGGGTGGCCATCTTGGTCGGCGCCACCTCCCACCGCCTATGACCAACGGGTGCTCACGGGGCACCCCACCACGCTGGACCAAGACAGCGACCCCACCCTGGCTTCCGTGACCCTCGACCAAAGCGCTCCCCACCAGCTCGCAAGGTCAATGATGGACATCCTGGTGGAGGGGCACAGGACAAGCTGCCTGTTTGACACGGGCAGCACGGAGAGTTTTATCCACCTGGCCACGGTGCAGCATTGTGGACTCATGATACGGCCGGTAAGTCGGAGGGTCACCATGGCCTCCAGGTCGCATACAACAGACATCCGGGGGGGTTGTGTAGCGACGCTAGTGGTGCAGGGCACAGAATATCGGGACTTTACGTTACTGGTCTTGCCTCAACTGTGTGCCCCTGTGCTGTTGGGGTTGGACTTCCAGAGCCACCTGAAAAGCGTGACAATGAAGTATGATGGGCTCCTCCCACCAATTACTGTCATAAATCCCCTGTTTTGTAGAGATATGTCACGTACCCCGCTACTGACCACACACACACACCGACCCGCACATCCCACCCAACATCATGCCAACTGCCACACTACCGACACCACTTGTGGCCTCTCCACCCTCAGGATCCCTCCCCCACTGCTGTTCGCCAACCTGACCCCCGACTGTAAACCTGTGGCAACTAAAAGCAGGAGGTACAGCGTGGGGGACAGATCTTTCATTAAGTCGGAGGTGCAGCGGCTGCTCAGGGAGGGGGTCATTGAGGCAAGCACAAGTCCTTGGAGGGCGCAGGTGGTGGTTGTTCAGAACGGGGAGAAGAATAGGATGGTCGTGGACTATAGCCAGACCATCAATAGGTTCACGCAGCTCGACGCGTACCCTCTACCCCACATCGCGGATATGGTCAATCAGATAGCACAGTACAAGGTGTACTCGACCATAGACCTAAAATCTGCTTACCATCAGCTCCCCATCCGCCGGGAGGACTGCCCTTACACTGCCTTCGAGGCGGACGGCAGGCTTTATCAATTCCTGCGCGTCCCCTTTGGTGTCAGGAATGGTGTATCTGTCTTCCAGAGGGCAATGGACCGGATGGTGGACCAGTGCCAACTGAAGGCCACGTTCCCATATCTGGATAACATCACCATCTGAGGTCACGACCAGCAGGATCACGACAACAACCTCCAAAAATTTCTCCAAGCGGCCAAATCTTTCAACCTCACCTATAACAAGGACAAGTGTGTATTTGGGACCACCCGACTTGCTATCCTTGGGTGTGTCGTGGAGAATGGAGTCATTGGCCCTGACTCCGACCGTACGTGCCCCTTGTTGGAACTTCCTCTTCCCAATACCCTCAGAGCCCTCAAAAGGTGCCTGGGCTTCTTTTCATATAACGCCCAATGGGTCTCTAACTAAGCAGACAAGGCCCGCCCCCTGGTCAAGTCCACCACATTCCCCCTCTCTGCCGAGGCCCACGCGGCCTTCAACCGCATAAAAGGGGACATTGCCAAAGCAGCAATGCATGCGGTGGATGAGGCCATTCCCTTCCAAGTAGAGCGTGACACCTCCGACTTTGCGCTGGCTGCTACCCTCAACCAGGCGGGAAGACCAGTGGCGTTCTTCTCCCGTACGCTTCAAGGCCCTGAAATTCGGCACTCTGCGGTAGAGAAAGAGGCCCAGGCCATAGTGGAAGCTATAAGGCACTGGAGGCACTATCTTGCCGGCAAAAGGTTCACCCTGCTAACTGACCAGCGCTCAGTCACATTCATGTTTAATAATCAGCAGCGGAGCAAAATCAAAAATGATAAAATTCTGAGGTGGAGAATCGAACTCTCCACCTACAACTATGACGTCATGTACAGGCCTGGGAAGCTCTTTGATGCCCTATCCCAGGGAATGTGCGCCAGCAGGCAGATCGACCGGCTATACGCCCTACATGTAGACCTTTGCCACCCAGGAGTCACCCGGCTCTTCCACTTCGTGAAAGCCCAGAACCTGCCTTACTCCCTTGAGGAGATCAGGATGATGACCAGGGACTGCCAAATCTGCGCAGAGTGCAAACTGCACTTCTACCGACCGGAAAAGGCACCACTCATCAAGGCCACCCGCCCCTTTGAGCGACTGAGTGCTGACTTTAAGGGCCCCCTTCCCTCCACCGACTGCAATGTGTACTTTCTTAACGTAATTGACGAGTACTCGCGGTTCCCCTTCGCCATCCCCTGCCCCAACACCACTACCACGTCAGTTATAAAAGCCCTGCGCAAGCTCTTCACTCTGTTCAGATACCCATGCTATATCCACAGTGACAGAGGGTCCTCGTTTATGAGTGACGAGCTGCGCCAATTTCTACTGGCTAGGGGTATTGCAACTAGTAGGACCACGAGCTATAATCTCCGGGGGAATGGACAGGTAGAGAAGGAGAATGGCACAGTGTGGAAAGCCACACTCTTAGCCCTCAGGTCAAAGGGACTGCCGGTCTCCCGCTGGCAGGAGGTCCTTCCCGAGGCACTCCACTCCATCCGCTCCCTGTTATGCACAGCCACCAATGCCACCCCTCATGAGCGGCTCTTTTCTTTTCCCAGAAAATCGACCACTGGAACCACCCTACCATCTTGGCTGACGTCACCGGGGCCAGTGCTGCTCCAGAAACATGCGAGGAGCCATAAATACTCCCCGATAGTCGAGAGGGTTCACTTACTTCATGCGAACCCCCAGTATGCCTACGTGGTTTTACCTGATGGGCGGGAGGACACAGTCTCCATCCGCGACCTGGCGCCCGCAGGAGCTCCGGGCCTCTAGCCTGAACACTCCGTGGTGACTATTGACCCCGTACCCACCAATGTATGTACCTACGAGACACCGTGCACCCCAAACCCTATACAGACACCACACGACACTCCCATACCGGGCGTGACGCACACGCACGAGGGATTACCGACGCCTAACGTGCTGGCACCTGAAGTCAGGCCGGAGCCAGCACAACCGCCATCGCCGGTGCAATCACCGCTGGTGCTACGTAGGTCACAGCGACGGACTCGACCGCCTGATAGACTTAACCTGTAAATATACTTCTTGTAAATATTGTCAGTCACTTCACCCCGCGGGACTCTTTTTAAAAAAAGGAGGGGTGAATGTGGTAAACCATGTATATATGTTGTAACTCGGTTACCTGTCTGGACACACCCCTCTGCTGACTGCCCCTGTGGCTCCTCCCACAGAGTCCTGTATAAAGGTGTTCGTCTTGTCCCTCCCCCTCAGTCCGGGGGCAGACACTCACTGTGGAGGTCGTATTGTACAGCGAGTAAAAGCCTTTCAGTGTTTTTAACAAACCTCAGTCTTTTGGAGTAATTGAAGGTGCTTCAGCTGCAGATGATGCAAGCAACATGGCTTCGAATGTAGTGGACTAAGCATGGCCAGGGTTTCAGCACCCGGGACGCTGACTGGGACAGAGATCATTGACACTGGAGACACAAGACTGCAGAGACTGGAAGGTGGAGTGACAAACAATCTGCTGGAGGAGGTCTGTGGTGGAAGGAGTGAAGGAACTGTGATGTTTCAGGTCAAAACCCTACATCAGGACCAAAGGTGAAGAGGGAAGATGACCAGCATAAAGAGGAGAGGAGGAAAAGAATTGAAGGATGATGAGCAGAACCAGTCAGGTAGGGGTGGAGTCGGCAGAGAGTTATAAAATGCAAGGCAGTCCCTCTTTATCAAACGCAAAGGTAATCATAGGAAGCAGGCTGCTCTGGGGTGTCCTTGAAGAAAGGCCAAAGGCTCTAGTGGGAGTAGTGCGAGCACCACTCTTGGCCACCAAGAGCATACACCATCCTCACGCAACTCATATCAGTGATTATTTACACAATAGCTTCAAATGAGGGCCCCTTGTTAAGCAAGAACTTAAGCATTTAATTCTCACCCCCACCTTCCGCTTTCTGCAGGGATCACTCCCTATGTGATTTCCTTGTCTATTCATCCCTTCCCTCTGATCTTCCTCCTGGCACTTATCCTCGCAAGTGGAACAAGGCCACACTTGCCCATCCATCTCCTCCCTCACTTCCATCCAGGGCCCCAAACAGTCCTTCCAGGTGAGGCAACACCTCACCTGTGAGTCTGTTGGGGTCATCTACTGTATCCAGTGCTCCCAAAACATTGGTGAGACTCAAAGTAGATTGAGGGACTGCCTTGTCGAGCACCTCCACTCCATCTGCAAAAAGCAGGATTTCCCAATGGCTAACCAATTTTAATTCCATTCTGACATGTTGGTCCATGACCTCCTTTTCAACAACGATGATGCCACTCTCAAATTGGAAAAACACCACCTTATATTCCATCTAGCTAGCCTCCAACTTGATGGCATCAACATCAAGTCTCCACCTTCCAGTAATTTTTCACCCTCCCCCTTCCCTCTTCTGCAATTCTCTACCCCTGCCTATCACCTCCCACTGATGCCCCCCTTCCTTTTTCTCCCATAGTCTATTATCCTTTAATCTCAGATTCTTTATTCCCCAGCCCATTACCTTTTCCACCTATCACCTCCCAGCTTCTTACTTCATCAACCTTCTCCACCCACCTGGCTTCACCTACCACTTTCTAGCTTGTCCTCCTTCCCCTCCCCCACCTACTTATTCTAGCATCTTCCCCCTTCCTTTCCAGTCCAGAAGAAGGGTCTCGGCCTGAAACATTGACTGTTAATTCATTTCCATAGATGCTGCCTGACCTGCTGAGTTCTTCCAGGATCTTCTGTGCATTGCTAAGCATTTAATGATTTGCAACAGAGAAATTGTCCAACAATTCTGAAAACAAGGCATATGAGAACTAAAGTTACTGAACTGTCCATCATCAGGGGCCCCCACCACCCAGGTCATGCTCTCTTCTCGCTGCCTCAGAACTCACACCATCAAGTTCAGAAACAGTCATTGCCCCTCAACCACCACGCTTCTGAACCAAAGGGGATAACTTCACTTAACTTCACTTGCCCCATCACTGAAATGTTCCCACAACCTATGGACTCACTTTCAAGGACTCTTCATCTCACATTCTCAATACTCAGTCAAAGGCATTTTCAACCTCTCACTGCTATGGTCAGAAGTTCCCACCTGCTTCAAAAGGGCAACAATCATACCAGCGCCCGAGAAGAGTAGCGTGAGCTGCCTTAATGACTATTGTCTAGTACACTCACACCTACGGTAATGAAATACTTCGAGAGGTTGGTCATGGCTAGAATCAACACCTGTCTCAGTAAGGACCTGGACCCTCTACAATTGGTCTATTGCCACAATAGGTCTACAACACATGCAATCTCAATGGCTCTTCATGTGGCCTGAGATCATCTGGACTATACACACACACCCATGTCAGGATGGCATTCGTTGACTGTAGCTCAGCTTTTACCACCACCATTCCTTCAATCCTGGTCGAAAAGCTACAGGACCTGGGCCTCTGACCCTCTCTCTGCAATTGGACCCTTGACTTCCTAACTGGAAGAACACAATCTGTGCAGGTTGGTAATAACAGCTCCTCGCTGACAATCAACACTGGCACACTTCAGGGATGTGTGCTTAGCCCACTGCTCTGCTCTCTGTATACCCATGACTGTGTGGCTAGGCACAGCTGAAATAACATCTATAACTTTATTGATGATACAACCATTGTTGTCAGAATCTCAGATGGAGATGAGAGGTTGTACAGGAGCGAGATATATCACCTAGTTGAGTGGTGTCGCTGCAACAACCTGGCACTCAACATCAGTAAGACCAAAGAGCTGACTGTGGACTTCAGAAAGGGAAAGACGAGGTTAACGTGAACCAATCCTCAGAGAGGGATCAGAAGTTGGAGAGAGTGAGCAATTTCAAGTTCCTGGGTGTCAATATCTTTGAGGATCCCAACATATTGATGCAGCTACAAAGGCAACATGACAACAGCTATATTATATTACGAGTTTAGGGAGATTTGATTTTTCACCTAAAACACTCGAAAACTTCTACAGATGTACTGTGGAGAACATTCTGACAGGATGCATCACCGTCTGGTATGGGAGCGGAGGTGGGGGTTACTGCACAGGATTGAAAGGAAGTTGTAAAATTAGACAGCTCCATATTGGGTACTAGCCTCTGTAGTATCCACGACATCTTCAAAGAATGGTGCCTCAGAAAGGTGGCATCCATTACTAAGGACCCCCATCACCAGTACATGCCCTCTTATCAGTGTTACCATCAGGAAGGAGGTACAGAAGCCTGAAGGCACACACTCAGTGATTCAGGAACAGCTTCCTCCCCTCTGCCATCTGATTCCTAAATGGACATTGAACCTCACTTTTTAAATCTTATTTCTATTTTTACACCATTATTTTAATGTATCTATTTAGTATACATCTATACTTATTGTAATTCATTTTATTTAATCGTTTTTTCTATATTCTATGATATATTGCATGGCACTGCCGCTGCTAAGTTAACAAATTTCATGACATATGCCAGTGATATTAAACCTGATTCTGATTTATTGGTTTTATATTTATTATTATTTCTTTCTTTCTACTTACACAGTTTGTTGACTTTTGCACACTGGTTGAATGCCCAAGTTCAACTGGTGCAGCCTTTCACTGATTCTATTGGGGTTATTATTCTATTATTGATTTATTCAGTATGCCCGCAGAAAAATTAATCTCAAGGATGAATACGGTGACAAATATGTACTTTAATAATAAATTCACTTTGAACTTCAATTTGCTGCTTACATGTGAAGAGGGAATTACCTTTACCATTAATTTCACTGTTATTAACCAGGTTATTCATTAATCCATCTCCTTCCTTTGGCAGGCCATCACCCCAGCAGACTGACCTCAGAACATTTGACAGAGACAAAGGCTGAGATAGTAAACTGTTGACAAACACGACTTTCAGAGTGGCTGACATGCATTTTGCCTCTGTCAAACAAACACTTATTTTCTTCTTTTGTCTCCTTCTCTGAATAACTGCAGGGAACTTACAGGCAAGCCCACAAGTCTTCCAGGTTGATGGCTATTCTGGCATATCATCAGTTTGGGGATTGCCACGCATTTTTTTTAAAGAAGATGATGCCATTGACTTAAAAAAATCAGAAAACAGCAATCAAAATTCTTTACGCAAACACGAGGAAATCTGCAGATGCTGGAATTTCAAGAAACACACATAAAAATTGCTGGTGAACGCAGCAGTCCAGGCAGCATCTCTAGGAAGAGGTACAGTCGATGTTTCGGGCCAAGACCCTTCGTCAGGACTAACTGAAAGAAGAGCTAGTAAGGGATTAGAAAGAAGTTCTCTAGTAAGAGAAAGAAGATCTCTTACTAGCTCTTCTTTCAGTTAGTCCTGACGAAGGGTCTCAGCCCAAAACGTCGACTGTACCTCTTCCTAGAGATGCTGCCTGGCCTGCTGCGTTCACCAGCAACATTTATCTGCGTTGATCAAAATTCTTCGGACACATCATGCGAGAGAGACATTAGAACATTTAGTTACAACTGGAAAGCTGGAAGGAAAAAGAAGCAGAGGCAGACAGAGAATGAAAATGACAGATGGAATAACATCATGGTTAGAAACAGGGGAGGCAACAGTTACAATTCGGAGGGTCAGGGACCGTGATGGATGGAGAGACATGATCGCCCTCGCCGAACGGCAAGGCACCTGAATGAATGAACGACGCCACTGAGATCCAGAGGCTGTGCTAGGATTTCCCGTAGACCGCACACTTGCTTACTATTATACAGTAATTTTTTTATTTGCATAATTTGTCTTCTTTTCAACACTAGTTGTTTGTCAGTCTTTGTTCATCTGTATTTTCATTAACTCTATTCTAATTCTTCTACCATCAATGCCAGCCAAAAAATGAACCTCTTTGTAGTATAAGGAGACACACCAACACACGCCCCCTCCACACTCAACTCTGTCTTTCCTTTCCTCACTCCGCTTCCCCCCCCCCGTCGCCACCATTGCTGCGGCTAACATTCACAAACTACAGATACCGCAGCTACAGCCTGCTAATACTTACTTGATATTACTGAGAATTTCCCGCACAACAGTTTGCCGTTTGCATGGAAAGCCCATCTTGACTTTCACTTGGTAGCAGATATTGTTGAAAGTCACTGTCGATCCACTGATCGTTTCGTGATGGTACGAGTCTGGGTGGCCTGCTTCCACGTTGGAGTACACATTATTCATCTGCACGTCACTGCTGTGGTCGGTCTCCTCCATGCTAGCAATTACCATCACTGTGAGGAAAAACACAAACATTTATCAGATTTAAAAGTCCTGTAAATTGATCCTTAATCTATCGCTCTCTCTCTCTCCCTTACCAATTACTACAGATGTACGGTGGAGAGCATTCTGACTGGTTACATCACAGCCTGGTGTGGAATCTCCAAACACACAGGGCTGCAAGAGTTATGGGACTCCTCCACCTCCGTCGCGAGCACAACCCCTAAACCCCCCCACCATTGAGGGCATCCTCAACAAGTAGTGCTTCAAGAAGGAGATATCCACCATTAAGGACCTTCACCATCCCAGAGATGCCCTCTTGTCAGTCCCATAAGGGAGAAGGTACAGTAGCCTGAAGACCCACACTTAATGATAAAGGCACAAATGCTAGAGGAACTCAGCAGGTTGGGCAAATCCTGTGGAGGGAAATAAACAGCTGATGTTCCAGCACGAGACCCCAAGAGTCCCGGCTCGAAACATCGACTGTTTCTTTTCCTCCACAGATGCTGCCTGACCTGCTAAATTCTGCTAGTGTTTTGTATGTGTTGCTGAAGATTTCCAACTTGGACCCTCAATGAACTAGAAACAGATTTCTGAATGGTCATACTGCCCAAACACTAAGATTGCATACATAATTGTTTTGTATCCATGTATGCACAGTCAGACACGCAACCAGATCAATGTGTATTGATAAATCTGATGGCCTGGTGTAAGAAGCTGTCCCACAGCCTGTTGGTCCTGGCTTTAATGGTGTGGTATCATTTGCCAGAATTAAGCAGCTGAAGGAGTTTGTGGTCGGGGTGGCTGGAGTCCCTGATGATGCTCCGGGCTCTTCTTACGCACCTGCTGCTGTAAATGTCCTGAATAGAGGAAAGTTCACATCCCAGATGCCAGCGTTAATAAACCTCATTCTGGCTCAATTGTATTTGACACTTCTAAGATTTCCAACCAGTGTACCAAATCCGCTAAAAATTCATTGCAGGGACAAGAGTCATTCTATTCATCAATACAGATAGTAAGTCAAGTCACACTTAATGTCATATGCAGAAGTACAGTACTGTGCTTATATATAGCGAGGGTGCCTAAGACTTTTGTACAGTACTGTACACATATACACAAGTGCCATGAAAACTTACTTGCAGCAGTATCACAGGCAAATAGCTTTAGAAAAAACATCCACCAAGGAAAAAAAATTCAGTTAAACATGAATTATACATGAAAGAAAAAATATAACAAAAACAAATATAAAACAAAGACCATGGCAGTGTAAAGTATTCACTGTTGCTATACTGAGGGGGAACTTACAGTTGAAGTCAGAAGTTTACATACACCTTAGCCAAATACATTTAAACTCAGTTTTTCACAATTCCTGACAGTTAATCCTAGAAAACATTCCCCGTCTTAGGTCAGTTAGGATCACTACTTTATTTTAAGAATGTGAAATGTCAGAATAATGGTAGAGAGAATGATTTATTTCAGAATATGACTACATATTTCAGCATTTATTTCTTTCATCACTTTCCCAGTGGGTCAGAAGTTTACATACACTTTGTTAGTATTTGGTAGTATTGCCTTTAAATTGTTTAACTTGAGTCAAATGTTTTGGCTAGCCTTCCACAAGCTACTCACAGCAAGTTGCTGGAATTTTGTTCCATTCCTCCAGACAGAACTGGTGTAACTGAGTCAGGTTTGTAGGCCTCCTTGTTCACACACGCTTTTTCAGTTCTGCCCACAAATTTTCTCTCGAATTGAGGTCAGGGCTTTGTGATGGCCACTCCAATACCTTGACTTTGCTGTCCTTAAGCAATTTTGCCACAACTTTGGAGGTATGCTTGGGGTCATTGTCCATTTGGAAGACCAATTTGTGACTGAGCTTTAACTTCTTGGCTGATGTCTTGAGATGTTGCTTCAATATATCCACATAATTTTCCTTCCTCATGATACCATCTATTTTGTGAACTGCACCAGTCCCTCCTGCAGCAAAGCACCCCAACAACATGATGTTGCCACCCCCATGCTTCACAGTTGGGATCGTGTTCTTTGGCTTGCAAGCCTCACCCTTTTTCCTCCAAACATAATGATGGTCATTATGGCCAAACAGTTCAATTCTAGTTTCATCAGACCAGAGGACATTTCTCCAAAAAGTAATATCTTTGTCCCCATGTGCACTTGCAAACCGTAGTCTGGTTTTTTTATGGCAGTTTTGGAGCAGTGGCTTCTTCCTTGCTGAGCCTTTCAGATTATGTTGATATAGGACTCGTTTTACTGTGGATATAGATATTTGTCTACCTGTTTCCTCCAGCATCTTCACAAGGTTCTTTGCTGTTGTTCTGGGATTGATTGGCATTTTTCACGTCAAAGTACGTTCATCGCTAGGAGACAGAATGCGTCTCCTTCCTGAGTGGTATGACACTGCATGGTCCCATGGTGTTTATACTTGCGTACTATTGTTTGTACAGAGGAACGTGGTACCTTCAGGCGTTTGAAAATTGCTCCCAAGGATGGACCAGACTTGACACCATTTTCTGACCTCAATCCAATAGAAAATTTGCCTACACCAATCAACATTGTGCCATCATATCCGAACATCCCCCCCCCCCACCCAACTTCTTGCTTCATGGCAGAATGAAAGTGATTAATGAAGCTTCTGAAGAAGAACGACCAAGGACGTTGCCCTGAGGAACACTTGTGGTGATGTCCTGGGGTTGATGTGAATGAACAGCTGCAGTTATCCATCTACCTCCAACCACACTCACCATAAACCTACTAGTGACCAGACTGCTCCCAGCTTTGTGGAATTAACATTCCCTATGAAACACATTTCTGCTTCCACATCTATACAAGCAAATCTTGTTATCAAGTCTGACATAGAGTATAGAGTGGATTACAGTTAATTGGGCCATTGGTTAATCGGGGCAGCCACTTATTTGGGACAACTCTTAAATAAAGAATTGAAACTAATCAAAAAAATAGCCAAGATTCCCTTTGTTTATTTGGGACACCAAGCCACTTAATGGGGCAGGAGCCTGTTGCCGAACAGATTCTAACTAGTGTCAGACATGTGTACATGTGTGGCTGTGAGAGAGAACAATTTTGAAATAGCATCAACTGCGTGCACTTCCGTTGAAAAAGCATAGATTTTAGTCACTGATAGTTGACCAGAAATAAGCAGTGAGACAATTCAGAACTGTTTTGCTCATTGTGGCTTTAAGCATTCAGGCTTAAAT
The DNA here is from genome assembly GCF_963921235.1 of Mobula hypostoma. NCBI lineage: Eukaryota > Metazoa > Chordata > Chondrichthyes > Myliobatiformes > Myliobatidae > Mobula > Mobula hypostoma. The sequence goes on from NC_086100.1 coordinate 167,263,759, forward strand.
GGCTAGGTGTGAAAATGAAACAATTTCCCTGGTTCATCAACTTAGGACCCATGAAGAATTTGAAAGTATCAACAGTCATATTGAGTGTTACAATGAAAATGAAGATTTGGAGGATGTAATCATCGGAAGCATTGTATGAGGGCAATCCATTATCTACACGAGAAGTCTGCACTGATTTTGCTCATTTACAGTCAATCAAAAGAATGCTGTAGCATCCCCTGGATGAATTCCCTCTGTTGATAACTACTCGGAATTAATACAGTTTTATAGCACTGTAGTAGATTTATAATTTGCTACTCAGTTATAACTTTAACTATTTCCATGAAATTTCAGCTAATTGGGTCCTGATGCATCCCAATTAACCAGAATCCACTGTATTTTTACTCTCGGGAGCAGGCAATTAATAAGTACCTCGGCAGCAATTAGTGCTGCTGATTCACAAACCAAGTAATCCACATTAAACTTTGACCTTTGATGCTTTCTACATGGTACTTGCACGTTCTCCTAGTGAGTTACTCCCTGGTGCTCTAGTTAACTCCCATCTCCCAGAGGTGTTGATAGGTTAACTGACCTGTTGGTTAACCCTTTCTCTCAGGCCATGCTCTCTCCCTCTGACTGCTCCCACTAACCCATCAAACAGATTGCCCTTTTTACAGTTTATCCACAGCACAACCCTGGCCTCACCCCATCAGGGGTATCCCTTTTCCCTAATCATCCCTCCCTCACACTTTTAACAGCTTGACGCCAAATTGTCCTCTCTCCTTCTCAGTTCTGGTAAAGCACTTTCCACCTGATACCTCCAACTCTTGTTTCTCTCCATGGATGCTGCCTTGTAGGCCGGGAGTTTCCAATGTTTTTTGCTTTCATTCTAGGTTACCAACGTTCGCAGGTTTGTTTCGGGAGAAGAGAGAACTTGTCTGGTCAGCAGTTTGGTGGGTATGGAGTTGAAAGAACAGGAAGCAGGTTGGAGAGAAGGGGAATCATTGGAGGTCCATAGATTGAGTGGCCTTGGGGAAGAAAGGAAGTGGCAGCTAGAAGTCGGACAGGTAACCACACTCCAAGATGTTCACAGCTTTATTTTATTTTATATTATTTATACAGACAGCACACAACAGGGTCTTCTGGCGCCACCCAGCAACCCACCGATTTAACCCTAGCCTAATCACAGGACAATTTTCAATAACCAATTAACCTACTAACCAGGACGTCTCAAGATTGTGGGAGGAAACGGAGCACCCGGAGGAAACCCACATTTTCACTGGGAGGACACACAAGCTCCTTACAGCAGGGGCTTTCTCACAAGTGTAGTTGGAAATGGGAGTGAAAAAGTTGGGGGAATACAGTGCTGCAGGTAATGCTGTACTCTAGCAAATACCAATCTTGGGTTAAACCGATGAATAAATCTTTCCAGATTTATTCAGCAAAGCTAAACAGGTTTGGCAGGACACAAATGGTTCCAAATATGCTCTGGTTATGTAAACCAGCTAGTTATATAATCTTCCACTCCACCCCACCCTCAGGTTCACCATCACCCATTCATATTTCCCTCTCTCCATTTATCTCCTTGACTGCCCATCACCTCTCTCTAGTGCTTCTCCCACATCCCTTTCTTCCATGGTCTTCTACCCTCTCCCATCAGATTCTCCCTTCTCCAGCCTTTCAACCCTTTTACCAATCAACTTCCCAGCTCTTTACTTCACCCTTCCCCGTCTCCTGGTTTCACCTATCACCTGCCACCGTGTACGCCCCCTCCCCTCCCCCCACTTCAACTTTATTCTCCAGTCCTTGTCAGCCCGAAATGTCAACTGTTTAGTCTTTTCGACAGAAGCTGCCTGGCCTGCGGAGTTCCTCCAGCATTTTGTTTGCATTGCTTGTATGTCCAGCATCTGCAGATAATCTCCTGTATGTAAACTTATGTAAATTTCTGTCTCCAGACTAAGATATTCTATTGGGCACATACCAAAGTGCAGTGAAAACCTTGTTTTGCATACCATTCGTACCGATCAATTCATTACACAGTACATTGACAGGACTTGAGATCCTGAGGCAAAGAGAAAGATTGAATAGGTTAGGACTTTATTTCCTGGAGTGTAGGAGAATGAGGGGAGATTTGATAGAGGCACGTATTTTTTTTACACTGAGGTTGGGTGAGAACTGGAGATAGAGGTGTTGGGTTGGGGTGAAATGTGTAATATTTGGGTGAGTGGGCAAATTCATGGCAGATGCAATTTAATGTGGATAAATGTGAAGTTATCCACTTCGGTGGCAAAAATAGGAAAACAGATTATTATCTGAATGGTGGCCGATTAGGAAAAGGGGAGGTGCAACGAGACCTGGGTGTCATTATACACCAGTCATTGAAAGTGGGCATGCAGGTACAGCAGGCGGTGAAAAAGGCGAATGGTATGCTGGCATTTATAGCGAGAGGATTCGAGTACAGGAGCAGGGAGGTACTACTGCAGTTGTACAAGGCCTTGGTGAGACCACACCTGGAGTATTGTGTGCAGTTTTGGTCCCCTAATCTGAGGAAAGACATCCTTGCCATAGAGGGAGTACAAAGAAGGTTCACCAGATTGATTCCTGGGATGGCAGGACTTTCATATGAAGAAAGACTGGATGAACTGGGCTTGTACTCGTTGGAATTTAGAAGATTGAGGGGGGATCTGATTGAAATGTATAAAATCCTAAAGGGATTGGACAGGCTAGATGCAGGAAGATTGTTCCCAATGTTGGGGAAGTCCAGAACAAGGGGTCACAGTTTGAGGATAAAGGGGAAGCCTTTTAGGACCGAGATTAGGAAAAACTTCTTCACACAGAGAGTGGTGAATCTGTGGAATTCTCTGCCACAGGAAACAGTTGAGGCCAGTTCATTGGCTATATTTAAGAGGGAGTTAGATATGGCCCTTGTGGCTACAGGGATCAGGGGGTATGGAGGGAAGGCTGGTGCAAGGTTCTGAGTTGGATGATCAGCCATGATCATAATAAATGGCGGTGCAGGCTCGAAGGGCCGAATGGCCTACTCCGGCACTTATTTTCTATGTTTCTATGTTAAGGACAATGAAGGGGAACTTCTTCACTTAGAGGGTGATGGGAGTGTGGAACGAGCTGCCAGGACAAGTGTAGATGTGAGATCAATGTCAACGTTTAAGAGAAATCTGTAGAGGTACATGGATGGGACGGGATTGTAGGGTATGGTCCAGGTGTAAGTCGATGGGACTAGGCAGCATAATAGTTCAGCATGGACAAGATGGGCTGAATGGCCTGTTTCTATGATGTGGAGCTCTATGACGCTATGAGGTACTGCAGTACAAGGTAAAATAATAACAGAAGTCTTTCAGTTATTAGTGAAGCAGTTCATACCCAAATGCAGCAGGACCTGGACAATATCCAGGCTTGGGCTGACAAGTGGCGAGTAACACTTGATTAGATTAGATTAGATTCAACTTTATTGTCATCGTGCTGAGTACAGATACAAAGCCAATGAAATGCAGTTAGCATCTGACCAGAAATGCAAAGAATAGTGTTATTTACAAAATAACTGTGAATAAAAAGTAAGTGCTACAGCACACAAATATAAAAGTACTGAGACAGTACAATATGGATGCAATACTACTTAGCGCTGTGATGTGAGGTTCAGCAGGGTCACAGCCTCAGGGAGGAAGCTCTTCCTGAACGGAGGCTCCTGTAGCGCCTACCGGATGGGAGGAGAGTAAAAAGTCCATGGTTAGGGTGAGATGCATCCTTGATAATGCTTTACGCCCTGCCCAGGCAGCATTTATGGTAGATGTTCTCAATGGTGAGCAATTGGGTGCCGATAATCCACTGGGCAGTTTTCACCACGTGCTGGAGTGCTTTGCGGTCTGATATGGGACAATTGTCATACCACATTGAGATGCAGTCGGTGGGTAAGCTCTCAATGGTACAGCGGTAAAAGTCCGTCAGTATCCTGGGACAGAGGTGAGCTTTCTTGATGCTCCGCAGGAAATAAAGGTACTGTTGTGCCTTTTTGATCAGGATGGAGGAGTTCAGGGACCAGGTGAGATCCTTGGAAATGTGAACACTTGATACATGCTCCACTACAGCTCCGTTGATGTAGATGGGGGAGTGAGTGTGGCTCCTAGCATGCCTGAAGTCCACAATGATCTCCTTGGTCTTCTGGATGTTAAGGGCCAGGTTGTTGTCGGCACACCATGCGGCCAGGTGCTGGACCTCGTCCCTGTAGGCTGTCTCATCATCCCCTCTGATCAGGCCAAGCACCGTGGTGTCATCTGCGAACTTGATTATGGAGTTAGAACCATGTACAAGAACGCAGTCATAGGTGAAAAAGGAGTACAGAAGAGGGTTCAGCACACAGCCTTGAGGCACGCGGTGTTCAGGGTGAGAGTGGAGGAGGAGAGGCCGTCTAACTTAACTGATTGGGGTCTGTTAGTCAGAAAGTCCAAGGTCCAATTGCAGAGGGATGAGCTGATACCAAGCTGGCGAAGTTTGGCAATCAACTTGGAGGGGATCACAGTATTGAATGCTGAATGTCAATGAACAGCATTCTGATGTAAAAGTTGAGGCTGTCCAGGTGGGTCAGGGCAGAGTGAAGTGCCATGGAGATGGCGTCCTCTGTTGACCTGTTGGTGCGATAGGCAAACTGATGGGGATCCAGGGTAGTGGGCAGACAGGATTTCAGAAGTGATAGAACCAGTCTCTCAAAGCACTTTGCAATGATGGGGGTGAGTGCAACTGGACGGAAGTCATTCAGGACCGTGGCAGTGGAGCCACACAAGTGACAGACAATAACCATCTCCAACAAGAGAGGCTCTAGTCATCGTCCCTTGACATTCCGTGGCATCACCAACACTGAATCCCCTACTATCAACATCCTGCACAGAGCAACTGAAACTGAACTGGTCCAGCCCTATAAACACTGTGGCTACCAGAGCAGGTCAAAGGTTAGGAACCCTGCAGCATGTAACTCACCTCCTGACTCCCCAAAGCCTGTCAACCATCTACAAGGCTCAGGTCAGGAGTGTAATGGAAGACTTGCCACTGGCCTGGATGAGCGCAGCTCCAACAACACTCAAGAATCTTGACACCATCCAGTACAAGGCAGCCCACTTGACTTGTACCCCTTCCACAAGCATCCAATCCCTCCACCATCGATGAACATTTGCAGCAGTGTGTACTATCCGCAAGATGCACTGCAACAACACACCAAAGTTCCTAAGGCAGCATCTTCCAGACCCACGACCAGTACCACCTAGAACAGGGATGGGCAACTGTGGTGCATTGGATGATTAGAAATGGCGCATTGCACCCCAGTGATAATAATAAAAAAGTAAGTCTACTCATGCAAAAAGTATTAACCAAAAACTGATTTGTAGAAAAAAAATCTATAACAGGGACTCAAGTAGCTTAGAGCTAGAAATGGGTTTTACTGAGAATAAATCTAAAACTTAGCAATTATTTTTAGCCATTTTATTATTTCGTGCACACCTTTTGGCAAATGTTATCTTCTTTCACATTAATCTGTTCTCAATAAAAAAAATGCTCAATGAGTCAAACTAGGAAAGAAGGACTTTTGTTCTACAGTCATACCATAACTGTTCAATACACGTTTGATATTTGCTTGATCCTGAGGCACCAGGCGTCTGCACCTGCAGTACGTCGTAGGTTTTTGCCAGTCAGTTTACAATCAATGCTCGTGCGCTACCGAGTTGTGCTTTGTTCGTCTTTTGTGAACATTTGCAGTTTTGTACTTTTTTGAAAATTAAGCCTTGTCTTTACATTCAGTTACCCATCACAGTGCAAAAGAAAATGAGCAAAAGAAAAGCAGAAAGTGATAGTAAAAGTTTGGCGATGACAGAAGCATCCTATGAAATTGCTTTAGCTAGCGCTGGCCAAAAAACAGAAGTCTTTCTCTGATGGAGAAAAAATTGTTAAGCCTTGTCTCCAAATATTTGCAAAATGTCTTGGTGATAAAAATATCAAAAGGAAAGTAGACGAAATTGCTCTGTCAAAGCAAACAGTTACGAGACGCACCAAAGAACTCTGGCATGATGTATCTGAACAACTGAAAGGCCTTGTCCATGCTTGTACTTTCTCTTCTTTAGCTTTGGACGAATCTGCTGACATACGTGATGTAGCCCAGTTAAGCACTTTTATAAGAGGAATTGATAATTTTAGCGTCTTTGAAGAACTTATCAGTCTTGAGTTGCTTCATGGATAAACGGGAGGATCAGACATATTTGACAAAGTAAAATCATGCCTAGAAAATCTACAACTAGATTCTAGTAAACATCGGTGTTTGTACTGACAGAGCACCGTCAATGATAGGTAAAACCGCTAGGACTACAGCTTTGCTTGAGAACTTTTTAGGTCGTCCTCTACTAAAATATCACTGCATTATACACCAAGTGTCACTGTGTGGAAAGACTTTAAATTTGCAGCATGTTATGTTACTGGTGGTGAAATGCGTAAATAAAATTATAGCAAGAGGATTAAACAGACGAGAATTCAGAGAATATTGTGAAATGTTAGATTTGGAATATGGTGATCTCGTCCTTCATTGTGAGGTGAGCTGGCTTTCTAGAAGACAGATACTGAGTAGATTTTGGAAACTGAAAAATACTGTTCATAATTTTCTGGAAGAGAAAAATGAGCTGCCTGAGGAAAGAGCCCTTTTATGTGATAACAATTGGCTATTTAATTTAGCATTTTTAGTTGATTTTACAAGCCATCTCAATGATCTAAATTTGAAACTCCAGAGCAAGAACAAATTGTTTCCTAGCTTAGTAAATGATATCAATGCATTCAGGATGAAGTTAAAACTGTTCACCTCTCAGTTAGAAAATGAGGATTTGAGCCAGTTTCCGCACTTAAAAGAGCAGAGTGAATGTGCTGAAGATAATGGTAATTTTACAAAATATATTGAAAAAATCAGGTTATTGCAAGTCATTTGAAAGTCGTTTTCATGATTTTGCTAAAGAAGATTGCATACTTGCATTTATAAACCCATTTTCACTTAGTGAACAAAAAATCATGAAGGTGCCTAGTAACATACAAATGGAACTTATTGACTTGAAAACAAATTCATTATTGAACATGAAATTTGATGAGCTTCCCTCAGTCCCAAATGCTTCTGACATGATTAATTTCTGGCGATCATTACCCTGTGAACATTTTCCAGAACTAAGAAAATTTGCCCAGAGTTACATCTGTCGTTTCGGAATGACGTACAGATGTGAACAAGCATTTTCAGCCATGAAATTAATTAAAAACAAAACGAGGTCGCGATTGACTAATTCAAATTTGAAGAATTCTCTGCTGCTCTCAGTAACTAATTTAACTCCAAACATTAAAATCTTGGCGAAATCAAAACAGATTCAGAAGTCTCATTAAGGTAAGTAATGTTTATCTTGTTTTTATATTAAATCAATATATCATGTAAAAATGCTAAGTATGTCTATATTAACATAATTTTACAAGAATTGAATAGGGGTACAAGAGTTGTATGGCGCATCTGATCTCGTGTGTGAAAAAAATTGATGCATGGAATGTAAAAGGTTGGCCACCCCTGATCTAGAAGGACAAGAACAGCAGATACCTGGGAACACCACCACTTGGGAATCCTCCTCTAAGTCACACACCATCTTGACTTGGAAGCATATTGCCATTCCTTCACTGTCGCTGGGTCAAAATCATGGAATTCCTTAACAGTACTGTGGGTGTACCTACACCTCAGGGACAGCAGCAGTTCAAGGCGGCAGCTTATCACCACCTTCTCAAGGGCAACTAGGGATAGGCAATAAATGCTGGCTTAGCTGGTGACAGCCACATCCTGTAAATAAGTAAATAAGCAAAGTACAGTACAGATAGAGAGTAGGATGCAAAGTCATAATAACTTTGTGATGTTATTACATAGTCTTACAACAGCAGGATAGAAAGCTTCCTTGAACTTGGTGGTATGTGCTTTCAGGCTTTTGATTACCTGCCCAATGGAAGGGAAAGAGCGAGCGAATGTTTGTTGTGAGTGAGATCTTTGATTCTGCTGGCTGTTTTACTGAGGTAACGAGAAGTGTAGACGGAGTCAACTGAATGAGACACTGGTGTCTGTGGTGTGCTGAGCTGCATCCAAATTCTGTGCAGTTTCTTTTGGTCACAGGCAGAGCAATTCATAATGCATCCCGATAGGACGTCTTTCATGGTGGACTGATTAAAAATTAGCTAGGCTCAAAGAGGGGGAACGTCGATTCAGACCATGAGAGGCCTGCGTTGGGCCTTACAAGGTGCAAGTTGGAAGTCTGTGTGGGGCGCCACTCCTCACACAGACACGAGAGCAATGTGTGGTTAAGAGCCTTGCTCAAGGACGCAAACACGCTGCCACAGCTGAGGCTCGAACTAGCGACCTTCAGATCACTAGACGAATGCCTTAACGACTTGGCCACGTGCCCAACACAAAGGCTCAAAGGAGACAGACAAATTACTTCAGTTCCATTAAGCGGAGATGTGCGCTCTCCTAGGGAGGGTGTCAGTGTGAGAGAATAACAGAATAATAACTTTAACATGGATTAATGCAAAAGTAGGTGTGTGTGTGTGTGTGAAATAACTCAGCCCAGAAAGGGAGTGATGAAAATTGTGATTCTGAAAGATCTTACTAGATACTAAATGCAGAATTGTTAAAAGCCTTTTCTATAGGCAGAAGTCAGGAAGGCGAGATCAGCCTGAGAGGAATGCAATGCAGTGCAGCTGGGATAAGGGAGTTAAATCATGAAGATAACTCACAGAGATTTGGATCAGGTTGCAAACCTGTCCTGCATGAGTGAGGGAGAATGGCGAAGATTTACACATCGTAATTTCCAGAGCTCCTTGTTATGGGGATGAGGCCTCCGTTGGTCAGGGTCAACCATGGATGATGATACTGCGTCCTAGCTGTCTAGATACACAAGCCAGGCCAGTACAATATGGAGAACGAGCTGCTGCCCATATAGCAGATCTGATAAATCCCCTCTCCGCACATCTGATGAATCTAAAAGGAATGGCAGAGACCGATACAGTTTGGTACCAGCAGCGTCGCAGGAGTTGTCAGTCAGCATTGAACTCAATGTAGCACTGCCTTAGGGACTCCAGCTCCAGGTTATTCCTCGGTTTTACTACCAAAGTCTTCCTATGAATGGGCATAGCCGCGAGGCAGCAGAGGTTTGAGATCAGAGTTTTCCTTCTCCTCGATGAGCTGCCAACCGCGGCCCATGAGCCCCATCTGCCCAAAGCGACTGGTTTTAAGATGCCAGTAACCCAGCCTCGCCCCTTCTCCTCTCAGGAGAAACGGTTCCACTGGGATTAGTAGTTCAACCACACGTGAAGGCCAGGAACTGGACTTTGTTGTCAGAGGTTATTTGAGGCGGAGGTCATTGGGGGCACTTAATAGGTAGTGGGAGATTGCCCCCGTTACCACCCCCGGCTATAATGTCCTTAAGGAACTGCTCTTTGTTAAATACACTTAATAAAGTGAACATAATTTGTTTGTAAATTTCGGCACTGCAATGACACAGAACTGACTGAATAAGTTCAAATAAGAAAACTCACTAGAGGAACACGACATACTCAGCAACACCAACATCCCTGGAGCTTGAAAAGTCAAACCGTGGGATGGAGTAAACTGGGACCTCTGCTTATTGCTTCATCCAACCGAGCAGCACGCCCTCAGTGTGGTACTGCACTGTCGGCCTACATTTTGTTGCTGCAGTAAAAAGCCAGCATGAACGTGATGGGCCAAATGGCCTCCTTTGCTGAGACCATTCAATAATTTTAGTCTTTGAAAATCCCACTCGGCCTCCCAGCCTTCTAGCCTGGGTGCCAGAGAACTATCCAGTGACACCATCCCCCGAAATGTAAAAGTTACATAATACAGAAATTATGCATGATTGTTTCTGATAAGTCTATTTTTAACATCTGATTCACCAGGTGAAGATCGTCACTCACATAGATAAACTTAGCTCTGTAATTCAGATTATTCACTAAGCAAAACTACTTCAGTGAAGATCGCAGATATCCGCACCCCCCCCCCACCCCGCCCAACAAAACTGTGTGCAAATTGGCCACTGAGGTTTGTGCAGCATGCAATGACCAGCTCCCAAAACACAGAATCTAAACAGCAAAGCTCAGGCCATTTAGCTCAGTAACATTACCCTTCACCCATACCCCTCCGCCTTTGATACTTCACACATTAGTATTGCATTAACGTGATGCATTAGGGTCTCCTTCTGTATTGCATTAATATACCCTAGTGATGCATTTATATCTTTCTCCTCAGCGTTCCACTCCTGTTATCCCAGTGGATGCATTAGTCCCGCTCCCGCTTCCTCACTGTTGCATCAATCTCTCTCACTCTCCCGGAGTTGCAGTAATTTCTCTCACGCTTCCTCCAGTAAGGTACTGTACTGAGCTCATTTACGCCCTAATAACGGGATTGCTCCCTCTGTCTCTTTTTTTTCCTTAAAACGCATCAATTTGCCTTCCCCGAATTACCGTAACGTTTTTCTCTCGCTCACCTGTCAGTAGCAATGCTCAGGCCTCAGTCTTAGCAGCCCCGGCCGCACTCAGATCCCCCAAGGACTTTATCCGCTTTCCGCCCTCGCTGCCCCGTTCCCACTCCGGCATGGGACTGATAGGGCATCGAGAGAACGCTGTCCCAGACTCGGGGAAGCGCCGCCCCGCCGTCCGCGGCGCCGCCTCTTCCTCTGGAACTCGCTCGCTGGCTTGCACGCACTCTCACCCGGACTCAGCGTGAACTCACGCTCACCTCAACCAAAGTGGTCTGAACTCGCTCAGGCCCGGTGTGAGCTCGCAACCAAAGGCACACTGATTCGGCAAACTCACAGACCCGATGTGAACTCATACTTACCCAGTGTGAGCTCACACTCATTCACCAAACCCAGTTTGAACACACATTCATCCAGTGTGAGTTCACCCCCATCAAATCCACAGTGTGAATGCAAACTTTGACACACAAGTGATAGGAAAATGGAGGGCTATGTAGGAGGGAAAGGTGAGATTGATTTTACAGTAGGTCAGAAGGTGGTTACAACATAGTGGGCCAGAGGGCCTGTACTGTGCCGTAATGTTCTATGTTAATCACAGACTAGGTGTGAGCTCACACTCACTGACAGCATCAATGCAAACTTTTACTCCCCTACCCAGAACACACTCACTTAGTGTGAACCCAGTCACTAATTCCAGCCAGCACACAATGTGAATTGTAAACACAAAATACCCTACTGATGCTGGGGTCAAAGCAACACTCACAACACGCTGGAGGAACTCAGCAGGTCGGGCAGCATCCATGGAAATGATCAGTCAACGTTTCGGGCCAGAACCCTTCGTCAGGACTGAAGAGGGAAGGGGCAGAGGCCCTATAAAGAAAGTGGGGGGACTGATCGTTTCCACGGATGCTGCCCGACCTGCTGAGTTCCTCCAGTGTGTTGTGAGTGTCACAATGTGAATTCACACTGATGCGCCAACAGCAAATACAATGGTGTGAAGTGACATCCGCTCAACAAGAGGATCACTCAACGTCCGTGTGAGCTCACACTATCAGTAGGCCGTACAACTCAGGTTTACAAATGCGTACTGACTCAGGCTTTGAATTCAGAAGAGGGTGCTGCACACATGAGGGGCAAATGCTATAAGGAAAGGTCAGACAAATTTGGGTTGCTTCCCTGGAGCGTCAGAGGCTGAGAGGAATCCTAATAAATGTCTGATACTACATGGCATGCAGTTAAGGTGGGGGGGGGGGGCAAGTTGAGTTTTTTTTACTCAGAGTGATGGGTGTCTGGAGTGAGCTGCCAGAGGTGGTGGAGTCAGATGCGATGAAGATGGTTGAGAGGCTCGTAGAAGGGCATGTGAATATGCAGGGATTATGGATAACGTACAAACAGACGGAATTAGTATAATCAGCAGTCTTTAGGTTTGCTAGATCAACACAACACTGTGGGTTGAAGATCCTATTCCTGTGCTGTTCTGCTCTCTGCTAAACACATCGCAACACTCCTTCTCACCTGATATGCTGTTCAGCAGATAAGGAGCATATCACAAGGCATGATAACAGTGGGATATGGTTTATCATTAACCGTTTGTAGGGCTAAGGTGAGAAAGACAGTATCAAGCCAACACATCAGTTAATAATCAACTTGCTGCACACTTTTCCCCCTATCACTCAGCATGCATTCAGTAAATGCAGCCTTGCTGGGAGAGGGAGGAATGTGCATTTTTCTATCCCGATGTAAATGCAGCAAAATCTTTGCCCGCAAACCACAGGAATTCTGCAGATGCTGGAAATTCAAGCAACACACATCAAAGTTGCTGGTGAACGCAGCAGGCCAAGCAGCATCTATAGGAAGAGGCACAGTCGACGTATCAGGCCGAGACCCTTCGTCAGGACTTCGTCCTGACGAAGGGTCTCAGCCTGATACGTCGACTGCGCCTCTTCCTATAAAATCTTTGCCCTCCTGCCGTGAACTGATCAAACTTCCAATGGGAATGTAATGAAATTGAAAAGGAGTTAGGGTGACATTTCTTGGTTGATGATCAGCATGGACTTGGTGGGCCAAAAGGCCTGTTTCTATGGGCTGCTTCTCTCAATGACTCTCCACAGCCATCCTCACAGTACTCAAGACACCATAGCCAATTATAAATTAAGCTCCTCTATTCCCCTTCTGAGTAATCACTGACGTGGCAACTACGTCTGCCCTCAATCTGCAATCTTCGTGCAGTTGGAGGGGTCATGGAGACAAGGAAAATAACATAATTTTATGATATTATCATTATTTTTATGGTTTTCCTTCTGAGGTTTGCTCAAATAGTGTCTTGGGGATTAACATTTCATTTCTTTGTATCACAGACCATTCCTGAAAGCTTGGTAAATCACATCCCAGGGGAACAAGTGGTGGCATGGACACTATGCAGATAACATTCATAACATTAAAGGTTACAAATTTCTCAGGAACACAGAGTTTCTGCAGAAGCTATGTCTCTAAATAAATAAATCATTTATTTATCAGCAGTGCTGGTTGATGGATACATTACAAGTGTGTCCCCATCCCACCGGTCAGTGTTCCCACAATCCCTTTGTATCATTTGTGTGATATGGCCCCTTCTCATACTTCTTCCAAAATGAATGACTTTCCGGTTTTTTTTGTGTTTCATTTCCCCTTCCATGTGTGTTCCCATTCCAGAATCCTGCAGTCCTTCACTGCCCTCACTGTTCAGGCTGCAGAAAAGCTGTTGCCAGGACTGAGAACCTTAGGGGTAGGGTAAGAATATTTTAGCCGGCAATTTCCTCTGGGACAGTAGAGAGTTGGCTTAAGTGGCACACTGTATATAAAATTACCAGAGGTTTAGATAGCATGAACAAAGATGACAAATTTCCTTTAACAGAGAGGTCAATAACAAGAAGTAATTGAAGGCTTTTCAGTAAAAAGGGAGATGGGAATTTGATTTGACACAAATGACACTTTGATGTATTGATTTATATATATATATAAAACAAAAAATTCAAAAGAGCGTTAGAAATAAAACTCTGCATCACAGTTAAAAAGGCCATAGATGTGCACTCAATGCTGTCTTCAAATTGGGGTGAGTCCAGATAGCCCTTTTTCTGTTAGCCCAGGCAACGTGGGTGAAATAGATTCTTTGTGTACAGCAGGCGGTGAAAAAGGCGAATGGTATGCTGGCATTTATAGCGAGAGGATTCAAGTACAGGAGCAGGGAGGTACTACTGCAGTTGTACAAGGCCTTGGTGAGACCACACCTGGAGTATTGTGTGCAGTTTTGGTCCCCTAATCTGAGGAAAGACATCCTTGCCATAGAGGGAGTACAAAGAAGGTTCACCAGATTGATTCCTGGGATGGCAGGACTTTCATATGATGAAAGACTGGATGAATTAGGCTTATACTCGTTGGAATTTAGAAGATTGAGGGGGGATCTGATTGAAACGTATAAAATCCTAAAAGGATTGGACAGGCTAGATGCAGGAAGATTGTTCCCGATGTTGGGGAAGTCCAGAACGAGGGGTCACAGTTTGAGGATAAGGGGGAAGCCTTTTAGGACTGAGATTAGGAAAAACTTCTTCACACAGAGAGTGGTGAATCTGTGGAATTCTCTGCCACAGGAAACAGTTGAGGCCAGTTCATTGGCTATATTTAAGAGGGAGTTAGATATGGCCCTTGTGGCTACAGGGATCAGGGGGTATGGAGGGAAGGCTGGTGCAAGGTTCTGAGTTGGATGATCAGCCATGATCATAATAAATGGCGGTGCAGGCTTGAAGGGCTGAATGGCCTACTCCTGCACCTATTTTCTATGTTTCTATGTATCATAAAGATTTCCCTGAATCTTTAGGAAAGTTCACCAAGTTCACCAATTATGAAAACTTTCTTAAGCAAAGTCTATTTAAAAAGGATGAATCAGGAGCTCAGACCTGAGATGATTTTAGTGGCACACACAAAATGCTGGAGGAACTCAGGTGACCAGGCCTCATCTATGGAAAAGCATACTGTCGACGTTTCGAGCCGAAACCCTTCAGCAGGACTCTGAAGGGTTTCAATATTCTTTTCCGTAGATGCTGCCTAGCCTGCTGAGTTCCTCCAGCATCTTATGTGTGTTGCTTGGATTTCCAGCGTCTGTAGATTTTCTTTTGTTTATAATTTTAGTGGGATCTCATCTTGGTTGTTTCCATGGTCATAATTTACCCAATCAGGTTTGATTCTTTATGCTTTATACTCAAGTCTCTCATGCAATTCTCATTTGTCAGAGCTCAACTAAGGAAGATTTTTGTCAATATATCTGCACCTTAGTTTATCTGGACAGTTCTGATGAAAGATCATTGATCTGAAATGCTAAACTTGGCTCTTTTTGTTCTGCCATTGAGAATGTCCAATTTCACTTCAGATATGCCATCACCCTCCCCCAGTATTGTGCTTTGGGGAAATATGGCATTCTAAAGTCGAGAAGAAAATTGATACTCAAGTTTCACTGACTTCATTATTATTGTCACGTGTACTGAGGTACAGGGAAAAACTGTTTTTAACATGCCATCCGTACAGATCATTTCAAATCATCAGTGCACGGAGGTGGTGCAAGGGAAAGGCAATCACAGAATGCAGAATTAGTTACAGAGAATTTACATTTCAGACAGACAATACGGTACAAGACCCACAATGAGACTGATGAGGAGATCAAAAGTTTATCATTAACATGTGAGTGGTCTGTTCACAAGTCAGATCAGCAGGTAGCTGCTCTCCTTGTGAAACGGGCCCAGCAGAGATTGCACTTTCTGAGGAAGCTTAAACAAGCATCACTCCCCACTAACATCTTAACTACATTCTACAGAGGTGTGGTTGAGAGTGTGCTGACCTTTTGCATCACAACCTGGTACTCCAGCTGCAGTGCTGTCAACAAAAAAGCCTTGCAGAGGGTGGTTAGGGGAGCAGAGAAGGTTATTGGGATCTCCCTACCTTCTGTCCAAGACCTCTTTCAGAGTCGATGCCTTCAGAAGACACGGTACATCATTAAAGACCCCTCACACCCTCTCCATGAACTGTTTGTTCTTCTGTCATCAGGCAAACGTTACAGGAGCATCAAAACTAAAACCACAAGGCTACTGAACAGCTTCCTCCCACAGGCAGTCAGACTGCTAAATAGCTGCTCCACCTGACTCTGCTTTGGACACTTTTAACTTGCACTGGACACTTATAACTGATTTTAACTGACATGTGGCTGTTGTGTTTTACTATTTATTGTTATGTTTATTATTTAGTGTTGCTTTTGTTATGTTATGATTGCACTGTCCCTGAGAAACGCTGTCTCATTCTGCCCTGCAGAGCTGATGTATGGTTAGGATGACAATAAAGTTTTTTGAATCTTGAATCTTGAATCTTGAGTTGGATGGTGCATGTTTTCACATTTTTGTATCTTCTGCTTGATGGAAATGGGGAGAAGAGAGAATGACTAGAGTGGGAGGGGTCTTTGATTATGTTGGTTCTGAGTCGATGGAGGGGGGAGGCTCGTACTCGTGATGGACTGAGTTGTGTCACATCTTGCGGTCTTGGGCAGGGCAGTTGCAATCCCAATCTATGATTATCTGGATAGGATGCTTTCTATGGTCCATCCAGAAATGATCTCCGGGTTTGATGCACTTACAGTTATCGGTGGAAAGGCAGTTTAAACGTAAATAAGTTTGAGAAAAGATCACCAGGCCTGAAGCATTCTACTTGCAGGCACTGAATTGTGTCCCTTACACTGGCTCATTGAGGAAGTTAAAACATCTCGAACAAGTCTCGATGTCTGAGGATTATGAAGGAGGTTGCAGTGTACTTCAACACGTTGATATCAATGTATTGCTGCTGTGAATATTCCTTGCTCTCATGAAAATGCTATTGTTTACTTTCCCTAAAATAAACAAACAAATGAGAAGGTTGCCATAGGTTCCCTAGATCTGAACTCTTGTAGGTTCAACAGGAAGTTTTCAATGGGAGGAAATTAGTGAACATCATTTTTAAAATGCTTACTGGGTTCAGCAGGTAGAAGTGGGGCCGAGTGAAAGGCTATTTCAAATTGTTGACAGAGGCATAATGGGCTAAATGGCTTTGTTCTGTGTTACACAGCTTCTACTGCATTAAAAAAAGGGGAAGAAGAGGGTTTGTTTGCATTTTTAGTTTTTTTTCCTGTTTTCCCATGACACTCAGAGTGTTTGAAGTACTTAAGTCTCGTGACAGCTATACGACATAAAAAGCAGTTAATTTGTGAACAAGGACTCGAGGCACAAAGTGTGGGAGTAGGCCCCTGTCCCACCATGCAAGATAATCGTGGCTGATCTATGCTAGCCTGAAACTCTTCTGGTGCCCAGAGGAGGTTTCTGATTCCTGTAAGTAGTTGATAATGACCGAGGTTGCTCTCTCAGAAATAAGGGGCCCACCATAAAGAAATAAGATGAGAGGAAACTTCTTCACTTCATTTTAGCATTATTTGTCACGTACATTGAAACATGCAGCATTTATTGAAGAGCGTTGTTTGCGTCTATTGCCGACACGGTGCAAGAGGGAGAACGTACGAGCTCTGAATGTCATGTTTACAGACTGTAGCAGAATTGAACCTGGGTCGCTGGCTCTGTAAAAGCATTACACCAGCCACTGCGCTACCCTGCTACGCTGAAGGGAAGTGGTTGAGGCAGGTAGAAGCACTTGGAGAGGTACTTAGAGGGGAGGGTCCTGGAGGGATAATGCTTGATGCAGGAAATTGGGACTAGCTAGTTGGACAACATGGTTGGCATGGCCTCGTTGGGCTGAAGGGCCTGTATCTATACTGTATAGCTCTATGACTCTAAACCTTTCTAACATGGTGTTCCAGAGACCTGTGGCTTTTCAGTCTATTCAGGACTTGGTAAATGGGATTAATAGATACTTGATGGTCAACAGGGACCAAGTGGGCTGAGGGACCTGTTTCTGCGCTGTGTGACTCTACCATGAGTTTGATGGAAATTTGAATGGGAAATGGAATTGTGAAATGTTGATTAGGCAGGAAGTGAGGTCAGAATGTTACGTACCCCGTAACTGGGTTGCCAAACCAGCAGAAGTGGATCACTCAGTTGGAGTCTGGATTACTGGAACTAAGAAAGTTTTATTAAAGAAATAAGTAACACAGTACTCTAATCAAAAGGATAACGAATACAACAGTTCGGCAATGATAAACACACATGTACACAGAAACTAGGATAATAGGATCAATTAAGCTCTATCGTCGTCTAGGGGTAAATGACCAGTTTCAAAGTGACGCAAAGTTCAGTTCAATTGAGTTCAGTTCATTTCACAGTAATCACTGCCGTGGGAGAGAGAAAGTGAATGAATATTCAAAAACAGCTTCCATACAGACCTTCGATATTCCTTGCAGTCAGCTTTCGGGCGAGCCCTTTGTAATGTCTTCTGAGGTCACCGACTGTGACTCCTCCGTTCCTCTACAGTGAACCTGGCACCCAGGCAAGGGCGGACACACACCAGGTTCCCGCCGATCGTTCCTTTCCACCCTGTGCGTCTATGGCTTGGTCCCACGACCAGCCCTCCAAAAACTCCCACCGACTTGTGAGAGACGCACCGCTTCCAGGGTCTCGTTACCTCGTGGTGTCGTGTGTGTGTCCCGCCTTAGCGAACCTGTCCCTTTTTATCCCCCTGCTGGGGTATCGCCTGTCCATCACTTCAAACAGTTCAGGGTTCAAAGAGGAGCCGGTCTTGACAATTCCCAGACCGCTGTTTCCTTCCGTTAAGCTGTCCCGTCTCTTCATTAACATTTCCAAATGCTGCTCTATTGTCTTTACTTATCTCTCTCTCCTGAAGACAGGTGGCAGATCAACTGTTGATCCCACTGGTGATAGCACAGGACAGTCAATATCTTAGTCTATGTGTACTTTCGTCACAAGAAGATCAAGCCAGCTCCTATTGAACAGCAGAGGAGACTCCCAACATTGTTCCAAACCCCATTCCATACCATGCCCCCTTCAATGTTCAGATATCAAATTCCAAATTTGGTTCCACTCACCCTCTTCCAAATGACCAGTTTCTTTTCTTTAGGGCAGGGCACATTTTCTCTTCTGGCACCTTGTTGAACTGGTAGGTCTTCATGTCTCGAGAGTGAACTCTTTGAATTGTAAACATGAATTGTTACTTAAGACAGTGATGTGAGTACTGCTCTGAGCATTGTGACAATGTTCACGATCATGGGGAGAGACGGGGCAGACATGTGCAGGGATCTTGGAGACCCCCCCCCCCCCAATTTGTATCTGCAAGGCAGACATGTGGTGGAAATACTGAACAGTTCAGGCAGCAACTGTGGAGGGAAAGCTTTTTTCCTCTGGTGTTGGGAGACACCAGAAATGAGATAATTGAAGCTTCAGAGAAAGGAAAAGAGCGCAAAAGAGAAGGTCTCTGTTGGGTAGAGATGAGAGAGAGAAAGAAAGAGGGGGAGAGGAGGGAGGAGAGGAAGGGAGGGGAAGGAGAGGAAGGGGAGGAGGAGAGAGGAGAGACTGGGAGGGAGAGGAAAGAGAGGATAAAGAGAGAGGAGACAGTTGTGGACAGGGGGGAACAGGGAGAGAATGGTACAGAGAGTGGGAGATAGACTGTAGGAGACAGAGAGTGAGGAACAGAGAGATTGGGGGACAGAGAGAGAGAGTGGGGGACTGAGAGAGAGAGTGAGGACAGAGAGAGTGGGGACTGAGAGAATGGGGACTGAGAGAGAGAGTGGGAACTGAGAGAGAGTGGGGACTGAGAGAGAGAGTGGGGACAGAGAGAGAGAGTGGGGACTGAGAGAGAGAGTGAGGACTGAGAGAGTGGGGACTGAGAGAGAATGGGGACTGTAAGAGAGTGTGGGGGACAGAGAGAGAGTGGGGGACAGAGAGAGATTGGGGACTGAGAGATTGGGGACAGAGAGTGGAGACAGAGAGAGAGTGGGGACAGAGAGAGAGTGGAGACTGAGAGAGAGTGGGGACAGAGAGAGAGTGGGGACAGAGAGAGAGTGGGGACTGAGAGAGAGAGTGGGGACTGAGAGAGAGAGTGGGGACAGAGAGAGAGTGGAGACTGAGAGAGAGTGGGGACTGAGAGAGAGAGTGGGGACTGAGAGAGAGAGTTGAGACTGAGAGAGAGAGTGGGAACTGAGAGAGAGTGGGGACTGAGAGAGAGAGTGGGGACAGAGAGAGAGTGGGGACAGAGAGAGAGAGTGGGGACTGAGAGAGAGTGGGGACTGAGAGAGAGTGGGGACAGAGAGAGAGAGTGGGGACTGAGAGAGTGAGGACTGAGAGAGTGGGGACTGAGAGAGAATGGGGACTGTAAGAGAGTGTGGGGGACTGAGACAGACTGTAAGAGAGTGTGGGGGACTGAGACAGAGAGTGGGGACAGAGAGAGATTGGGGACTGAGAGAGTGGAGACAGAGAGAGAGTGGGGACAGAGAGAGAGTGGGGACAGAGAGAGAGTGGAGACAGAGAGAGTGGGGACAGAGAGAGAGTGGGGACAGAGAGAGAGTGGGGACTGAGAGAGAGAGTGGGGACTGAGAGAGAGTGGAGACTGAGAGAGAGTGGGGACTGAGAGAGAGAGTTGAGACAGAGAGAGAGTGGGGACAGAGAGAGAGTGGGGACAGAGAGAGTGTGGGGACTGAGAGAGTGAAGACTGAGAGAGTGGAGACTGAGAGAGAGTGGGGACAGAGAGAGAGTGGGGACAGAGAGAGAGTGGGGACAGAGAGAGAGAGAGTGGGGACTGAGAGAGAGAGTGGGGACTGAGAGAGAGAGTGAGGACTGAGAGAGTGGGGACTGAGAGAGAATGGGGACTGTAAGAGAGAATGGGGACTGTAAGAGAGTGTGGGGGACTGAGAGAGAGAGTGGGGACAGAGAGAGAGAGTGGGGACTGAGAGAGATTGGGGACAGAGAGAGAGTGGGGACAGAGAGAGAGTGGAGACTGAGAGAGAGTGGAGACAGAGAGTGGGGACTGAGAGAGAGAGTGGGGACAGAGAGAGAGTGGGGACAGAGAGAGAGTGGAGACTGAGAGAGAGAGTGGGGACTGAGAGAGAGTGGGGACTGAGAGAGAGAGTGGGGACTGAGAGAGAGAGTTGAGACTGAGAGAGAGAGTGGGGACAGAGAGAGAGTGGGGACTGAGAGAGAGTGGGGACTGAGAGAGTGTGGGGACTGAGAGAGTGAAGACTGAGAGAGTGGAGACTGAGAGAGAGTGGAGACTGAGAGAGAGTGGGGACAGAGAGAGAATGGGGACAGAGAGAGAGTGGGGACTGAGAGAGTGAGGACTAAGAGAGAGAGTGAGGACTAAGAGAGAGTGGGGACTGCGAGAGTGGGGACTGAGAGAGAGTG
Source organism: Mobula hypostoma (assembly GCF_963921235.1). Taxonomy (NCBI): domain Eukaryota; kingdom Metazoa; phylum Chordata; class Chondrichthyes; order Myliobatiformes; family Myliobatidae; genus Mobula; species Mobula hypostoma. The sequence goes on from NC_086100.1 coordinate 167,284,637, forward strand.
GGGACTGAGAGAGAGAATGGGGACAGAGAGAGAGAGAATGGGGACAGAGAGAGAGTGGGGACAGAGAGAGAGTGGGGACTGAGAGAGTGGGGACTGAGAGAGTGGGGACTGAGAGAGAGTGTGGGGACTGAGAGAGAGTGTGGGGACTGAGAGAGAGAGAGTGGGGACTGAGAGAGAGAGTGGGGACTGAGAGAGTGTTGGGACTGAGAGAGAGAGTGGGGACTGAGAGAGAGTGAGGACTGGGAGAGAGAGTGGGGACCGGGAGAGAGAGTGGGGACTGAGAGAGTGGGGACTGAGAGAGAGTTGGGACTGAGAGAGAGTTGGGACTGAGAGAGAGTGGGGACAGAGAGAGAGAGAGAGTGGGGACAGAGAGAGAGAGAGTGGGGACAGAGAGAGAGAGAGTGGGGACAGAGAGAGAGTGGGGACGGAGAGAGAGTTGGGACTGAGAGAGAGAGTGGGGACAGAGAGAGAGAGAGAGAGAGAGTGGGGACAGAGAGAGAGTGGGGACGGAGAGAGAGTGGGGATGGAGAGAGAGTTGGGATCGAGAGAGAGTTGGGACCGAGAGAGAGTGGGGACTGAGAGAGAGAGTGGGGACTGAGAGAGAGTAGGGACTGAGAGAGAGAGTGGGGACTGAGAGAGAGTGGGGACTGAGAGAGAGAGAGAGTGGGGACATAGAGAGAATGGGGATGGAGAGAGAGTTGGGACCGAGAGAGAGTTGGGGCCGAGAGAGAGTGGGGACAGAGAGAGAGAGAGTGGGGACAGAGAGAGAGAGAGTGGGGACGGAGAGAGAGTGGGGACGGAGAGAGAGAGAGAGTGGGGACAGAGAGAGAGTGGGGACGGAGAGAGAGTGGGGACGGAGAGAGAGTTGGGACCGAGAGAGAGTTGGGACCGAGAGAGAGTGGGGACTGAGAGAGAGAGTGGGGACTGAGAGAGAGAGTGGGGACTGAGAGAGAGAGAGTGGGGACGGAGAGAGAGTTGGGACCGAGAGAGAGTTGGGACCGAGAGAGAGTCGGGACCGAGAGAGAGTGGGGACAGAGAGAGAGTTGGGACCGAGTGAGAGTTGGGACCGAGAGAGAGTGGGGACTGAGAGAGGGAAGGGGAGAGAGCGATATATTACAGAGAACGAGAAGCTAGAGAGTTAAACAGATACAGACAGAAAGGGAGAACCCAAGATAGATATAGAGAGGGAGAACCCAAGATAGATATAGAAGAAGAGGCAGATTAATAGAGAGAAAGAGAAGGAAAATGGCTGAGTGATATTAGCTGATAGAGAGTGATTAGGAGGAAAAGGAGGTGTGAACTCTGACAGACCAGATGGAAAGGTTAAAAAAACGTGATTTCAAGAAACATGAGACATAATTATCAGGAATTCCTGATGTGAGCATTGAGTTCCAAAGGCTGGCAATGTGCCATTGAAGTTTTAAAATTTATGTTGAACTGCTTGTAGGAAATGGAGCTGACACCTTTCGTTGCTTGGTCAAAAGTGGAGGGTGCCGGCTGTCCTTGGAGAGGGAGCATCTGGTCTCAATGGGCACATTGGGGTATTGATTGTCTAGTAGATGGTAGTAACTATATTTTAATCTGAGTGTACTCACTATCTTGCAAATACTGATTGTCTGTACCTTGTGTATTTGTGATGTAAATACACTTTTATAGTTTTGGTAAAAACAAAGGGTTGAACCACAGCTGGGGTAAATGGAAGACCTGTCAGAAATAGCAGGGAAGCTGTTGTTAATGCCAAGACCAGCTGTGTTCCCAGAATGCAAGGTCCACGCTGGGAGCCTGAACATAATCTACACCTCTTTGTACAGCCAGGCACAATTATCCTTACACCTAGATTTCTTCTGCTGTTTTAAGAAATTTTACATTTGCCACTCAACATCTAAAAATAATTTATTGTGCAAGATTATTCAAAACAAATCATCACTTATACAACTCATGAATCATATAGTCCAACAAGTTGACAAGAGAAATAGTTATTTCCTTTCAGAAAATACACACACACACGCACACAGATTGCATTAGTGTTTAAAATGCTAAGCACAAGAAATATGTGACATTTTCACGAAAGCAAAACAAATTCTACAAAGTTGCACAGGATAATTTGGCAAGCTAAATTATATCAGAACCAATAGTGTGCTTTGTGTATCTGGCTAAATGAAAAACCATGAAGTTACTCCGAATGAACCTCATGATCAAAGAACTGGCTAAATCTCTTAATGGGTTTGAATGCGTTGGAGAAATCATTGGTGAAATTAATGGAGGAGTACACAATATCTTTCACATAGAGTCCCCAGGACGGGTGACCATTAGGTAAAAGGTTAGTATATAAAGGTATACATGGACTCTGGGCCTAAGGACCTCTTTCCATGATGCATGATTATGATAAATCATTTGCATCTCTTCAAAGGCTGTTCCTTTAAGTACAGACAGAACAAGGCTCCCCACTAGTCAAAGTCCTTGACTGTCATGTGGTCTAAGAGCTAAATCAAAACAAATTGGGTGGCAGCAAGGAAAAGCTTCAGTGATCTTTATTTACACACACACACTCACTCACTCACTCTGAAACAGGGTCAGTCTTATCATTAATCATCCCAACCCAGAATTGAAAGCTCTGGAATTCCACATCACCTTCATGATAAAGCTACAAGCATTGCACTTCACATCAGGTCCTGTACTTTAAAATGTGTACTACAAAAGTGTATAAAGTCCCTGCACAGAAATGGGCAAAAAAAGAAAGTTGCCTCGAAAGAAACTGGCCAGAATTCACAGTTTTTCACGAGTTAAGGCTTTAACTCAATTTATTAAGCAGCCAAGTCACTTTTCCATCTCATAACCATTTTAATGTGAAGGCTGTGCATATCTTTCAGCCCAAGCTACACATTAACTGGCCTCAATAGAAAAGTTAACAGAAGGCATGTCTCCTCAAGCCAGGATTCAGTGGTTTCATAAGATTAGGTTTTTGGCTCTGCTCACAGCGAAAATGTTGTTGATAAAAGCCAGATTAAAAAAAAGTGATGTGTTTGGCCAACTTAATAAAATAAAAGAATTGTTAATAAAATTCATCCAAAATAATTAGTTTTCACACATTAGTCTGGCAGTCTGTCTAAAATAAATATGTACATTTATAAAATGAGCTCAGGACATCTATAGCACTTTACCGCCAAGTAAACTTTCTGTAGAGGTTTCACTGTTGTACAATTTGTGCACTGAAAGCTCCCACAAACAGGAATATGCTAATGACCAGATAATCCCTGTGACATTGATTGAGGGAAAATTTTTGACTAGGTCACTGGGGCCAACTCCCTAGAAGAAACTGATGACAGCACTTGAATCCGAAATACTGCTTCCTCTTACTTGAATTGTATTAAGAGCTGTGTAACTTTGAAGGCAATTTCAGAGACAATTGGGAGAGCAGCTAGATTTGGCACTAACTTTTCTTGTGGTTGCTCTCGGCTTCAACAGTAAGCGTTTAACTTTCTGAGGTGTTACTGCAGCACCAAAACATTTGCACCCGAACCCAGTGAAAGTTGGGTTACAGAGAGCACTATTTAGTTTGCCAAAATTCATGGTCACTACCCTACCAGTGATAGTGATGTTGTTCAAATACAATGCATAAATAATAAGAATATTCCACATTTAACAAACAGGCACAAGTAGCATACTTGAACAATAACAAGTACTGTACCTCAACAATCTCATAAGGAAAACATCTTATCTAATCGTAACACTGGGGATTTCAAGGCACAATAATATTTATGCTCTTTATTGAGGGATGATAATCAGGAATTTCATTCAGAATGTGTAGTATTTTGAAATATACTTGTGAAATATGATCAATTGAAAAATCTATCATATTTTGCAAAAGTTATGGATTTGGGGGAAAGAAAGTGAGATTTACCTCCACAAACCTAATGCAAACACTGCAGGCAGGATCTGTCAAGGTTGTCGCTCCCATGCAGAATTTCACAGGCAGAAGATAATTATTAGCAAAAGCTTTTCAGAGTGTTCAAATGTTTGAAAGATTGGGAGCACTGCCCGCTGCCATCATAATTAATCAGGAAATCATCTTTGCTTACATTTTAGAAGATCTGCTGCCTGTTCATCTCTGCATTCCCCACTTTTTTAATGTAAGGGCTATCCGTGTACACCATCAACGGATTTTCAATAGGTTGGTACAGGTGCAGCAAAACAAAAAGCTTTCCGCTGTGCTGCGTCTTTCTGAGGGCAACAGTAACATAGGAGATACTTCACTGAACAATTTATCCATAATGCTACACTCATAAGTTCGAGGCACAAGTTTAAATTCCACTGCACAAACTAGCATTCTTCATCTCATGTTCCCAATACTTATTGCTTATTTATTTATTATTATTATTTCTTTTTGTATTTGCATTTTGTTGTCTTTTGACAACTGGTTAAACGCCTAACTTGGTGACCTGTCATAGATTCTATTGTGGTAATTACTCTATGGATTTATTGAGTATGCTTACAAGAAAATGAATCTCAGATGACATATATGTACCTTGATAATAAATTTACTATGAATTTTGAGGATTTTTATATTTTCTTTAGTAAATAAAATCTGGAATTTACAATCTTACAATTATAAAACTACTGGATTAATGCAGGGGGAGTTGTTTTATTAATGTTTATAGGGGAAAAAATTGTTAGCTTACCAAAGCAACACACACAAAATGCTGGAGGAACTCAGCAGGCCAGGCAGCATCTATGGTAAAAAGTACAGTCAATGTTTTGGGCCCAGACCCTTCGGCAGTTCTTGGCCGAAATGTCACCTGTACCTTTTTCCATAGATGCTGCCTGGCCTGATGAGTTCCTCCAGCATTTTGTGTGCGTTGCTTGGATTTCCAGCATCTGCAGATTTTCTCGTTTGTTAACTTATCCATTCTGGTCTCTGTGCAACTCCACAGTTGACTCTTAATTGACAGCACTTATCTTCCATCCTCTGGGATGGAAGATAAATGCTATCCCACAACGAAATAAAACTTGATGTTTCTTTGGCTTCATCTTCTGTGATACTTAATAATTGAAATTCTAATAGAAGAAAAGATTCACGTTAAATATTCTGCATATTCCCTATAGTTTTGAATTAGTGTATACCTTCATATCTCAAGAGGATTTTTAATGAAGTCTCTACTCCACAGGAGTACGTTTAATAGCAATATCAGGATTTTGTGGCTTGGTTTTTGCATCATTGATACCATATCCTTCATATAGTGTTCACTCTCACTCACACACACACATAGCCGTGGTATCTGGGTCATTGGTACCATATCCTTCATATTGTGTTCACTCTCACTCACACACAGCCTTGGTATCTGGGTCATTGGTACCATATCCTTCATATAGTGTTCACTCTCATTCACACACAGCCTTGGTATCTGGGTCATTGGTACCATATCCTTCATATAGTGTTCACTCTTACACACATACACACACACACACACACACACACACACAACTGAATATTTCACTACACAGTTGCTTCAATGCAGTAGTGTCCTATCCTCATAGAAAATGAGTCATTTTTTTTGGAAAATGTATAGAAACACAAGAAATTGTTTTATGGAGCAAAAGAAGAACTGCTGGAAGAACCCAGTAGATCAAGCAACATCAATATAGGGCTTGAAACCCATGAACACTGCCTCATGATTCTTGCTGTGCACTATTTATTTATATTGGCAACTTAGAGTAATGTTCATGTTTTACATAGTACTGCTGTTGCAAAACAACAAACTTCGTGATATATATCAATGATGATACACCTGATTCTGATTCTGAACAGTTGACATTTTGGGTCTCAACCTGAAACGTCAACTGTTCATTTCCCTCCACGGATGCTGCCTGACCTGCTGAGTTCCTCCAGAAGCTTACATTTTTGCTCCAGATTCTAGCACCCGCCGTCTCTTGTGCCTCCAGGTTTATTTTTGTGTTGGTTTTAATGGAGCATTAGGAGCACTAGTTTTAAACTTGACAACGAGACAGTCTCAGTTGCTGCAGCCACATCTTCCTGTTACTATTCTCCACATCCAATTAAACAGGCCTTGCTCCTTGAACATGATGCCCAAAACTAGGTCAGCAACCACATGATAATGAGGGTCCATTCATGGATCTCAAAGGTTTTCACATGTGGGGTCTTCATGCGTAAGTCATTCTTCCCAAGTAGTTTGCAGGGACATAGCCCCTCTTGCCATTGACCTCTGCCAACCACCAGTCTTTGTTGCCGCTCAAGTCACTGGATTTGACTATCTTCACTCGTTCGTACTCCTGGAGGCTGAGTTCGTAGTCACTCCTTGCATGAAATGGGTACACAGCATAGAAGATCTGTAAAGAATAAAGCAGTGGGCTTGAGTAAGAATCCAGCACAAGGCCTTCGTTCGACTTTCATATCTACCATCGTTTGTAGCTTGAAATCATTATTGTAGGCCCCACTGCACCAAGCTGGTATTTATACTTCCAATTCCTCCACCTCCCCCATTGTCATCTCCTAGTCCTTTCTCTCTCATATATTTATCCAGCTTCCCCCGTTTATCTTGCCTGTCCTTGGGGGAATAAGTTCCACATTCTCACTTCTCTCTGGATAGTCACCCAAATTTTCAATTGGATATACAGAAGGAGAAACTATTTCCACAAAGCCACCATCCATGCCTCTTCTCAAAATATCGCTGTGTGATTTTACTCTAACAGGCCTGGTGTGTCACATTTTAATCAGGGAGATGGAGTCTCTGATAATGCAGCACTCCTTCCGTATGGCTCCAGAATCTCATGCTGAACAACTTGTCCAAAGTCTGAACTTGGGCCTATTCCTCCTGCAGTCTGGCTTAGCACAAGAGGGCTACCCACTGGGGCACAGCCAACACGGTGGCAAGGGGCAAATTTCCAAAATAGTTACACTGCTCTTCTTCGAGTGTGACTATGACATCAATTACGCCCACTTCCTCCACCGTGGGGACTCTGTGTCATATCTGGCTCAAGCTGACGTCGTTTCTATGAATGCAATATACTGGGGTGAAGGGTCCAGTCAGGTTAATGCCTTAATCTGGAGTGAGATCCTTACCAGAAAAGTTCTATCACTGAAACAATGACCAACACAGTTTGGAGCTAACACTGGTTTGGACCACTGTGCATCTTTGTTCCTTGGGATTCACATTATGGGAAAAAAAACACACAAAGCATGAGGGTAATCTGTTGGCATTAAAATAGCAGACCGTGCATCCGATAAGAACCGAGTGACTCTAGGTTACAAATGTCCAAACTTTCCACTACAATATCTTTAATAGAATACAGAACTGGTCCCTGGCCAAGATAGTATGGAAAATCACAAACCAATATAAGTCTTGGAGTTGCACATTTTTCATTGCCTCTGGATCATAAAATTAAACACTTCTGAATCGTTATCACTGCTGTAACTTAAGAAAAATTTTGCAAAGCAAGGCCTCACAAACAGAGATGTGATAATGACAGGTCGTCTGCTCCAAAGTAATTGGTTATGATGTAAACATTGGGCAAAGAGTCAGAGTCCACTGTCCTTGTTTTCTTTCAAACATGGCTGGGGGGACCTTTGATATTTAACCAACTTCACCCTACATCTCAATTTAACATCTTGTTGAAAACAATGCCACATTTTCTCAGAACCTGGTCACAGCTTAGACTAGAAGTTTAGGTGGTTTGGAAGATTACCATACCTATCAGTTAGCATTGACTAGGTAACAGCCACTTGGTTTACCTGCTGCTCTCCCAGGTCACTTGAGTTGTCATCGCTTCCACTGAATGACGTTGTGTCTGCACTGCATGGACTGATCTCCTGAGAACTGTTCAGAGTAGTGTCACTGTCACTGGTGCTGAAGTGCGAAGTCTTCATGATGTCAGAATACGAAGTTACGAATAGAGTAATGTCATCAAAATCGCTGTCCATAGCAGATCCTTCACTCGACTGGCCATTCTGTCCAATCGCAGGATTATATGGCCTCAGGAATGAAGAGTACACATAGCCCTGTGTCACTACATGGAATCAAAAAAAGAGTCACTCATCAAATTTTTAATACTACATCAAATACATTTCTTGTTATCTTGGTAAAACAGCCAACATAATCAAAGACCCCACCCATCCCAGACATTCTGTCTTCTCCCCCTCCCTTCAGATACCAAAGCCTGAAAGCATGTACTGCTAGGCTCAAGCCAGCTTCTATCCTGCTGTTATAAAGATTTTGAATGGTTCCCTGGGACGATGAGATGTACCGTTGACTTCACAATCTGTCTCGCTATGACTTTGTACTCTATTATCTGCCTGCAGTGCACTTTGTTCTGCATTATTATTATTTTATGTTATACTCTCTCGATGTACTGATAACATGAAATGATCTGTGTAGATAGGATGCAAAACAATTTTCATGCACTTCGGTACATGTGACAGTAATAAACCAATTTTCTAATAAACCAATATTTTAGATATTTAGTAAATCCAAACAATCTGCTGGAGGAACACAGCGTGTCGAGAAGCATCTGGATCAGAGAAAGGAATTGTCAATGTTTGAGTCAAAACCCTGCATCAGGACTGCTGCAGGATTTTCACCCAAAATGTCAACAATTCCTTTCTCTCCCACAGATGCTGCTTGCCTCACTGAGTTCCGCCATCAGATTGTTTGTTACTCCGGATTCTAGCACCTGTACTTTCTTGTGTCACCACCTCCCAAAGTGTACTCTCCTGAGCGCGTGTTCCTCAATAATGCACATCTTCCTCAGAACGGCCCTCTCTGACTGTAGACTTAGGATGCTGGAATCTTCGTTGCTCCAGTTTTCCATCCGTACTGCTCCTCTGATAATAGTGCCCTCCTTCAGTCCTGTCCCCCTGACAATAACATGCTTCCTCTGTCCTGTCCCTCTGACAATAATGCACTCCCTCTGTCCTGTCCCTCTGACAATAACGCGCCCCCTCAGTCCTGTCCCTCTGACAATAACGCGCTCCCTCGGTCCAGTCCCTCTGACAATAACGCGCTCTCTCGGTCCTGTCCCTCTGACAATAACGTGCTCCCTCTGACAATAACTCACTCCCTCAGTACTGTCCCTCTGACAATAATGCGTTCCCTCAGTCCTGTCCCTCTGACAATAACGCACTCCCTCAGTACTGTCCCTCTGACAATAATGCGTTCCCTCAGTCCTGTCCCTCTGACAATAACGCACTCCCTCAGTCCAGTCCCTCTGACAATAATGCGCTCCCTCAGTCCTGTCCCTCTGACAATAACTCACTCCCGCAGTCCTGTCCCTCTGACAATAACACGCTCCCTCAATCCTGTCCCTCTGAAAATAACGCCTTCCCTCAGTACTGTCCCTCTGACAATAACACACTCCCTCAGTCCAGTCCCTCTGACAATAACGCGCTCCCTCAGTCCTGTCCCTCTGACAATAACTCACTCCCGCAGTCCTGTCCCTCTGACAATAACACGCTCCCTCAGTCCTGTCCCTCTGAAAATAACGCCTTCCCTCAGTACTGTCCCTCTGACAATAACACACTCCCTCAGTCCTGTTCCTCTGACAATAACTCACTCCCTCAGTACTGTCCCTCTGACAATAATGCGTTCCCTCAGTCCTGTCCCTCTGACAATAATGCGTTCCCTCAGTCCTGTCCCTCTGACAATAACGCGCTCCCTCAGTCCTGTCCCTCTGACAATAACGTGCTCCCTCAATACTAACCCATGAGTATTTCCTCAGTATTTCTCCTGCAGCTGTACAGCTCTCCCTCAGTGCCCTCTGCAACATTACAGTGCTCTCTCAGTACTGTGCGCGTAGCAATATGGCACTCTGTCAGGATCAGCCCTCCAAAGTCCTATCGTTTTGATACGGCAACAAATTCTTTGTAGCACTACTCCAAGAAGAAGCCATTCCTTGATACCAGCTCAGAGAGTGAAGCACTCCTCAGTACTAGCCACTTTAACAGTACCATTCTGCTTACAAGTTGCACTGGAATTCGATTTTGTGCTTAAATTTATGAAATGTGATCAATCCTCAAACATCTGACTAGATCTAAAAATGAACTACTGGAGGAACTCAGCAGGTCAGGTAGCATCTGTGGAGGCAAAGGGTTGGATGATGTTTCAGGTCAAGACCTGCTTTAGAACTCTGCTTCCACAGATGCTGTCTGACGGTATCTGCAGTCTCTTGTGTCTTCCTCTGACTCAGAGGCAAGTTCTTGGGAACAAATCCAATAGCTCTTCCAACAGCAAGATAAAATGTAGCTTTGTCCATATTCTAAAGAAGACATAAGGGGCAAACCAACCTCCAGTGTCAACGAGCCACCTGCTCACACTGCCCATAGGATCCTGCTTCTCAAGAACGGCCACGATTTCACCCTCATGAAGAGACGTGTCTAGCTCTTGGGTGGCATTGAATTTCCGCTTTGCCTGAAACAGCTTGTCAGGACTGTACGTCGACAGGAGTTTAGCCCGGTGGTCTTCAGTCTGATGGGGAACTTTGGGCTTCAGAGAAAATAGAACATAGCAGTCAAAACCTCAGGAAAACTCCATATTCTTTGTAGACAAATATCTAAGGAATTTTTTTAAGGAAAGGTTGGACAACCTTGGGTTGTTCTCGCTCGAGCCATGGAGGCTGAAGGGGAGGTATGACAGAGGTTTTCATAATTATGAGAAGCATAGATAGGTTCGATGGTCAGGATCTCTGGAAATATCAAACACCAGAGAACAGGCATTTAAGGTTAAAGGGGAGAATTTTAAAGTTGATATGAGGAACAATTTTTTTTTAAGCAGAGAGAGGTAGGTGCCTGGGGATGGGTTGCCAGAGCTAGCAGTTGAAACCGGCAAATTGGTGGAGTTTAACAGGCTTTTATGTAGAAGGGAATGGAAGGATATGGATGATATACAGGAGGAGGAATGGCAGTATAAATTGGCATTGAGTTTGGCGTAAAGTCATAGACTGGACAGCCTGTTCATATTGTACTGATTTATGTATCAAAGGAATATCTAACAACTAGGTTCACATAACATAGCTGCTACCAAAGGCATCAGAAGGTGTGGGGGGGAGGGGGGAGCAAGCGCTGGCAAGCGATTGGTGGATCCAGATGAATGGGATGATAGGCAGGTGTGGGAAGGAGAGAGTAGGCACAACGTCAGAAGTTGGAAGGTGATAGATGGATGAGGCAAAGGGCTGAAGGTGATGGAACCTGTTAGGAGGAAAATGGAATGGAGATGGGGTGGGATCCAGTGAGGCCAGTCTGCAGGTGATGGGCAGAATGGAGAAGAAGGAAGTGGAGGAGGGAAGAGGGAGAGGGGTGGGGGAGGGGAAAGGGTATGGCAATGGAGGCTAGTTAGATAAGTATAGATGGAGGCTAGATAGAGAGAGGAAAGAAAAACAAGGGAAAAGGGATGGGGGAGAGATTACCAGAAGTTTAAGAATTTGATATTGATGCTACTAGCCTTTTTATCCTAGGTGTCTCCCTCCTACTTTTCAGTCCAGATGAAAGGTCTCAACCCCAAATGCTCACTGTCTATTTCTTTCCATAGATGTTACCTGACCTACTGAGTTGGTAGGCTTTGCAAATGTCCACCCCATTTCTGATGGTCTTAAGGTGAAGGTGAACTACCTTCCGAATCCACTTCAGTAGAAGAGGAGAAGAGCTGTCGGGCAGGGAGTTACAGAGCTCTGACCCAGCAATAATGGATCAATATGTTCCCCAGCCAGTATAATGGGGAGTTGGTGGTGCAGTACCCATTTGCCTGTTGCCACTGACCTTCAAGCTGGGGAGATCACGGTACTGAGGGAAGATGAAGGCACCCTTTGGCAAGGCTGAGACGTACAGTATTTTGTGGACGGCACACACTGCAGTGTGATACAGCGCTGTCAGGAAGCCAAAGTAATGGGTAAACTGATAAAGCAGATGTTGGCAAGAGGAGATGTGTACAAGTGATCAATGTGGTGGCATTCATTCATTTCAGTACCAAATCCATTTACACCTTTCCTGAAAATCAAACTTGGATTTAATGTTTTTGAACGAGTCCCAACAACCGCCCCTTTTTTGTGGGACTTGTTCTAAACCTTTAATGAGAAATGTGTCTGAATGACATGGATCTGATTTCGATGCATTGGTCCCTTGATTCTTTCCCAGGATATCACTTCTATCAACTCAATTGATTCCTTTGAAAATTGTCACTCACTCGCTGAAATAACCCTCAGACATCATTCACTGGGTCACAAGCCAAAGTATTCTGACTGGTTGCATCATGGTCTGCACAATGATGCACAAGGCATTTGACAAAGTCCCGCATGGGAAGCTGGTCAAGAAGGTTCAGTCACTCAGCTGGATGAGACATTGGCTTTGTGGGAGAAGCCAGAGAGTGGTAGCAGAGGGTTGCCTGTCTGACTGGAGGCCTGTGCGGAAAATGACATGGCGGCGAGGAAGACCACCCCTCCTCCAAATGACCAGGTGTTGTGCCTTACTGTGGCCGATGTGAGGAGAACCCTGTGCAGGGTCAACCCATGGAAGGCTGCTGGACCAGACAATATTCCTGGCAGAATGCTTACAGGATGTGCAGACCAGCTAGCAGATATTCTCATTGACATCTTCAACCCCTCCCTGAGTAGTGCCGCATTCCTACATGCTTCAAGGCCGTCACCATCGTCCCCGTGCCAAAGAAGTCTTCAGTGTCCTGTCTCAAAGACTACCGTCCCGTTGCACTCACATCCATCATCATGAAGTGTTTCGAGAGGCTCATCATGAGGCACATCAAGACCCTGCTGCCCCCCTCACTGTACCCCCTGCAGTTCGCGTACCGTCCCAACCATTAAACAGACGACGCCATTGCCATCACTCTCCACCTGGCCCTAACCCATCTGGACAAAAAAGACACGTACGTTGGAATGCTGTTCATAGACTTCAGTTCAGCATTCAACACAATCATTCCTCAGAAACTGATTGGAAAGCTGAGCCTACTGGGCCTGAACACCTCCCTCTGCAACTGGATCCTAGACCTTCTGACTGGGAGAACTCAGTCAGTCTGGATTGGAAGCAGCATCTCCAACACCATCACACTGAGCACGGGGGCCCCCCAGGGCTGTGTACTCAGTCCACTGCTGTTTGCTCTGCTGACCCACGACTGTGCTGCAACACACAGCTCGAACCACATCATCAAGTTTGCCGATGACATGACCGTGGTGGATCTCATCAGCAAGAAGGATGAGTCAGCATACAGAGAGGAGGTGCAGCAGCTAACAGACTGGTGCAGAGCCAACAACCTGTCTCTGAATGTGAACAAAACAAAAGAGATGGTTGTTAACTTTAGGAGGACACGGAGCGACCACTCTCCACTGAACATCGACGACTCCTCCGTAGAGATCGTTAAGATCACCAAATTTCTTGGTGTTCACCTAGCGGAGAATCTCATCTGGTCCCTCAACACCAGCTCCATAGCAAAGAAAGCCCAGCAGCGTCTCTACTTTCTGCGAAGGCTGAGAAAAGTCCATCTCCCAACCCCCATCCTCACCACGTTCTACAGAGGTTGTATTGAGAGCATCCTGAGATGCTGCATCACTGCCTGGTTCAGAAATTGCACCATCTCAGATCGCAAGACCCTGCAGCAGATAGTGAGGTCAGCTGAGAAGATCATCGGGATCTCTCTTCCCACCATCACAGACATTTACACCACACGCTGCATACGCAAAACAAACAGCATTATGAAGGACCCCACGCACCCTTCATACAAACTCTTCTCCCTCCTGCCATCTGGCAAAAGGCACCGAAGCATTCGGGCTCTCACGACCAGACTATGTAACAGTTTCTTCCCCCAAGCCATCAGACTCCTCAATACCCAGAGCCTGGACTGACACCAATCTACTGCCCTCTACTGTGCACATTGTTTTGTTAATTATTTATTGTAAAGCCTGCACTGTTTTGTGCACTTTATGCGGTCCTGGGTAGGTCTTGTAGTCCAGTGTGGTTTTTGTGTTGTTTTGCGTAGTTCAGTGTAGATTTTGCATTGTTTCATGTAGCGCCATGGTCCAGAAAAACGTCGTCTTGTTTTTACTGTGTACTGTACCAGCAGTTATAGTCGAAATGACAATAAAAAGTGACTTGGCTTGATTTAGTGGTGTGCCGCAGGGGCTGGTGCTTGGTCCTTTGTTGTTTGTCATCTACATCAATGATCTGGATAATAATGTGGTTAACTGGATCAGCAAATTTGCAGATGACACCAAGATGAGGGGTGTAGTGGACAGTGAGGAAGGCTATCATGGCTTGCAGAGGGATCTGGATTAGCTAACAAAATGGGCTGAAAAATGGCAGATGGAATTTAATGCAGACAAGTGCAAAGTTTTGCACTTTGGAAGGACCAACCAGGATAGGTCTAGTATAGTGAATGGTAGGGCACTGAGAAATGTGGTAGAACAAAGGGATCTGGGAATACAGGCACATAATTTTTTGAAAGTGGTGGCACAGGAGGAAAGGGTCGTAAAGGAAGCTTTGGCATATTGCCCTTCATAAATCAATGTATTGAGTGCAGGAGATGGGATGTTATGTTGAAGTTGTATAAGACATTGTTGAGACCCATTTTGCAGTACTGTGTGCAGTTTTGGTCACCTAACTACAGGAAAGATGTAAACAAGGTTGAAATAGTACACAGAACATTTACAAGGTTGTTGTTAGGTCTGGAGGACCTGAGTTATAAGGAAAGATTGACTGTATTCTTTAGAACATGGAAGATTGAGAGGACATTGATAGAGGTATACAAAATTATGAGGAGAGTAGATAGGGTAAATGCAAGCTTAAGGGTAAACCGGTAAAAAGTTTAAGGGGAACATGAAAGGAAACTTCTTCACTCAGATGGTCATGAGAGGGTGGAATGAGCTGCCAGCACAAGTGGTGCTTGCGAGCTTGATTTCAATGTTTAAGAGAAGTTTAGATAGGTACATGGATAGTAGGGATATGGAGGGTGACAGTCCAGGTGTAAGTCATTGGAAGTAGGCAGGTTAAATAGCTTTGGCATGGACTAGATGGGCCAAAGGGCCTACTTCTGTGCTATATTTCTCAAAAAAGAAAAAAAAAAATTGCAGGGAGTACTGGAGCCTGCCCAATACATACGGGCACATTCCTGTCACCATCAGTAGTGTCTACAGGAGGTGCTGCCTCAAGAAGGCAGCATCCATCATCAAAGATCCCCACCTTCCAGGTCACACCATCTTTTCACAGCTTCCGTTGGGCAGGAGGCACAGAAGCTTGAAATCCCAAGCCACTAGCTGCAAGAACAGTTCCCTTCAACTATTTGGTTCTGGACGTTGCTCCCAAATCACTGCAATTTAGGCAAACTGTGACCACTTAGATCACTTCATATGAAAGTCAACTTCGTTTTCTTTTGTTTTAATTGTGTTTTCTTGTAAAGATTGTGTACAAGTTGGATTTTTTTTGTGAATGCTGCTTATATGATGCTATGTGCCTGTGATCCTGCTGCAACTAAGATTTTATTGCATCTGTGCATACATGTAGTGGTATATATGACATTGGCTTTGAGGTTTCCCTAAGCTCTGCCTAGAATAAATTCTTAAGTCCTTAGCATACTCTTAAACCATATACATAAACATTTTTCACATTCCATCTTGGAATGGTGGACCTTGAAAAGTCTATGCTAATTATCCATCTGAGACACGAGAATGGAAACAGCAAGAAATACATTTAGAACATAGTTCAGCATAATAGCATGTAATTATCCATTGGCCTGTGTAATAGTTATAGATGCATCATAGAAAACACCCTATCTTGATGCATCGCAGCTTGGTTTGGCAGTTGGTCTACCCAGGACCACAAGAGATTGCAGAGGTGTGAATGCAGCCCAGTCCATCACGCAAACCAGCTCCTCTCCATTGACTCCTTCTACACTTCACACTAACTCGGGAAAGCAGCCGAAGTAATTATGGACCCCATCCACCTTGGCTATTCTACTTTCTCCCAGCTCCCATTGGGTAGAACATGCAAATGCCCAAGAGCATTAACTACGAGACTCAAGGACAGCCTCTGTCCTGCTGTTGTCAGTCAGTCTGTCGAATAGATCTTTCATAGGCTAGGAGATAAACACTTGATCCCCAATCTACCTCATCATGTCATGTTATACTTTACCTACCTGCCTGTACAGCACTTTCTCTGAAACTGTAACAGTATATTCTGTATCTTTTTTAACTACTTCAATGTAATTTGGGTGGCAGGGTGGAGATACGACTCTACCAAAGGAGGTGTAAGGTGTTCCTTCCCTCTGCTAGCCTGCGGGTCACCTTTGGGCAGGGTGTAGCACCTGTTTAGCCCCTCAAATAGGGTCACGTGAAGCCAAGGGAGCAGGTGATGTATGGTCGTATGAGCAGCTGGTGCGCATCACAAGTCCTGGTCATGCGACCTCTGATGCTAGGAAGACCATCTCTGAAAAGTATTGATAAACGGCTGGGGTCGCCCGTCTTGTAAAGACACTGCCCAAAAGAAGGGAACGGCAAACCACTTCTGTAGAAAAATTTGCCAAGAACAATCATGGTCATGGAAAGGCTATGATCACCCACATCATACGACACAGTACGGAACAGACAAAGTGCAATTATATATGGAACGATCAGTCTGGACAGCACGCTAAAACAAAAGATTTACACTGCATCTCTGTACATGTGGTAACAATCACTGAGTTAGAAGGAACATGGAAGAAGATGAGGACATTCAGTTTTCTGAGTTCATTGCGCACAGCTGGAAGGGCAGTTTCCTTGCAGTACCAAAGACCTGGTTTACACCTGGCCCCTTGGCTGTCTGTGTAGAGTTTGCATCTTCTCCCTTTGACTACACAAATTTAATCCATGTTCCTTGGTTTCCTCCCACATCCCAAAGACAGGTCAGTGGGTACTTGGGTCACTGGAAACTACCCCCAGCATTTAAGTGTATGATAGAATCTGGAGGGGAAAATAGATGAGAATTTGTGTAGAATGAAAAATGGGAGAAGTGTAAGTGGGTGTTCGATGGTGAGTATGGACTCAGTGGGCTGAAGGGCCTATTTACATGTTGTACCTCCCATGATTCCATTCCATCAGGCACTACAGCTCCACACATCTACTTTCATCCCATCTTCATTCACCGAAGATTCACCTACCCCTGTTACTAAAACTTCTGGTTGATCCCAGCTTTACAAAACATGGGGTAAGGAATGGAAAGAAGAACTGGGTCAAAGTTCAGTAACTCCCCGCTCCACATTTATTGACCGCTCATTCAGGAAATCAGTTGAGAGACTGTCTTGCTGAACATACCCATTAGATAGAACTAAGATTGGAAAAGTAAGTCAAAGGTTGAAGTGAAACTGGAACCAGAATTGGTCCTTGAAAATAAGATAGCCTGAAATCAAGGGGCAAATATGCTGATTAGCTAACTACATTACCAATTTTTAGTTCTAAATCCTTTTTTGATACTTTAGATTCTAAAATCTCTTCATATATATGGCAGAACAAAAATCCTAGATTAAGTAAAAAAAATTTACAGAAGTCTAAAAAGAAAAAGACTCTTTTGTGTCAAAGTGAAAACAGATCTGACTTGGCCACTCCAGGACATTGACTTTGTTGATTTTAAGCCATTTCTGTGTACCTTTGGCTTTATGCTTGGGGTCATGGTCTTGCTGGAAAACAAATATTCCCAAGTTGCAGTTCTCTTGCAGACTGCATCAGGTTTTCCTCCTGTATTTTACTGCATTCCTTTTACCCTCTATCTTCACAATCCTTCCAGGACCTGCAGCAGTGAAGCATCCCCACAGCATGATGCAGCCACCACCATGCTTCACGGTAGGGATGGTGTGTTTTTGATGATGTGCGGTGTTTGGCTTATGGCAAACATAGCATTTAGTCTGGTGGCCAAAAAGCTCAATTTTGGTTTCATCAGTCCATAGAACCTTCTTCCAGCTGACTGCAGAGTCTCCCACATGCCTTCTGGCAAACTCTAGCCATTATTTCAAGTGAGGTTTTTACAACAGTGCCTTTCTCTTTGCCACTCTCCATTAAAGCTGCAACTGGTGAAGCACCTGGGCAACAGTTGTTGTATGTGCAGTCTCTCCCAGCTCAGCCACTGAAGCTTGTAACTCCCCCAGAGTTGTCATAGGTCTCTTGGTGGCCTCCCTCACTGGACCCCTTCTTACAGGGTCACTCAGTTTTTGAGGATGGCCTGCTCTGGGCAGATTTACAGCAGTGCCATATTCTTTCCATTTCTTGATTGAATAAACTGTACTCCAAGGGATATTCAGTGACTTGGAAATTTTCTTGTATCGTCTCCTGACTTGTGCTTTTCAATAACCTTTTCACAGAGTTGCTTGGAGTGTTCTTTTGTCTTCATGATATAGTTTTTGCCAGGATACTGACTCACCAGCAGCTGGGCCTTTCAGATACAGGTGTATTGTAACTGCAATTGATAGAAACACCTTGACTGCACACAGGTCTCTATTTAGTTATGTGACTTCTAAAACCAATTGGCTGCACCAGTGATGATTTGCTGTGTTATATTAAAGGGGGGTGAATACTTACGCAATCAATTATTTTGTGTTTTATATTTGTAATTAATTTAGATCACTTTGTGGAGATCTGTTTTCACTTTGACACAAAAGAGTATTTTTCTGTTGATCAATGTCAAAATAAGCCAAATTAAATCCACTATGATCCAATGTTGTAAAATAATAAAACATGAAAACTTCCAAGGTGGGGGGGGGGGGGTGAATAGTTTTCATAGGCATGTTTCTGAAAGGCCAGTACTTACTGTCATCTTTCTGAGCCTTCTCAGTCAACTGCATGGATAAGACAGAGAGAGAGAGAGGGCAAACTTTGCAATGATGGCACTGAAGAATGTTAGAGAAGCCCAGGTATTTTACTACCATCTGATACTTCAATAGGTTCTGTTAGAAAGAGATGTATTCTAATTTCAGACCTAATCAATTAAATGAGTTGAAGTTCCCCAGCTGTCAAGGTGGGTTTTGAACTTGTGTCTCTCAATCAACAGTCCTGTCCTCTATAGAATTATGGATATAGACATCATGGAAACAGGCCTATACTGTCCACCTCATTCTTGCAAACTGGGATGTCTACCAACACTAATCCCCATTGTTCTCATTAAGCCTGAATCCCTCAACTCCAAGTACCTGTCCAAATGCCTTTTGAATATTGTACCTGGCTCTACCACCTTTGGCAACTCATTCGAGATATTCACCACTCTTTAAGTAAAATAAACAGCCCTTCGTATCACCTTCAAATTTATTTCTCCTCACCTTAAGCTCATACCTTCTCATTCTGTATTCCCCAGACCTGTAGAAAACACTCTATCTTTGCTCCCCATAATTATACAATCCACTACAACATTATCCCTCGGCCTCAGTGGGAATAAACCCAGCTTATCCAAATCTCCCTTTATAACTACAGCTCTCCATTCTAGGCAACACCCTGATGAATCTCTTCGCACTCTCTGCCACACTGTCACATCCTTCCTGTAGTGTGGCAACCAGAACTGTACACAGTAATGAAGCGTGGGACACCACAAGATATAGCAACAGAACTAGGCCATTCGGCCCGTCAATTCTGTTCCACTAATAAAAATTACAGGTTAAACAATGATTTGTACAAATGCAGCATGATATCCCAATTCTGATACTGAATGCTTCCCCCAATAAAGAGGAGCACACCAAATGGCTTTTTCACTACCGTGTCTATGTCACCATTCACAGGGAGTTAAGGACTAGCACCCCAGCAGTGGAAATAGCCCAAACCATTTGGATAAAGCCCTCCCCACCATTGTGCACACCTACAAGGAGCGCTGTCACAGGAAAACAGCGTCCATCATCAATGATCCCCACCATCCAGGTTTATATTTTTCTCTTGTGAATGCTGCTTCTCTGATGTTATGTGCCTGTGATGCTGCTGCAAACAGATTTTTCATTGCACCTGTGCATACATAAGATGTAGGAGCAGAATTAGGCCATTCAGCCCATTGAGTCTGCTCTGCCATTTCATCAGGGCTGATCCCATAACTGCACTTGTGCACGTTACAGTAAACTTGACATTGACTTAATATTATTAAACTAAAATATATGTATGAACATCTGTTCCTATGAATGGTAGAACTAGCTTCTACTCCTCTTTACTCATAGTAATTGTGCCTTCTTATCAGTCTTATGTATTTGTGATGCCATTCATTATAATGCTGGTTACCATATCAAGTGATTTTTGTGTATTTTCTAATCTACAGATAACATTGGCTATGGACGTCTGTAAAAGAACCCGCTCAGTACCAGCGGGTGCCCTGCAAATTATTACTTAGCTGGATAATTCTGATCTCAAGCCCTAAAAGGTGAACAGTTGTAAGTAGATGCATCAGTGAGTTGACCACTATCTGTACATCTCTATTATCCTGGCAGTTGTTTTATGGTTAAATCGAGATTAGCATACAGGAAGTTCCTTTACAGAATCACGTGTGCATCTCATATCAGAAACCGAATCTGAATCAGTCACAGTTACTCTCGCTGATATATGTCATGAAATACATTGTTTTGTGGCAGCAGTACAGTGTAGCAGGGCATACAGTATGTTTCATATGGAACCGTATCAAATGGTCACTAACCAAGGAAGCTGATAGCCTTTTCTTTGACCTTTCTTCTGAACTGTTCCTCCTCTCCACCACCCTCTGAGATCCATTGCTGAGCTCCTTACCAAAGGAAAGCTTACGTATTTCTTCAATGACATGTTTTTGCTTGTCTTGGACATTCCTTGTGGAGGTAATCTGAAAGGTTAAAACATATGCTCAGTATTCAAACTTTACCGGAGGCCCACCATGTCTGAGCAAGCCTCTTGAGCTCATCTCCTCTGTCCCCCTCCAAACCTTGTTCCCCTCCATCTCTGCAAATATTCTTCAAAGTTGTCACTAAATCTGTCACTAAAGTTGTCAATAAAAAAGTTCCATCACCCTCATGTAGATTTGCAGATTTGTTTTTTTTGCAAAACAAATCCCCTTCTTCTACTGCTGCCTTTATGTGCCTGCAGGAGATACGATCTATTTTCCTAAATGCAAAAAGGTTTACGTGCCCCTGAGCATGCCTGTAAAATGTCAGTTAAGAGCTGAAGGAATGGAACAAAAATGATTAGTAGCTACAGGTAATTTTTGTTTATTTACATTTTTTCCACTCACTGCACGCAACGCAGATAAAACACTCTTCTCACGGAAACATGGAGCTGTACAAGCCCTTTGGCTAACTGTGCTGCCCAGTGATTTAGTCCCATTTGCCTGCATTTGGCCCCGGCTCTCTAAGCCTCTCCGATCCATGTATATATCTGTATGGCTTTGAAATGTTGCTAATGTACATTCCTCAACCACTATTTTGGGCAGCTCATTCCAAATATGCACTACTATTTGCATGAAGATGCTGTCCAGATATCTATTTTATATCTCTTGTCTTTGATCTTAAACCTATGCCCTCCTGCTTTTTTTTAGCATCTCCTCCCATGTGCTTTCTCCCTGTCTATGCCCTTCATGAATCTTGTATACCTCTTTTAGGTCACCCTTCAAACTCCTACTTTCCAAAGAACAAGGTCCTAATCTGTGCAGCCAGTCCTTGTAATTCAGATCCCCAAGTCCAGGCAGCATCCTGTAAATCTCTTCTAATCCTTCCTATAATAGGGTGACTAAAACTGTGCACAAGACTCCAAGTAAGCCCTCACTAATGACTTGCATATACTTTCCAACTTCTACACTGTCCTGACCAGTAAAGACCAGTACGGAGTACAATGTTGGTAAATGTGAGGTCATCCACTTTGGAAGGAAAAATGGAAGATCAGATTATTATTTAAATGGTAAAAGATTGCAGCATGCTGCTGAGCAGAGGGACTAGGGAGTGCTTGTGCACGAATCGCAACAGGTTGGTTTGCAGGTGCAGCAGGCTTTCAAGAAGGCAAATGGAGTGTTGGCTTTCATTGCCAGAGGGATTGAATTGTAGAGCAGGGAGGTTATGCTGCAACTGTATAGGAAACTGGTGAGACTGCACCTATGAGTACTGTGTGCAGTTCTGGTCTCCTTACTTGAGGAAGGATATACTGGCTTTGGAGGCGGTGCAGAGGAGGTTCACCAGGTTGATTCCAGAGATGAGGGGGTTAGACTATGTGGAGAGATTGAGTCGCCTGGGCCTGTACTAGCTGGAATTCAGAAGAATGAGAGGAGCTCTTATAGAAACATATAAAATTATAAAAGGGATAGATAAGATACAGGCAGGAAAGTTGTTTCTACAGGTGAGACTAGAACTAGGGCACATAGCCTCAAGATTCAGGGGAGTAAATTTATGATGGAGATGAGGAGGAACTGCTTTTCCCAGAGGGTGGTGAATCTGTGGAATTCTCTGCCTAATGAAGCAGTGGAGGCTACCTCAGTAAATATATTTAAGACAAGGTTGGATAGATTTTTGCATAGTAGGGGGATTAAGGGTTATGGGGAAAAGGCAGGTAGGTGGAGATGAGTCCGTGGCCAGATCAGTCGTAATCTTATTGAATGGCGGAGCAGGCTCGACAGGCCAGATGGCCAACTCCTGCTCCTGTTTCTTACGTTCTTATGTGCCAAACACCTTCTTCACCACCATGTCTACCTGAGTCATCACTTTCATCAAACTATACACATGCACTCATATATCTCCCTGTTTCATACCACACCTCAGGTCCCTACAGTGTACAAGTTCTACCCTGATTTGATCTCACAAAATGCAGTATCTCATATTTTCCTGGACTGAAGGCATTTGCCCTTCCTCAATGCACAAACAGTATCTAGCTGATCAAAATCGCTCTGTAATTTTTTATAACCTTCTAAAGGATTAAAGCTTCAACATTTAAGTGAAGTTTGGATAGGTACATGGATGGTAGGGGTATGGAAGGCTATGGTCCCGGTGTAGGCAGATTAAATGGGTTCAGCATGGACTAGATGGGCTGAAGGGCCTGTTTCTGTGCTCTACTTTTCTATGACTCTAAGTGTCTACAACATCAACTATTTTACTAATCATGCCTTGTACATTTACATCCAAATCATTCATGTAGATTACAAAGGTCCCAGCGTTGATACATGACACATTACTAGACACAAGTCTCTAGTCCAAGAAAAGATTCTCAATCATTGCTCACTGCTTCCTAGTACTGAGTTAATTCTGAATCCAATCAGCAATTTCCCCTCTGACAAGTGATACACCTGCCACTACATCTCCTCCCTCATCACTAATCAGAGCCACAAACTGTACCTTCCAGGTGAGGTGACACTTCATCTACTGTAATCGGTGCATCATAAAGCATCACTTTATGATGATCAAGATTACATTGAGTTTGCCAATACTCCAGCAACTTCCAATTTGATCTAGGCTCAGTGGCCACTTTATTATGTACCTCCTGTACCTCATAAAGTGGCCACTAAGTGTAAGTTTGTGGTCTTCTGCTGCTGTAGCCCATCCACTTCAAGGATTGAGGATGAGGTGTTGTGAGTTCAGAGATACTCTACCGCACACCACTGTTGTAACACGTGGCTATTTGAGTTACTGTCGCCTTCCTGTCAGCTTGAACCAGTCTGGCCATTCACCTCTGACCTCTCTCATTACCAAAGCATGTTCGCTCACAGAACCCCCACTCATTGGATATTTTTTGTTTTTCGCATTATTCTCTGTAAACTCTAAGAGATTGTCATGTGTGAAAATCTCAGGAGATCAGCAGTTTCTGGGATACTTAATCCACCCCGTCTGGCACCAACAATCATTCTGCGGTTACATTTCTTCCCCATTCTGACATTTAATCTGAACGACAACTGAACCTCTTGACCATGCCTGCGTGCTTTTATTCATTGAGTTGCTGACAAATGATTGGCTGATTAGATATTGCATTATTGAGCAGATGTACAGTTGTAGCTAAAAAAATGGCCACTGAGTGAATATCTTGCTGAGGCTTTAGACAACTTCCTCATTATTGGTAACAAAACCAACTTTCATGTCATGGCAAACATATTAAGCATTCCTCCTACATTTTCATCTGAGTTGTTATATAAGGGACCCAGCCCCAATCCCTGTGGTAAATCCCTGGTCACAGACTTCCGATCCAAAACATTCCCCATTACCTTTGCCTCCTAATACCCAACTATCCAGTTAACTAGCTTGCCTGGATCCCAAGTGTCTTAATCTTCTGGACCGGCCTGCCTTGTGGGATTTTGGCTAATAACTTACAAAAGCCTATAGGGAGAACATCAATCTCCAATCACCAATGATTACCACACTTAATATCAGGAATCCAAACAGAACGTTACAGAGTTAAAGCTGCCTTGGGCATGCCCTTACACTTCCTCCCTTACCACCATTCAGGGCCCCAAACAGTCCTTCCAGGTGAGGCAACACTTCACCTGTGAGTCGGCTGGGGTGATATACTGCGTCCGGTGCTCCCGATGTGGCCTTTTACATATTGGCGAGACCCGACGCAGACTGGGAGACCGCTTTGCTGAACACCTACGCTCTGTCCACCAGAGAAAGCAGGATCTCCCAGTGGCCACACATTTTAATTCCACATCCCATTCCCATTCTGACATGTCTATCCACGGCCTCCTCTACTGTAAAGATGAAGCCACACTCAGGTTGGAGGAACAACACCTTATATTCCATCTGGGTAGCCTCCAACCTGATGGCATGAACATCGACTTCTCTAACTTCCGCTAATGCCCCACCTCCCCCTCATACCCCATCTGTTACTTATTTTTATACACACATTCTTTCTCTCACTCTCCTTTTTCTCCCTCTATCCCTCTGAATATACCCCTTGCACATCCTCTGGGTCCCCCCCCCTTGTCTTTCTTCCCGGTCCTCCTGTCCCATGATCCTCTCGTATCCCTTTTGCCTATCACCTGTCCAGCTCTTGGCTCCATCCCTCCCCCTCCTGTCTTCTCCTATCATTTTGGATCTCCCCCTCCCCCTCCAACTTTCAAATCCCTTACTCACTCTTCCTTCAGTTAGTCCTGACAAAGGGTCTTGGCCTGAAACGTCGACTGTACCTCTTCCTATAGATGCTGCTTGGCCTGCTGCGTTCACCAGCAACTTTTATGTGTGTTGCTTGAATTTCCAGCATCTGCAGAATTCCTGTTGTTTGGGCACCTTCATTCTGTCTGCCACAAAAGACAGGTTTTCCCACTGGCCACCCATTTTAATTCTACCTCATTCCCACTCTGACATGTAGGTCCATGGCTTCCTCCATTACCATGATGAGCACTCTCTCAGGTTGGAGGAGCAACATCTCATATTCTATCTGGGTAACATCTCATGTTCTACCTGACAACATGAACATCGGTTTTTCTAACTTCTGGTAATTACTCCCTCCACTCTTTTTCCAATCCCTATTCTGGCTCCCCTCTTACCCCTTCTCTTCTCCTCACTTACCCATCAACTCCCTCTAGTGCCTCTTCTCCCTTTTCTTCCACGGTCTACTCTCCTCTCCCGTCAGTCATTTTTCTTCAGCCCTTTACTTCTTCCGCCTGTCACCTCCCAGCTTCTCACTTTATTCCCCCTCTCCCTCACCTGGTTTCATCTATCACCTGCTGACTTGATTTTTTCCATTCCCCCTACCTTCTTATTTTGGCTTCTTTCCTACTCTGCACCCTCTCCAAAGCTTCAACACCCTTCCTGTAATGGACTGACCAGAACTGCAGACACAACTCCAGATGTGGCCTAAATGAAGTCTTACACAGCTGCAGCATGACTTCCTGACTCTTATATTCGGTGCCCTAGAAGGCACACATGTCACACACCTTCTTTACCACCCTAGCTACTTGTACCTAACTCAGGGAGCTATGAACTTGGGCCCCTGATTCTCTAACTCATCAAGACCCTATGACTCTGTACATCAGTGGTGGAAGAGCCTGTCTTCCTGCAGTCTCTCTCTCTGGAACTACTGCATATATATACCTGGCAGAACCCGAGGCTTGCGTTCTGTCACCATTCAAAGTGGGCCTCGCGACATGAAAGAGACTGCCCTCCTTCCTCTGGCTAAAGTACCTCAGTATTTGGAGCTGATGTATGTCTAAGCAAGTCCCAGCCCCTGCATTAGGCCCATATTCCTCTCAACCTTTCCTACCCACCTACCTATTCCAGAGTCTTTTACACGGATTTTCTGGTTTAATGTTAAAATTGAGCTACCTCTGATTTTAAATCATCAATCTAAGCTACCAAGGAATATGAAACGATGGATGCAGAGAGTGGTGAAAGTTGGAACAGACAAGTGTGGAATGGCCTTCCACTGTGCAAGGTTCAATGATTTCCCGATGAAGCAGCCAAGGACCTGAGGACATTGCGATCAGACCAATGCTGCCACCTAGTGAAAACCAGCCTGCCTTATATCTACACGGCATCCCAAAGGGATTCACAGCCAATAAACCGGTCTTTTAACCAATTGTAATGTGGAAACTAGATAAGCCTTTTTCTACACAGCAAGATTCCATAAAATAATCCTGTGACGCTGTGGCTGCAGTGGGTAAAGCTGATGCCTCTCAGTTCCAGAAACCTGGGCTTGATCCCGAACACACGTGGCCCTGCAGATGCTGGAAATCTTGAGAACCAAACACACCCAAAATGCTGGAGGGACTCAGCAGGTCAGGCAGCATCTATGGAGGGGGATAAACAGTTGACGTTTGATTTCCAACTACTGGTACTCCCTGTAACTGTGCGGGCGATCCAACTTCCTCCCATGGCCTAGGAACCTGGAGGTTGGGAGATTAATAGACCACTGTAAATTGCCCCGGGTGAGGGCTAGAATAGGGGTGTGTTGATGAGGGGGGAGAATAAAGTTCCTGCAGGTGGGCTAGCAAAGACTTGGTGAGCTGAAGGGTTTGTTTCTCTGTTGTACAACTCGATAAACATTGACCCAGACAATGTGGAGAACTGCACCTTGAGGTTCTAGTTTTGAAGCATTGTGAAGATTACATTGTAGGAAACATCAGCAATCAATTTGTGTGCGACAATATATCACAGACACAAAAGTGACAAGGACTTTTGCTGTTTGCTATTGACAATGTTTGTTGTGGAATAAGTGAAGGGATGATTTGCCTCAGGTGGGTTACCCTGTGATCTATATTTCTGCAGGGTGTGCAAGCTTTGATCTGTCCTGTGCAGAACTTTAGCAATAAGGGAAGCAGAGCAGCCAATCCAATTCCTTCACACCGCTTGAACCTACCGGCATGTTTTTGATGGACGGAGATGCCTGTAGTGCAGAGGTCATGAGATCCCTGAAGATGGCCATGAAACAGTAAATGCAGTTGAGCAGAACCTTTGTTGCCACTTTGTTAAACTTCTGCAGCTCCTCTACCAACTGTCCATTCAGAGCTTCATAATCCCTCTTCGCCTGGTTCAGCTCCTCTGCGGCCTTCTTCTCCTTCACGCTTTCTGACTGCTTGAGGAAGCTGACGTAATCGAGCAGCTTGTCGTAGCGCTTCTGTATCAGCTTCTGCGGAGCCGAGAACAGGACCTGCAATGTACCTAGCGGCAGGACCACTGCCCTCTCCAAGTGGTCTCTCTGTAATGAAGACAAACCATTGCAAAATATTAGTCTTGTGCCAGACACAGACAATGGCAGCCTTTGGTGCCAGACATGGCTTGGTACGGTAATGCCATTGCACAGGATGCAAGGGGCTACAGAGTGTGGAGGATTCAGTAGTTCTGTCATGGGTACAACTCTCCCCACCATCCAGAACATCTACAATAGGCCATGTCTCAGGAAGCCTACTGAGCCTTGCCCACTTCTCAGTGCTACCATCAGGCACGAGATACAGCAGCCAGAAGACCCACACCTCAAGGTTCAACAACAGGTTCTTCCCCACTGCCATCAGGTTATTGAACTGACCCTTAAAACCCTCATATTACAATGGACCAAATTTCCCTCAACTTGTACTAAAGCCATTAATTTTATTTTTCTGCATTTTATTGTGTAAATTATCTATAATCTATGTTAATTTGTTTTTTTATGTCATTTATGTTTGTCATGTTTATAATGAACTCTACTGTGGCTGTAAAAATGCTAACTTTCATGTCATTTATACCCGGAGTATGGATGTCCATGATAATAAACTTGAACTACTTTAATACCAGTATCATTTTACTCTTGGCTCATTACAGCACCTGGATTAGGCTTTCATTTCTTTATACCCAGAAACAAACCTCAAGGATTAGGCCCCTAAATAAAGAGGATTATGCTGATAAGTACTTACAAAACTTTCAAAAGAGTTTTGATAGTTTTTGAGTCCGTCTAGAGAGTTGCCATTGGTCTGGTGCAAATCTTGGAAAGTTCTTTGAAGTCCATGAACATTTTGAACAGCCAATAGCATACCTTCCTGAACAAGAACATAAGCAGATGGTCAAATATTGGCTAAAAAGTATGACCAATATTAGTGCAGGTGCATGGCAGGGAAGTTGGAGGAAGTTGACAAGTATGAGAGAGAGAATAGGTCACAGAGACAGGCATGGTGAGGATGGGACTGCTGGGAGATAGCACGGACAAGATTAAGCATCCTTCTGTGTTACAATAAGCAAACTGGTAAATGGTTAACTTGGGTTTATTATTGTTACATGTACCAAGCAACAGTGAAGAATGTTGTTTGGCATGCCATCCACACAGATCATTTCATCAGTTCATTGAGGTAGTACAAGGGAGAACATTAACAGAGGTGTTATGGTTGCAGAGAAAGTGTTGTGCAAGTAGATGATAAAGTGTAAGGCCATAATGAGGTAGATTCAGAGGTTCAGAGTCCATTGTATTGTACAAGGGGGCTGTTTAATAGTCTTATAACAACTGGTTAGAAGATGTCATTGAGCATTGAGGCTTGTGCTACGTTTTGTCAGGCTTTCTATCTTCTGCCTGATAGGGGGCTTGGGAGGGAGAACAGAGTATGTCTAGGGAGGATGGGGATGCTTTTCTGAGGCAGTGAAATGTGTAGATGGAATCTACTGAGGGGAGGCCGGGTTTTGGGATATGCTAAACTGTGTCCACAACTCTCTGCAGTTTTTTGCAATCTCAGGTAGTGTGGTAGCCAAACCAAGCCGTGATGCATCTGGGTGGAATGCTTTCAATGGTGCATTGATAAAATTTGGCAAAGTCAAAGGGGACATGTCAAATTTATTTAGTCTCCTGAAGAAATGGAGGCTCCAATGAGCTTCCTTGGTATGGTGTCTATGTGATTGGAGCAATGAAGTCATTTGGTGATGGTCTGTCTTAGGAAGTTGAAGCTCAGAAATTAAACAGGTTACTCACACTTCCTCTTAATTTTTACAACCATTAGATTTTCAGCATCTGCAGACTTTCTCTTGTTAAATCATTCCAGATATCAGTACATGAAGATACCACAGAAGGAAAACAACAGAATTCAGACCAGTGTTACAGTTACAGAGAAAGTGCATAGTGAATATATATATCAAAAAAATACAAGGCCCGTGATGAGGTAGACATAGAGACGAAGAGTTCATCTTTATCATCCATTTGCATGCAAATGCACAAGGCTTGGTAAGTAAACTTGCAGATGACACAAAATTAGTTATTGTTGATGATTATGAAAGATATTATCGATTTCAAGTATATTTTGATCACCTAGGGAAGTGGGCTGAGGGGAGGCAAATAGATTTCAATGCAGATAAGGTGATGCATTTTGGAAAGTCAAAATCAGGGCAGAACTTGTGCACTGAATGGTAGGGCGGTAGGGAGTGTAATGGAACAGAGGGAATTAGGAACATAAATGCACAGGTCATTGAAAGTGGCATCAGAGATAAACAGGATGGAGAAAAAAGCACTTTGCATGCCAGCCTTCATCAGTCAGGGTACAGAGTATAGGAGCTGAATACAGGTGTCGTGGTTGTATAAGTCATTGGTGAGGATGGACTGTGTACAATTTCAGTCACCCTGTCACAAGAAAGATGTGGCTAAACTGGAATGGGCACAGAATAGATGAATGAAGATGGTGCCAGGACTGGAGGGCAGAAGTTACTTGGAGAAGTATGCCATACTAGGTCTTTGTTCCTTGGCGCATATGCAGGAGAGTGAGGGGTGACATTATAGAAGTTTATAAAATTAGCAGGGGCATGGATAAAGTAATATCGTCAAGGCAGGGAATCCAAAACCAGGAGGCATATATGAGAGGGGCAAGATTTAAAAGGGCTGAGAGGGCAACTCTTTCACACAGAGGGTGGTGAGTAGATGGAATGATCTGCCAGAGGAAGCGGGTAAGGCAGTTGCAATAGTATCATTTAAGAAGCACCTGAATAGGCACGTGTAGGGGTGGGACAGAGGAATATGGGCCAAATTCGGAAATTAGGACCAGCTGGATGGGCACCATGGTTGGCATGGATTAGTTGAGTCTGTCCCCATGTTGTATTGCTCTATGACTCTATGTACAAGCAATCAGTTTAAAAGTCTTAGAACAGGGGGTGGAAGCTGTAAAGGTCACAGCCAAGCTTTTATGTATGCACAGGTGCAACGGAAAAACTTAAATGCAGCAGTATGATAGTCACAAAGCATTATACAAACGGAAAACATTATAGCACAAGGAAAACATAAATTAAACATATGCAACACACATCAAAGTTACTGGTGAACGCAGCAGGCCAGGCAGCATCTCTAGGAAGAGGTACAGTCGACGTTTCAGGCCGAGACCCTTCGTCAGGGCAGAACATATGCATTAAACATGTGCACTATTTTTGACAAGTCCTTGACCCTGAAATGCTGATGATGTGATGTTAAGTCAGAAAGTTCTGGGAAAATCTCAGACAACAACAGTGGAGAGAGGAAGAGTCATCTTTTCTGTTGTTATTTCAGTTTCCCAGCATATGTCATTGTCTTTGATGCTCAATAACTCAACATTAACTTTCATCTTTCTGCAGTTCCTGTCTGACTTGCTGAGTACTTCCAGCCCTTATGGGCATTAATTGCCACTCCCAATCAACAATGAGTAAAGCAAATTCTTCCACTTCTGATGTACGAATATAATGCATGTTTCTATAACCTGCAATTATCTTCTTCCTCACGGATGGTTTGACATTATAAACATAAACCTCAGCGCTTGTATTAAGCGACTTGGGTATTTTGCCAGAATGTCCAGTTGACTAGAGTGAAAGTTCAACATGTTCCCTGTTCTCAAGTCTCATTGGCAAGTTAAACACCCAGCTAGATGCCAAAGTTGTTAGCATCACATCCAGGAGGCAGGTGACTACAGGTTCAAGCTCTGCTCCAGGAATGCCAAACTATCTCCTTGTGTACAGCTCTGAGCCTGAGGTTTGCTCCTTCAGACAGATATGAAAGATTGAGGAACTGCAGATGCTGGAATCTGGAACAACCAAAAGATGACGGAGGAACTCAGTGGATCAGAATAGTCCACGTTTTGGGTTGGAACTCTTCATCAGGATATGAAAGGTTGTTTGGCAACATTTTAAAGAAGAGCAGGGAAATTCTTCCAAGTGGCCTGGTCAATGCTCATCTTTCAACCAACACGACTCAAACAGATTAGCTGAACGTTATCACAAGTGTGGGAGCTTGCTGTGCACAAATATATTCTCACTTTTTTCATATTTCAACAATCGCTAGTCTTCTTTGACTGGTCCAAGCACTTGGACATTCTGATACACGTGAAATATTTCCTCTCTTTGTTATCAAGCAACTGCACCACTTCTGTCTACACTTCTCACTGCCTCAGTGACCCCACTATAATCAAAAACCCCACCTACCCTGGACTTTCTTTCTTTTCTTCCCCTCTCTTCAGGCAGAAAATACCAGCTGAAGGCATGTACCACCAGGCTCAAAGACAGCTTCTATACCCCTGTCATAAGACAGAATGGTCCGGAGTATAAGGTGGATATTTGACCTCACAATCCACTTTGTCATGGCCTTGCACCTTATTCTCTGCCTGTACTGCACTTTCTCTATAACTGTAACACTTTATTCTGCGTTCTGTTATGGTTTTCCCTTGCACCCTCAATGCACTGTTGAAAAGAAATGATCTGCAGTAATGGCAAACAAAACAAGATTTTATTATTGTATCTTGATACATGTGACAATAATAAATCAATTTGCCATTAAACAGAGTGGCAGCCGACAGTGAACATAGAGCAACTCCCATCACCCAGACAGAACCAACCAGCCCGATGTTAGTGAACAGCTCCGGACCTACACCGACACCCACCTGAATATTCTGAACATAGGATGATATGTTCTTCACAGTAAGTCTCGCAGCCCTCTCCAAGTTTCGGAACAATTTTTCTTCTCGGTCGAATGTCTCATCCTTGACCTGAAACCAAGAAGTTAAGCAAGTGTATCCCTGGAAGGGCATCTCAGTGACATCGGGGGCCACTATACTACCAACTGTACAGATTCTGAAGTGGAGAGGTGGTAGTGAAAAGATAATTGCTCTCTTGCCACAGACAGAATCAGAATCAGGTTTGTTATCACCGACATGTATCATGAAATTTGTTAACTTAGCATCAGCAGTTCAATGCAACACATAATAAAGAAGAAAAAAAAGTAAATCAATTATAGTATCTGTATATGGAATAGATTAAAAATCATGCAAAAACATAAATAATATATATTTAAAAAGTGAGGTACAGTTCATGAGTTCAATATCCATTTAGGATCGTTTGGCAGAGGGGAAGAAGCTGTTCCTGAATCACTGAGTGTGAGCCTTCAGGCTTCTGTACCTCCTACCTGATGGTAACAGTGAGAAAAGGGCATGCCCTGGGTGCTGGAGGTCCTTAATAATGGATGCTGCCTTTCTGAGACACCGTTCCTTGAAGATGTCCTGGGTACTTTGTAGACTAGTACCCAAGATGGAGCCGACTAAATTTACAACACTCTGCAGCTTTTTTCGGTCCTGTGCAGTAGGCCGTGTGAAGTGCCATTGAGATTGCGTCTGCCATTGACCTATTGTGGCGATAGGCAAATTGCAATGGGTCCAGGTTCTTGCAGAGGCACGAGATGAGTCTAGTCATGACCAACCTCTCAAAGCATTTCATCACTGTCGATGTGAGTGCTACCTGGTGATAGTCATTAAGGCAGCTCAGATTATTCTTCTTAGGCACTGGTATAATTGTTGCCTTTTTGAAGCAAGTGGGAACTTCCAGCTATAGCAGAGAGAGAGGTTAAAAATGTCCCTGAATATTCCCGCCAGTTGGTTGACACAGTTTTCAGAGCCTTACCAGGTACACTGTTGGAGCCTTCTGCCTTGCGAGGGTTCACCCTCTTTAAAGACAGCCTAACATTGGCCTCCGAGACAGAGATCACAAGGTCACCAGGTGCAACAGGGATTTTCACAGCTATAGCTCTGTTCTCCCTTTCAAAGCAGGTATAGAAGGCGTTGAGTTCATCTGGCAGTGAAGCATCACTGCCATTCATGCTATTGGGTTTCACTTTGTAGGAAGTACAACAAAGATATACTGCATGACCTTCTGAGTTTCTCCCTTACAGGCAGCCACAAAACAAAGAAACCCAATAGAACCCATTAAAAAAGACTGTCAAACAACCAATGTGCAAAAAAAAGAACAAATCATACAAACAATAAAAAGTAAGCAAATAACATTCAGGACTAAAGTGAGTTCACAGCCGTGTAGCCTGTCACAGCGGTTCCAGGAGCCCATTAGTTGCAGGCCACAGCCTCAGTTCAGTGCAGAGTCCAGTAACCCTCACCTGAGTACGAGTTGAACACCGGCCCTACGTACTGCTTTGACCACATAGATAGTGAGAGTCTTTTTCCCACCGTCGAAATATCAAATACTGGAGAACTTAGCTTTAAGGTGAGGGGCAAACATTTAAAGAAGACATGAGGAAAGCTTTTTTATGAGAGTAGTGCATGTAAAAAGAATATATTGCTTGGAACTGCTGGCCAGGCGTAGTGGTGGAAGCAGATACAATAATGACATTTAAGAGGCCGTTAGACAGGCACATAAACTGGTAAAGAGTGGAGGGATATGGGTCATGTGGGGACAGATGGGGTTAGTTTGGATTGGTCAGCACAGACATTTTGGGCTGAAAGGCCTCTTCCTGTACTGTACTATGCTCTCCAGGTGTACTGAGCAACACAATATCAAATCAGAGTGAAGCCCACTGTCTCAGGCGTACATGAGAGAACTCTGGATTGCTATTGTGAAGAGCACAGTGCTGGCTGTGCACATGTGCCATATTGCAAAGCCAGTGACTGAGCAGTGACTCGATTGCAAAAGACTGCAGAGGGTCGTAGGCTCAACCAGATCCATCACGTTCACAAGCCTCCCCACCACCGAGGACATCTTCAGGAGGTGGCCCCTCAAGGAGACAGCTTCCGTCATGAAGGAGCCTTCCATCCGGGATGTGCTCACTTCTCATCACTAATGTCAGGGAGAAGACCCACACTCGATGATTCATAAACAGCTTCTTCCCTTCCACCATCAGATTTCTGAATGGTCCATTATCCCATGAACAATCAGTCATTGTTCCTTTTTTTTTGCATCAATATTTATTTTTATATATAATTCATAGTATTGCTTATGTCTTTGCAATGTACTGCTGCAAAACAACAAACTCCACGACATATCTGTGTGCCAGTGATGGATGAACGGTCTGGGTAAAAGTTGTGAAGTGGGTGACAGACTGACGGATGAAGGAGGTTGTACTGTGTGGGAGTGGTGGGGAGCATTGGAACATATAAGCCTGTTGGTGACAATGGAATGGAGTCTGGGAGTTTAAGGCAGGGTGATGTGAAGACAACATTTGTGGCGATTGAAGGACCTGGAATTAGGATCTCAGCTCATGAACATTAATGCAGATATAATGTGCACTTACCTGGAGCTCTCCTCCAGTGAGGATCTTCAGGTGGCTGGTGACACGGTTTGACTTCTTCCTGATGGAATGAATGTTCACCTTAGACAGCTTGTCCCTGAGAGACTCGTCTTCGTCACTTCGCTTGTACTTCATCACTGAGGAACACATTGCAAGTAAAATAAATCAGTACGCTGTCAAAAGTCTTAATGATGCACTTAGAGCCAATAAGACCATAAGATATAGGAGCAGAAGGCTATTTGGCCCATCGAGTCTGCTCCCACCATTCAATCATGGGCTGATCCAATTCTTCCAGTCATGAGTCAAGCCATGTCAGACCAAGTATAGTGCCACATGTAGATCGATACTTTATAGATCCCAAAGGAAATTAGTGTCACAGTAGCACATGAGGTGCAGGTGCAATGAAAAACTTGCCCGCAGCAGCTTCACTGGTTTGTAGGTACTGACAAGGCACAATGCAAGTTATAAATCATACAAGATTGTGAAGAGAAAAAAAATGAAAAACAAGACTTGGTGCAAAATAAAAAGACATAATCAGAGACAAGTCCATGGTAGTGCAAGAAGTCGTCGGTGGTGTTCTGTTGTTGAGGCAAGGTTAGGGCTGTGCAGGTCAGTTTAACAGCCTGATGGTTGCAGGAAAGTGGCTGCTCTTGAACCTGTGACAGGATTCAGTACTGTAGGAGGGATAGGGGCAGCAGGAGTTTCCTGCTTAATTTGACTGTGATGAGTTAATTGGCTTTACTGTGTATTAACATGATCACTTGAAGGGAGCAGTCAAGCTAATTCCACGGAAGGTGCAGGTTTCCAAGGGCATTCGTGATCTGTTTAACATTCAGATGCGTGGCCTTTGGAAGCACAAGGCTTAATTGCTTGTTTCTCATGCTTGGTTAGAGCTCATGTTACGGAGGGGTGGATACTTGGCACACATTCAGTGAATTGCTAGACATGCAAGATTCAAACAGAGCCTGTTCCAGACACTTGTTCTTCACTGGTCAAACTGTCAGAAATATCAAGGTCCCCAGGTCCACAACTAGCAGAACTATGCACTCTCCAATTCATCCCAAAATCTAAGGCATCAATATAAACTTTATATTATGGTGCAGATTTATAAGTAAGGGACAATGGTTCCAAATTTCTAAACAAACCTTAATGATGAACCTTGGAAATTTCCATTCTGGCACCAAACACCCACAGTGGGGAGGGAATGTGGAGAGGGTGTCCCTCCCAGTAGGAGATAATGACCTCTCCAGCTGCTACTGTAAAGAGTGGAGGGTTTGCCCAAGTCCTAGTTCTGAATGCTCACTTTGCTTTGCCTTGACTGCATCTCCAGGCACAAGGTCATCATTTCTAAGGGTTTCATCAGCCCCTGCTACCTCAGTTGGTCTGGGGATCCAAAGAGGCTGCGCACTGCCACCTCCTCCAGGGCAATTCAGGGTGAACAACTGAATGCCAACTGGGCCTGTGAAGCCCACATCCCATTCGGTTACGTCTGGCTTCTGAGTGAATGCCTCAGTCACCCGGGCAAGGACTGGAGGATCTGCTTCAGATTCCAGGGAACTTTTAGATTTTAGATTTAGATTTATTTATCACATGTACACTCAAAATATACAGTGAATTGCATCACTGGCATTAACAACCAACACATACAAGGAGGTGCTGGGGGAAAATCTCACATGTGTGTCACGCTTTCCAGCACCAACACAGCATGTCCACAATGCTCTATGGGGAGTCGGTGAGGCCACTATATATTGAAGTAACAGACCGGTGTTTTGGATTTGAATCAACTTCTTACCCAGATCCTTCCTCCTCTTGAATTCATTGATGTTGGTGTTGATCTGCATCACTGCAAGCAAAGCCTCTTCAACAGGCCTGTGGTCAGCATGTAGCTCTGGTGTGGACTTGAAAAGCTCGCTCAGCAGCAGCGGGTATTTCATTATTCTCTGCACAGGTTTAATGAGCAGTGATCCCATATCTAACAGGGTAGACTTCCCCCTGGGTAGAGAGACAGAGAACATGTTGTGTAGACAAGACATCCTTATCTTCCTACAATACAAAGACCTTCATGGCAAAGATGAGTGGAGAGCCCAGAGCAAGGACGTTGAAGAGTGATGTTAGGGAACATTTCCTCACACAGCAGAGATCTAGAACCCAAGAAAGTGGGCCAAGGAATGGCAAATGGAGCTTAATTTGGACGTGTTGCATTTTACAACGCCAATTCCAGGTAGGAGCACCACAAAGATTGACAGCGCCCTGTGAAGTGTTGAGGGACAAAGGGACATACGAGTACAAGCAGATGGTTCAATGCAAGTGGGTTCACAGGTAGAAAGGGCGCTGAAGAAGGTGTTTAGCACGCTGGGCTCCGTCAGCTAGGGCACTGAGTGTAGAAGCTGGGAGGTCAAGGTGAGGCCACATCTGGAGTAATAAATTCAGTTTTGGTCGTCCTGTTGTAGGAAAGATGTTATTAAATTGGAAAGAGTGCAGGAAAGATTTACAAGGATGTTGCTAGGATCTGAGTGACTGCGTTACGGGCAGTGGTTGGACAGGTTAGGACTCTCTTGCTCGAGGTGTAGGAAACTGGGAGGTAATCATGAGGGTGAATTCACTCAGTCTTTCCACTCTGTCCCCACAGAGTTGGGGAAATCACAGAACAGAAGGCAAAGATTTAAGCTAAGATGGAAGCGATTTAATAGAACACGCTATCAGAGAAAGTAGTTGAGGCAGAATTAATAACTTTTAAAAGACAGCTGTACACGTAGGTGGGTTGGTAAGGTTTAGAAGTTTATGGGCATCCTGGTCAGCATGGAGTGGTAGGGCCGAAAGGCCTGTTTCTGTGCTGTACGACTCCATGACTCGATGATAGATTGGAAGTCAAATTCGGGTAGAAGATATAGTGTAAATGGCAGGGACCTTAGCAACATTGATTACAGAAGGACCTTGGGGTGCAAGAACACAGCTCCCTGGAAGTACCAACACAGGTGGCTAGGGTAGTGAAGAAAGCATTTGGCATGCTTGCCTTCGTTTATTGAGGCTGGTATAAGAATAGGGTTATCGCATTACAGCTGTATGAAATGTTATTTAGATTACCTTTAAGAGCACTGTGTGCAGTTCCGGCCAGACACTATGGGACAGATGCAGAGGTAGCAATAGGGAGCGTACAGGAGAGATTTACCAGAATGTTGCCGAGATGGGAGAGATTGCATAGGATGGGTTTATTCCCACTGGAATGCAGGAAGACAGAGGGGTAATCTTTTGGAGATTTAGAACATTCTGAGGGGTGTAGATAAGATAAGATAGCTTTTTCCCCAGGTTACAGGAGTGTAGAATTAGAAGTGCAGGTTTGAAGTGAAAGGGGAGAAAATTTTCCAAGTAGAAGATGGTGAAAATCTGAAACAAGGTGGCAGAGGAAATGGTGGAGGCACGTACAATTCTATTTTTGGACAGGTACTTGGATAGGAAAGGCACAGAGGGATATCAGTGTGAAAGAAAGAGATTATTGAAGGCGTGGACAGGTTGAGTCAAATAGGCCTGTTTCTGTGCTGTGAGTTTCTATGAAGCTGCTACAGCTGGAGTCAGCGGAAATGTGCAATTGCATAAAAGCTACTGAAATTTTCATAAAAAGAACAAGCTTGTTGAGATATTGCCCTTTCATCGTCAATATGCCCAGATCCTTGAAGTCTTTCCCCAACTGCACAGTGGGAGTACTTTCCCTGGTATGACTGCAGTGGTTCAAGGAGCTGGCTTTCTCTATCTTTCCAAGGGTCAACAGAGATGGACAATAACTGCCGGTCTTTCCGACAACAAATGGAGGGAAGGGTAAGATTGATCTTAGAGTAGATTAAAAGGTCAACACAGAACTGTGGGCCAAAGGGCCTGTACTGTGCTATAATGCTCTTCGTTCCAAGTTCTATGTTGACACTCAGAGCCCACAAGTGAGACATTCATACAAGAGCACGTGTAAAAATTAACCTTTGTATAATGGAGAAATCTTTGGTAATCGGGACCAGATGTTGGAAATGGAGACAATTCAAAGGCAGGGCGATGTTTACACAGGCAGTGAATGCCTTTTGAGGCACAGAGACATAACTGACAGAGAAGCGGAGGGAAACAAGTTAGGAGATTGTGGTTACAACAGGTGCAGTTATTGCTACATTTAGATCGGAGGGTAACCACGGTGACCTGACTTGTCGGGGAGGAGCACAGTGCTTCTTGTTAAGTAGGTCGTTTTTCACTACTGCTACAGCATTGCAAAGCCTTTTAATGTGGATGCAAA
Organism: Mobula hypostoma; assembly: GCF_963921235.1. Lineage (NCBI taxonomy): Eukaryota > Metazoa > Chordata > Chondrichthyes > Myliobatiformes > Myliobatidae > Mobula > Mobula hypostoma. The sequence goes on from NC_086100.1 coordinate 167,323,743, forward strand.
AAGAAGTCTGTCTGACCCAACCACCAGTGCATCCCCACCTTCGATTTATTCCTGCCTTCCTTGTAAAACATTTCACATTTTCACATGCTATAACTCAGTGTTCGCACCTATGTCGTTAAGTTGTTTCAAAAGGATTTAAACCTTCCTATTATTAAAAAGGTAACTTTTTGTGGGGGTAGATTTTTTTCAAAAATAAAATACAATTATTTCAAGCAACACACATCAAAGTTGCTGGTGAACTCAGCAGGCCAGGCAGCATCTCTAGGAAGAGGTGCAGTCGACATTTCAGGCCGAGACCCTTCATCAGGACCTCTTCCTAGAGAGGCTGCCTGGCCTGCTGCGTTCACCAGCAACTTTTATGTGTGTTGCTTGAATTTACAGCATCTGCAGAATTCCTGTTGTTTGTTGTTTACAATTATTTCATTTTATTTCATTTCATAATTCAATCTTAATTTCTACATGATTGATTTGGAATATGTGGTCATATTACTGTGATTTAAATGTAATGTAATTCATATTATTTACTATATCCTTATGAATTTTGTATTTGTATTCATGCAATTTGTATAATACCAATAAAAATATTAAAAAAGAAAAGGTAACTGCAATCCATTTCAAATGAATGATTTGGTAGTGCGCCCAAGTTATAGACACACAAGAGAAGGCAGTTGCTGGAATCTGGTGCAGCAAACAATTTGCTGGAGGAGCCAGGCAGGTCGGGCAGCATCTGTGGGGAAGAGACTGTCAAGGATTTGGGTCAAAACCCTGCATCAGCAATTCCTTTCTGTTATGTTTTGTAACTTCACTAATCCCAGGGAAGACATGGGAGTCCACGAATGGGGGTCTGACTTTGAGTTTACTTTAGACGAGGTGCACATGTATCACATGGTAGTGTGACAATGTATGCAATTAACATATTTTACATATAACCCGTAACGGATTATTTAAACAAATAGTAATGCCTAATATATATACACACACACACACACAGACACACACACACACACACACACATACATACACACACACACACACACACACACACACACACACACACATACACACACACAGACACACACAGACACACACACACACAGACACACACACACACACACAGACACACACACACACAGACACACACACACATACACACAGACACACACACACACACACATACACACACACACACACACACATACACACACAGACACACACACACACACAGACACACACACACACACACACACACAGACACACACACACACAGTTGGAAGCCACAGACTAAAGAGAGGCTGCTGTTAATGAAAGGATTACATGATAAAACAGATTTTGCTCAGACAGGAGAAGCCAAACAAGGAATCAAAATTTTGGAATAAAATATATACTTACTGCTCCTGATATATTTTCCTAATTTAAAAAAAAAGAAACAGATAAAAATTAAAATATGTTGAAGCAAAAGTTAAAGTTAGTTTCCAATACTGCATTAATGGGGCAATGTTTCTCGAACCCTCACCATGTCCCACACAATTATGTACACCAGGTCCCCCTTGGCTTCCAGTCCATCCAGACTCCCCTCACAATTCAATAATTTATAGAGCACCAAAACAGGCCCTTTGGCCCAAATCGTCCACCCCAAATGTGCTGCTCAGCAAGCTAGTCCCATCTCCCCATGTTCGGCCCATCGACTTTGAAACCTCTCCTATCCATACAGTTATCCAGATGTCTTTTAAACGTTGCTGACGTGCCCGCCTCACCCACTGTTTCTGGCAGTTCATTCCAAATGCGCACCACCCTTGAAGTAAAGAAACTGTTGCTGATGTTCCCATGGCCTTAACCCTTTGAGGCCAGTGGGGAGTTTGAACACTCTGTACTCCTTAGGCTCAGCTTTAGCAGAGCAAAGCCTCTTTCAGAGACATTCCTTACAACACAGAAGGAACCGATCTGGCCCATCGACTCAGAGCATTCCCACCCCACACTTAGCTCCCTACGATCTATTTTCGCTCACATGTTCTTCACCACCCCAGTTCCCAAACCTTGGAGCAAGTTACTGTGGCCATTTACTCTCCCGGTATGTTTTTGGGACGAGGGAGGAAAGCAGAACACTCGGGGGGAAAGCCACGTCATCACAGAAACAGCGAATGCCACACAGGCAGCACAGGGGTTCAGGACTAAACCCGCGTCTCTGGAGCTGAGTGACACCTGCTGCACCACACTGAGGTCCGACCACGTTACACCAGACCACTCATGTTGTGGTTGAGGAATAGACATTGGTCAAGACTGGGAGAATTCCCTCCAGTTTTGGCTTCACTCCTGACAGGCTGGGTAAATGTTTCCTTGAAAGGTCACGGACAGGGGCAGCAGTCGTTCAGTACTGCTCAGGACAGTCATGTCTCAGTTATCATCACCGGGCCTTGTCGGACCCAGAGCTGACAGTGATGTTCACTTAGATGTGGCTAACATGTTCACTAAAACAAAAACAACAGCTCACTTACTTCAGAATATCAACTTGGGTTCTTATATGCTGCCGAATGTCTTCATCTTTGTCATAAACTTCCAGCAAATTATTGGCGTCGTCATGGTGATAACAATAGATTTTATAGACTTCCTCTAAAGGAGCTTTAATCTGCAAAAATATTTCGCCTGTTAAAGAAAATACACATTAGACCGAAGCATCAGTGGAAACAGGCCGAAGCCTTCACTCATGGAGTTACAAGGACGGAGTCAGTCAGAGCAAGTCTGAGTACTCCGGCCTCTTGAACATCTCACCTGACTGTGCTTTAAACATAGCCCAACACTGGAGACCATAGAACCTGCTCCTTTGCTCTACTGTTCCATATTCTTTGTTCTAAGATGGATTTCTGATATCACAACCCACCTTGTTATGGCCTTGCACCTTACTCTCTGCCTGCACTGCACTTTCTCTGTAGCTGCAAGATAAAGGGCAGTAGCCAGTATAAAGAGGTAGAAGGAGGGGGGGGCTAGATATCCTGTGAGAAGGGGTGATAGGCCAATGGAGGTGGAGAGAATGTAGTACAAAGGAAGGACAAGCAACTGTGGGAGTGAGTCTAGGTGAGAATGAGGTTGAAGAGCAGAAATCAGAGAAGGATCAGTGAGACAGGGTCTCACAGAAACTCCTGTCAAAGCGAGGAGAACTCCTTCAAAGTGGACTGGCCTTGAAGAGATTGGCAATGTAGTAGTTAAATGGAGACTCAAAACACTACAGATGCTAGAACCTGGAGGAACTCAGCGGGTCAGGCAGCATCCATGGAGAGGAATGTACAAGCTGAGGTTCACCTGGACTGAGACCCTCGAGGGGAGAGAGTCAGGGTAAATCGGTGAGGACGTGGATTGGAACAGGAGCTGGCAGGTGGTAGGTGGATCCAGGTGAGAAGGAGGTGATGAGTGGCCAAAGGGCAGGATGGAAGCAGGTCTGAGCCATACTTGAAATATTAACTGCTACTGTCTGATCTGCTTAGTACATTCAGCATTTTCCATTTGTGCTTCAATTTTCCAACATTGGCAGCTTTTTGATTTTATTCGTGTAGATGACATGAGGAATTACTTATGCAGTTTTGGGCTCAAAGGTTAAAGAGCAGACATTAAAGTCACAAAGAGCAATGGGGATTAATTCAAGAATAAGTTTATATTAATAGCTATGACTAGGTTTTGAGTAGAGACTTGAGTCTAATACAGGTGTCCCCCGCTTTTCGAACGTTTGCTTTACGAAACCTCACTGTTACGAACGACCTACATTAGTACCCTGTTTTCGCTTTCAGAAGGTGTTTTCACTGTTACGAAGAAAGGCAGTGCGCGAAAAAAAGCAGCACGCGAAAAAAATCAGCGTGCGATAAAAGGCAGCGCGTGCCCGGAGCAGCCGCTCTCCCGTGTATTCGGAAAAGTATTGCTTAAACATGTGCCTGTGAGCAGCCGTTTGCAAGATGAGTTCTAAGGTGTCGGAAAAGCCTAAAAGAGCTCGTAAGGGTGTTATACTTAGCGTAAAATGAGACATAATTAAGCGTTTTGATCGTGGTGAACGAAGTAAGGACAAAGTGAGTTTGGCTTGTGGAAGCTGATGAAGATGATGTTGAAGAGGTTTTGGCATCCCATGACCAAGAACTGCTAGATGAAGAGCTGATGCAATTGGAAGAGGAAAGGATAACAATCGAAACCGAATGCAGTAGCGAACTGAATGTGAAGGAAACTGCGTGAGATTTTAGCTGCAATGATAAAGTACGACTTTAATTTTGAAAGGGTATGTAGGTTTAGGGGATATCTGCAAGATGGTTTGAGTCCTTACAAAGAACTGTATGATAGAAAAATGCGCGAGGCTCAGCAGTCAAGCAAGCCTTCCACATCAGCCACAGCAGACGACGAACTTTGATCTTCGACATCGAGGCGGGCAGACATAGAAGAAGATGAGCTGCCTGCTCTCGTGGAAACAGATGATGAGATGACAGCCCAGTGTCCCACCACCCCAACCCCCGGGCCACGGACAGATACCGATTCGTGGAGAATGCAGCGGTAGCCGGGAGGCACACAGCACATCTTTAAGAAAAAAGCTGAAAAAAACAAGCTAATTAATTAGGTGCTGCCCGACACGTAATTGTCGGCCCAGATCAGAGACAACGCAATCGGAAATCGGCACTGATCTGGGCTGACAATTACTTGCCGGGTGGCACCTAATTAATTAGCATGTTTATTTCGGCTTTTTTCTTAAAGATGTGCTGTGTGCCTCCCGGCTACTGCTGCACCCCTGCATGCTTCGCGGTTCGATATCGGTCGGCGGCCACTGCACCACCCAACCTGCGACAACTCAGTCTAACACACTCAGTCTAATCAGTGTGCTCCGGGCTGAACCAATTCCAGTAAGTGATACTACACTGTACATACATTATTTCTACTTTATATAGGCTGTGTATTTTTACGTGTTATTTGGTATGATTTGGCAGCTTCATAGCTTAAAGGTTACTGGAGAGCGCTTGCGCTGTGTTTTTGCCAACAGCGCTTGCGTGAGATTTTCTGCCGATGGCGCTTGCGTGAGATTTTTGCTACGGAGAACAGTGCAGTAATGATTGTGGAAAAGTATTTCTACTTTATATACGCTGTGTACTTATCATATCATTCCTGCTTTTACTATATGTTACTGTTAATTTAGGTTTTATGTGTTATTTGGCATGATTTGGTAGGTTATTTTGGGTCTGCGAACGCTCACAAAATTTTCCCATATAAATAAATGGTAATTGCTTCTTCGCTTTAGGACATTTCAGCTTACGAACCGTTTCATAGGAATGCTCTACCCTCGGATGACGGGGGAAACCTGTATTGCTGAAAATATAAGAATATACTATTCCGCCATAGATTAGGATCTCAGTTCCTTATTTTCTGGGTAATGTTTCATACCATTTTGACAATAAAATATCAGTCCTTAATTTTCCCAAAAGCACAGTGGGAGAAGATTCACTGGAAGGACCACAGAAGTTTAAAGAGGCTCATCAAAACACTCTCGAGGACAGCTGAGAGTGAGCAGCAATAACTGCTGTCCTCGCCAGTGACACCTGATCCCAAACTAGGGATAAAATAATAAGATACAATGACGAAATGTATTAATGGATATGGTCCGTTAGTAACATGTTCCTGTTTAATTGCTTTAGACAAAATGTGAGTGCGCTGGAGAGAGCACAGAGAAGATTCACCAGATTGTTGGTTGATGGAGCATTTCAGTGATGAGAATAGAGAGGCTGGGTCCGTTTTGTCCAGAGTAAAGGAGGTTCAAAAAGGACATGATTGAGGTCCTTACTCAATGTACTTGAGAGAAATTGATAGATTTTTAAAATTGAAGGGCATATGGGTAAGAGGAGGAAAGTGACTTTGAAGTAGAAGATCTTCATTGACTGGCTGGGTAGGAATTTTCATTATCAAATGCTAGAATTGGGTGACTATTTGGCTACAGGATGGACAGCATATAGGTAAGTGTTAGACAGAGTAGACCACAGGAAACCTTTCCTCGTGTAAGAGTAGATAAAAGGAGAGGACATAGATTTGGAGTAAGGGGGGTGGGGAGATCTGAGGGGGATATTTTCACCCAGGGTGGTGATATCTAGAATACACTGCTGGAGAGAGTAGTGGAAGCAGAGTCTCTGCCAGCACTTAAGGGCTGTTTCTATGAATGACCCAGACATAGAAGGCTAAGGTGGAAGATGGAATTAATAACAGATGGGTCTCCACTGGTCAGCATTGAAAGTTGGACCAAATGGCCTGTTATCAAGCTGTAGGACTCTATGACCACCTCTTTACTATTGACTACTGCTGCTGTAACTTGCTTTCAGATTTCAAATGTAGAAATTGTAATTTTGATTCCAAAGACCAATGTACAGAGAGTTAACGTGTATTTGCAATAACTGGAGGAAATAGGCTTAAGCTGAGAGGGGGAAAGTTTAACAGGAACTTGAAAGGCAAGTTTTTTTTACATAAAGGGTGGATGTGGTGGATGAGCTGCCAGAGACTGTGGTTGAGTCAGATACAAAAACAACTTTTAAAAGACAGTTCGACAGGTACATGGATTGGAAAAGTTTAGAGGGGTAGTGGACCAATAGAACATAGAACATAGAACAGTACAGCACAGTACAGGCCCTTCGGCCCACAATGTTGTGCTGACCCTCAAACCCTGCCTCCCATATAAGCCCCCACCTCAAATTCCTCCATATACCTGTCTAGTAGTCTCTTAAACTTCACTAGTGTATCTGCCTCCACCACTGACTCAGGCAGTGCATTCCATGCACCAACCGCTCTCTGAGTAAAAAACCTTCCTCTAATATCACCCTTGAACTTCCCACCCCTTACCTTAAAGCCATGCCCTCTTGTATTGAGCAGTGGTGCCCTGGGGAAGAGGCGCTGGCTATCCACTCTATCTATTCCTCTTATTATCTTGTACACCTCTATCATGTCTCCTCTCATCCTCCTTCTCTCCAAAGAGTAAAGCCCTAGCTCCCTTAATCTCTGATCATAATGCATACTTTCTAAACCAGGCAGCATCCTGGTAAATCTCCTCTGTACCCTTTCCAATGCTTCCACATCCTTCCTATAGTGAGGTGACCAGAACTGGACACAATACTCCAAGTGTGGCCCAACCAGAGTTTTATAGAGCTGCATCATTACATTGCGACTCTTAAACTCTATCCCTCGACTTATGAAAGCTAACACCCCATAAGCTTTCTTAACTACCCTACCCTTTCAGGGATCTGTGGACATGTACCCCGAGATCCCTCTGCTCCTCCTCACTACCAAGTATCCTGCCATTTACTTTGTATTCTGCCTTGGAGTTTGTCCTTTCAAAGTGTACCACCTCACACTTCTCTGGGTTGAACTCCATCTGCCACTTCTCAGCCCACTTCTGCATCCTATCAATGTCTCTCTGCAATCTTCGACAATCCTCTACACTTTCTACAACACCACCAACCTTTGTGTCATCTGCAAATTTGCCAACCCACCCTTCTACCCCCACATCCAGGTCGTTAATAAAAATCACGAAAAGTAGATGTCCCAGAACAGATCCTTGTGGGATACCACTAGTCACAATCTGAATGTACTCCCTTCACCACCACCCTCTGCCTTCTGCAGGCAAGCCACCTGGCCAAACTTCCCTGGATCCCATGCCTTCTAACTTTCTGAATAAGCCTACCGTGTGGAACCTTGTCAAATGCCTTACTAAAATCCATATAGATCACATCCACTGCACTACCCTCATATGCCTGGTCACCTCCTCAAAGAACTCTATCACGCTTGTTAGACACAATCTGCCCTTCACAAAGCCATGCTGACTGTCCCTGATCAGACCATGATTCTCTAAATGCCTATAGATCCTATCTCTAAGAATCTTTTCCAACAGCTTTCCCACCACAGACGTAAGGCTCTCTGGTCTGTAATTACTCGGACTATCCCTACTACCTTTTTTGAACAAGGGGACAATATTCGCCTCCCTCCAATCCTCCAGTACCATTCCCGTGGGCAACGAGGACATAAAGATCCTAGCCAGAGGCTCAGCAATCGCTTCCCTCGCCTCGTGGAGCAGCCTGGGGAATATTCCGTCAGGCCCCAGGGACTTATCCGTCCTAATGTATTTTAACAACTCCAACACCTCCTCTCCCTTAATATCAACATGCTCCAGAACATCAACCTCACTCATATTGTCCTCACCATCATCAAGTTCCCTCTCATTGGTGAATACCAAAGAGAAGTATTCATTGAGGACCTCGCTCACTTCCACAGCCTCCAGGGACATCTTCCCACCTTTATCTCTAATCGGTCCTACCTTCACTCCTGTCATCCTTTTTATCTTCACATAATTGAAGAATGCCTTGGGGTTTTCCTTTACCCTACTCACCAAGGCCTTCTCATGCCCCCTTCTTGCTCTTCTCAGCCCCTTCTTAAGCTCTTTTCTTGCTTCCCTATATTCCTCAATAGACCCATCTGATCCTTGCTTCCTAAACCTCATGTATGCTGCCTTCTTCCACCTGACTAGATTTTCCACATCACTTGTCACCCATGGTTCCTTCACCCTACCATTCTTTATCTTCCACACTGGGACAAATTTATCCCTAACATCCCGCAAGAGATCTCTAAACACCGACCACATGTCCATAGTATATTTCCCTGCAAAAACATCATCCCAATTCACACCCGCAAGTTCTAGCCTTATAGCCTCATAATTTGCCTTTCCCCAATTAAAAATTTTCCTGTCCTCTCTGATTCTATCCTTTTCTATGATAATGCTAAAGGCCAGGGAGCGGTGGTCACTGTCCCCCAGATGCTCACCCACTGAGAGATCTGTGACCTGACCCAGTTCATTACCTAGTACTAGATCTAGTATGGCATTCTCCTGTTCGGTCTGTCCACATACTGTGACAGAAATCCGTCCTGGACATACTTAACAAACTCTGCCCCATCTAAACCCTTGGAACTAATCAGGTGCCAATCAATATTAGGGAAGTTAAAGTCACCTATGATAACAACCCTGTTATTTTTGCACCTTGACAAAATCTGCCTCCCAATCTGCTCCTCTGTATCCCTGCAGCTACCAGGGGGCCTATAGAATACCCCCAGTAGAGTAACTGCTCCCTTCCTGTTCCTGACTTCCACCCATATTGACTCAAAAGAGGATCCTGCTACATTACCCACCCTTTCTGTAGCTGTAATAGTATCCCTGACCAATAATGCCACCCCTCCTCCCCTTTTTCCGCCCTCTCTATCCCTTTTAAAGCACTGAAATCCAGGAATGTTGAGAATCCATTCCTGCCCTGGTGCCAGCCAAGTCTCTGTAATGGCCACTACATCATAATTCCATGTATGTATCCAAGCTCTCAGTTCATCACCTTTGTTCCTGATGCTTCTTGCATTGAGGTACACACATTTCAGCCCTTCTACCTTACTGTCTTTATACCGTTTATTCTGCTTCTCTTTCCTCAAAGCCTCTCTGTATGTTAGATCTGGCTTTACTCCATGCACTTCTTTCACTGCTCTATCGCTCTGGGTCCCATCCCCCTCGCAAATTAGTTTAAACCCTCCCGAACCACGCTAGCAAACCTACCTGCAAGGATATTGCTCCCCCTTGAGTTCAGGTGCAACCCATCCAATCTGTACAGGTCCCACCTTCCCCAGAAGAGATCCCAATGATCTAAAAATCTAAAACCCTGCTCCCTGCACCAACTCCCCAGCCACGCATTCAACTGCCATCTCCTCCAATTCTTACCATCACTGTCACGTAGCACTGGCAGCAATCCTGAGAACGCCACCCTTGAGGTCCTGTTCTTCAGCCTTCTGCCTAGTTCCCGAAACTCACGCTTCAGGACCTCATCCCTCTTCCTGCCTATGTCGTTGGTCCCAACATTTACCACGACTTCTGGTTGCTTTCCCTCTCGTACCAGGATGTCGTGCACCCGGTCAGAGACATCCCGGACCCTGGCATCCGGGAGGCAACAAACCATGCGGGTGTCCTCCTCACATCCACAAAATCTCCTGTCTGCTCCCCTGACTATAGAGTCTCCAATGACGACAGCTCTCTTCTTCTCCGTCCCACCCTTCTGCACCACAGGGTCAGACTCAGTGCCGGAGGCCCTGCCACCATGGCTCACACCTGGTCAGTTATCCCTGCCAACAGTATCCAGGACGGTAAACTTATTATTCAGGGGAATGGCTACAGGGGTGCTCTGCACTACCTGTCTGCTCACCTTCGCTTTCCCCCCCTCTGACTGTCACCCAACGACCTGCTTCCGACAGCCTAGGTGTGACTACCTCCCTGTAGCTCTCATCTATGACTGCCTCATTCTCCCTTATGAGTCGAAGGTCATCCAGCTGCTGCTCCAGATTCCTTACGCGGTCTTCCAGATCGCCCAGCCGTATGCACTTCTGGCAGATGTGACTCTGCGGGAGAGGGGAGATCCCCCAAGACTGCCACATCTCACATGAGAGGCACATCACCGTTTCAGGAGACATTGTAAAAACTAACTGCGAGTGAGCTGGTCCTCCGCCTCTACTCGTCGAAGCCTCTCGAGTAAAAGCCTCAAAGCTCCACTCCTTCACTGGCCCACTCACTCACCAATGGGGGCAAATGGGAGTCGGTGAGATGAGTACATTGGTTGGCATGGACCGGTTGGCCATGGGTCTGTTTTGGTGCCATATTACTATGAATGACTGTGGTGCCAACACTTATCCTTGTGAGATTCCTGGGTGTCTGAATACACCACTTGCTCTCTCCATCTTGAAGCTAGCTGATCACACAATTCCAGACCTTGTGGTTTCCGATAATGAGAACTCATAACCTGCCAATCAATGTCGATCTTTTACTTCAAAGTCATTTTTCCTTCTCCGACTCCATATCCCCTCCAGTTTTAACAATCTATCAAATCTCTGTCTTGAATGTACTCAGTGGCTGATTCCCAATAGCCCTCTTTGGTAAACAACATGTCAAAGATTTACCACTGAATGAGGGAATTTCTTCTCATCTCACTTCTGAATGTCTGACCTCCTATTTTGTAACTGAGACCTCCTGAGACCCCCAACCTGGGGGAAGTGTCATCCTTACATCTGCTTACCCAAGTTCTGTATGAAACGTTGAACATTTCAATAAGATCACCCATCATTCCTCTAAAAATACAAGTCTAAAATACTTTATCTCTCCTCTTACAACAAATTGCATGAACCTTTGCTGCACAAACTCTGTCATAAATAACCACAATAAACTCTGCAGATGCTAGAAATCCAGAGCAACACACACAAAAAGCTGGTGGTACTCAGCACATCAGGTAGCGTTCATGGAGGGGAATAAGCAGTCGACATTTTAGGCCGAGATCCTTCATCATGCCTGAAGCATCAACTGTTTATTTTCCTCCATCGATGCTGCCTGACCTGCTGAGTTCCAACAGCATTTTGCGGGTTGGTCTGTAATAAATATCTCCTTCTTGAGAAAGGGAGATCGGACCTGTACATAATACTCCAGATGTGACCTCACTGACTGAGCCCAAGGCATTTCCAAATTTGTATGCTAATCCTCCGCAATAGAGGCTGGCATACCAGTTAACTTCACAATTCTTTGCTACAACGAATGCTAATTTACAGTGAATTTTCTACAAGGGCACCCAGGTCCCTCTGAACTCCAACACCCCTTAAGCACTCACCATTTAAAAATGCCATTTCTTTTTATTTACCAAATTGGCTGGCCTCACATTTTTCTGCATCTGATCCCACGCACTCTTGATAAGTGGCTCCTTCTCAAAGGTTTTCTGCAAATTCAAGTATATTTAACCACCAGAGTTGCCACCTTGCAACTATTTCAATAATTTAATACTTGCTGTACGAGATTTTGCTTTTGAAAATCAAGCATTAATTTTGCAAACATGAGGAAATCTGCAGATGCTGGAATTTCAAGCAACACACACAAAATGCTGGTGGAACGCAGCTGGCCAGGCAGCATATATAGGAAGAAGTATAGTCGCCATTTCGGGCCGAGACCCTTCATCAGGACTAACTGAAAGAAGAGATAGTAAGAGATTTGAAAGTGGGAGGGGAAGGGGGAGATCTGAAATGATAGGAGAAGACCGGAGGGGGAGGGATGAAGCTAAGAGCTGGAAAGTTGATTGGCAAAAGGGATACAAGGCTGGAGAAGGGAGAGGATCATGGGATGGGAGGCCTAGGGAGAAAGAAAGGGGGAGGGGAGCATCAGAGGAAGATGGAGAGAAGGCAAGGAGTTATTGTGAGAGGGACAGAGAGAGAAAAAAGAGAAAGGGGGGGAATAAATAAATAAATAAGGGATGGGGCAAGAAGGGAAGGAGGGGCATTAAAGGAAATTAGAGAAGTTAATGTTCATGCCATCAGGTTGGAGGCTACCCAGATGGAATATAATGTGTTGTTCCTCCAACCTGAGTGTGGCTTCATCTTGACAGTAGAGGAGGCATGGATAGACATATCGAAATGGGAATGGGACTTGGAATTAAAAGAATGGCCACTGGGAGATCCTGCTTTCCCTGGCGGACAGAGTGTAAGTGTTCAGCGAAATTAATTTTGCCTCTTTTAGCTTTCAAGAAGATTTATTTAAACTTTCAAGAACAACAATAAATTTCTACTGCTGATGTTAAGCAGGTCTATTGTTCCCAGATCAGAGTCCATCTCTCTTCCTAAGTGTAACATTATCTCAGCTCTCTACCCATGTTCTGACACTATAACCAATTATTATCCATTTATAGCAACACCTCTGTAATCTCTTTTAAAATATAATGCTTCTGAACTAGGAATTTTATTTTCTGAGTTTATTGTCATAGTCATAGAGTTATACAGCATGGAAAAAGCTCTTTGATCCAACTGGTCCATGCATTTGATTAATTTTTAAGCATTTTTAAAAAAGATTTTACAATGTGATAAATTAATTCTAATTGCAGCTTCACCTATAACATCTCCTTTGTATGTAACACAGCACACCAAATTGTTTAATACTTCTGTCATTTTGCTTTTGCTGCTGGTGCATTTAAAGCAACATTTAAAATTGATCTAGATATGTACATGGATAGGAAAGGTTTACAGGGCTCTGGGCTAACACAGGCAGATGGAACTAGCTTACTGAGCAACACAGTTGGCATGGATGAATGATAGCAAAGGCCTATTTCCATGTATAGTACCTGTGCAAAAGTCTAAGGCACATATATGCATATAGCTAGGGTGCCCAAGACTTTTGCACAGTACTGTTGCAATTTTATGCATTGCACGGCACTGCTGCGGCAAAAAATGCAAATTTCATGACGTATGTGAATGACGATAAACCTGACTCTGATATGGGTCTCTACTGTGGACTGAGAGGGAGAAGGGGACAGGAAGAAGGGAATCGCGGTTGGGAAACGGGAAGGGAGAGGGGAGGGAAGCAGGAAGCACCAGAGATACATTCTGTAATGATCAATAAAACCAATTGTTTGGAATCAAATGACCTTGCCTGGTGTCTCAGGGCTGGGTGTGTCTGCACCCACACCACCCCCGCCCCCCCCCCGGTCCTGGCACTCCTCTGCCACTTGTCCCTTACCCCTCCACGGCGCATAACCGTCACCATTCTCAACATTCTTTACTCCTGCCAGATTTACAAACTTGCTCTCTGCTTCACGTTAACAAATACAGTACTGTGAAAAAGTCTTAGGCACCCTAGCTATATATATGTGCCTAAAACTTTTGCACAGTACTGTATAACCCAAAGACTATCACTGCTTTACTCTCTCCAGTGAATATCCCAATGATAATCCCAATTTTTCTTTTTATTATCTGAATGTGGGAACCTATCCTATTTTGTTTTATATTCATAAAACATAGAAGAGTATAGCACAGGAGCAGGTCCCACAGCCCATCATGCCTGTGCCGAACATGATGCTGAATTGAGCTAGATCCTTCCTGCATGTTCAAGATACATATAAACACCACTGTTGTATCTGCTTCCACCGGTACCCCTGGTAGCCTGTTCCAGGCACCCACCACTCTCTGTAAAAAAAAATTGTCCTACGCATCTCTTCAAATATTTCCCCTCTTACCGTAAATGCATGTCCTCCAGTACTTGATATTTCTACCTCGGCAATGATTCTGACTCTCAACTGACTACCCTATTTACATCCCCCATAATTTAAGACATTTTTCCTTCTAGATTCAATTCCACAGTTCCTTTCTGATTTCCTAATTTTGTTCCCCTAAGTATTTTGTATTCCCTTAAACGGTGTGCATTAGGCGTCTGACTTCCTTTGGCCTTAGTATGTTTTTACCCAGCAATGTTATCCTGTCTGTATTACATCGAGAGGCAAACCCTATTTTTTCTGATCTTTGCTGAACATCTTTTTATATTGTTCCCTTTATAGCCGGGCAGTACTCTGACTGAAATACATTAATTAAATCTTCTAGGTTTTATGCACAACCTCAAGGTTTTCCTTTCTCCCTATTTATTATCCTAGCTTTCAATCCACCCAATCATTAAGAAGGTATATTATATTATGAACATGTTGAATAGGTATTCTCTACTTTTACAACTCCTCCACTTAGATGTCTGTAGAAATCTATATGGATTTCTGGGATCTCCAACTGTTAAATACAAATATATTTCAGGTCATTGCTTCCATACCAATCATCTGTGTTTCTTGCTCATCCTCGGTGACTGCGTATTCCAGCATTGACAAGAGCTTGGCAGATATCTGATGGACTGATTCGATGTTACTGAACAACCCGTCCACATCAAGACACTCTACCTGCAGAGAGAAACCTGAATTAATTTATAAAGATCCGTCACTTCAAACATCAGGCAATATAGTTTTAGTCCAACTGGTAATTAACATAAACACAAGAGATTCTGCAGATGCTGAAAGTCCAGAGTAAACAAAAAATGCTGGAGGAACTCCTCAGCAGCTTAGACAGCATCTATGGAGAGGAATAAACAATCAACGTTTCAGTCTGAAACCCTTCTTCAGGACTGGAAAGGAAACAGGAAGGAGCCAACGTGGCTTCTGTTTTCTTCCCCGTTCCTTTAGTCTTGATGAAGGATCTGAGGTCAAAATGTCAACTATTTATTCCTCTCCTTCGACGCTGCCTGACCTGCTGAGTTCCTCCAGCATTTTGTGTGGCATTAACATTCTCCGATTTTAGTGTCCCGTGGGATTTGGTTTATAGAATATATCCAAAATATCTGCATCTGTCTGTAATCAACATTTAGCTTATGATTAGATTTCTGTCTGTCATTAGGTATTTGAGATTTTCTTTGTACTTTCTTCAGATTGAAATGCTCGGGCAGCAGAAATTAAATTGCATTAAGTCCACAGCAGGGGCCAGGCCATTTGATCCACCTGCTTCATTCTGGTGCTTGGACTTAACACCTGCCTGCTTCCACCGCTTCTAATCTTCTCCCACCACCACCTCATTCACTTCCTTTCACACTCATGTGTCAATACTGAAACCCATCTCTGCCATTTGCCACACAACTCCTACATTCTCACTGCTGCCTTGCTGTAGAACTTTCTGCTACAGGGCCTATTGATTCATCAGTTGTTCTTATATTATTACTCCATTATTTGGTCTCTCCACAAGTCCCAACACCTTGCCACATCTTGCCTATCATGATTAGGTTGCCCTCTTTTAGAAAACCTACAGCAAAATACAGGCTCTTCAGCCCAGAATGCTGTGCCGAACATGTACTTACTTTAGAAATTACCAAGGGTTACCCATAGCCCTCTATTTTTCTGAGCTCCATTTACCTATCCAGGAGCCTCTTAAAAGACCCTATTTTATCCGCCTCCACCACTGTCGCCGGCAGCCCATTCCACGCACTCACGACTCTCTGTGTAAAAGACTTACCCCTGAGATTCCCTTAAAACTGTGCTCTTTCATGTTAGCCATTTCAGCCCTGAGAAAAAGCCTCTGACTATCCACACGATCAATGCCTCTCATCATCTTATACACCTCTATCAGGTCACCTCTTATCCTCCATCGTTCCAAGGAGAAAAGGCCAAGTTCACTCAACTTATTCTCATAAGGCATACTCCCCAATCCAGGCAATATCCTTGTAAATCTCCTCTGCACTCATTCTATAGTTTCCACATCCTTCCTGTAGTGAGGTGACCAGAATTGAGCACAGTACTCCAGGATCTGACCAGGGTCCGATATAGCTGTAACATTACCTCTCGGCTCTTGAACTCGGCTTTCTTAACCACACAGTCAACCTGCGCAGCAGCTTTAAGTGTCCTATGGACTCGGACCCCAAGATCCCTCTGAACCTCCTCACTGCCAAATGTCTTACCATTAATGCTATATTCTGCCATCATATTTAACCTACCAAAATGAACCACCTCACACTTATCTGGGTTGAACTCCGTCTGCCACTTCTCAGCCCAGTTTTGCATCCTATCGATGTCCCACTGTAACCTCTGACAGCCCTCCACACTATCCACAACACCCCCAACCTTTGTGTCATCAGCAAACTTACTAACCCATCCCTCCACTTCCTCATCCAGGTCATTTATAAAAATCACAAAGAGAACATTTAATGATATAAAATACAGGAGTAGCAATAATAAACATGAGAAAGTCTGCCGATGTTAAAATCCAAGACAACACACACAGAATGCCGGAGGAACTCAGCAGGTTCAGCAACATTTATGGAAATGAATAAACACTCGGCGTTTCAGGCCGAGCCCCTTCTCCAGGATGAGGATGTCTCCTCCCAATCCCCAGCACCTTGTCTGCCACCTAAATTACATACAACTTTCGGGACAAAATAACAAGAAAAAAAAACATAGTCACATTCGTGCAAGATGAGGGAGATATGATCGGAGGTCGAATTAGGGTTTACAAGTGAGTTCAAGAGCCGGATACAATCTGTTGTTGTACCTTGAGATGTGGGTCTTCGGGGTCCTGTCTGATTGCAGCATCAAGAAGAGGTTACTCCCCAAAAGGTGGGGGGGCCCTGATGATAGATGCTACTCTCCTGAGACATCGGCACATGGATGCCCTCAATGGTAGGGAGAGCTGTACCCATGATGGAAATGGAGGAGACCGCCTCTCTCTGTAGCCTCATGCATTCCTGCGCATTGGAATTCCCTTACCAGGCCGTGACGCAACCAGTCAGATTGACTTCCACTGTAGACAAATTTGTCAGTTTCTGATGACATACTGAATTGCCTTAAACTTCTAAGAAAATGGAGACATTGGAGTGGAGCTATGATGGCGCTAGACAGTAGCTTCTTCGAGCTCATCTGCGGAAAAAGCTTAATTTCTACCTTTAATGTCTGTTTCTTCCCTTTTCAAGGAAGGGTTCTGTCAGTGCCTTTGACCTGCACCTGCATTCAAACTGTGGTTCTCTACGGTAATGGTTCCCGCTCTGGGGGTTCACTGACTAGGCCGTTTCTGGATATCCCAAGGGCACGGCCAAGAAGCCGAGGTGCCTTCGGGGGTCCTAAACTTTGCAGGCCTGAGGATGAGCTGTTTCAATGCCGGTGTCAGCGCCTGAAGCGTCACTGGAGAAAGGGGAATATCAGGAGCAGTGGATCAGCTGTTGGAGGTTGATGCTTGTGCGTGGGACTCAGGGGAGAAGAGGGCTTTGGGTTCAAATGATTTTCCCGTCACTCATTCTTTGGAATACGCTACTGTTTTTGTAGATGTCTGCGAAGAGCAAGAACTTCAGGTTGCATACTGTATACATTCTCTGATATCAAAGGGCACTATTGAACACTGGCAGCACGGTTGCATCTGGGCGCAGGATAGATACTCCGGGGTGTTTAAACCCAGGAACATGATGCTCATCCACTAAACTAATCCCATTTTCCAGCACTGAATCTCTGTCTTTCTATACCTTACCCCCATTTAAGTGCCTGTCAAAATGGCAGTAATCATGCATCGACTCCATCTGCTCTGGCAGCACATTCCAAATGTTAACCAGCAGAGGGAGCTGAGCAATAGGATCACAGAACAGAGTGGCCCGACCAAATACAAAAAGATTATACCTGTTTCTGCCGGAGAGGTTGCACAATATGCGTGATGCACAGATCCAGGTCCTTGTAGTAATCTCTCTCAGTCTGTACTAGCTCCTCGATGACCTTTAACCTCATGCGCATCATTTGCTCTCTCTGTTCCTTTGGGTCCACCGCTGGGGTTGCTGAGGCTTCAGGAATTGCATGGGGAGTCATCTTGGCTGTGGGGATATTGGTTGAGCGGGGGAAGAAAGGGAGAAATATTTGAATGAAGAGAATGCTGAATGACCCTTTCTGAAGAATAGCAGGCTACTTAGTTCTCTAGTCTCTTCCACCAATCAGTTAGGCCATGGCTGGTCAGTATTTGAATATCCTGGCCCACAATTCTTATCAGCACTTTGGTTAGTCTGCATCTGGGGGACTGGATTCAGTTTTGGTTGCCCCATGTTGAGGCTTTGGAGAGCTGTAGAATAGGTTTACCAGGATCACACACAGCTTTTGTAGGGTCTATATTGTGCTGTAGGTTTTCTGTGTTTCACGTTCTGTTTTGTGGGTGTTCCTTTGGATTTCCAGCATCTGCAGATTTGCTCCCGTTAGGTTTACAAGGTTCCTGCCTGGATTAGAGGCATGAGCTGCAAGGAAAGGCTGGACAACTTGATTTATTGTCTTTGGAGTAACAGAAGCTGAGGGGAGACCTCGTGGATGTTTATAAAATTATGAGAGCAGATTGATAGACAGCTGTTATCTTTTTCTTGGGGTAGAAATGTCAAATACTACAGGATTCCTTTTAAGGTGAGAGGGAAAAACGAGATGTGTGGGACAAGATATTTTTAAATGCAGAGGGTGGAAGGAGACTGGAATGCACTGCCAGAGGTGATGCTGGAGGCAAATAAAATGGGCATTTAATGTTCTCTTAGACAGACACACAGATATGCAGAGAATGGAGGGGTATGAGCCATGTGCAGGCAGAAGACAATAGGTGCCATTAGTAAAATTAATTCAGTGCAACATTGTAAACTGAAGGCCTGCTCCTGTGCTGTACTGTTCCATGTTCTAGCCTCAAGTTTTGACATATTTATTAATCGAGCGGGGAAGGGAAGGGGATTGGGGAAATCAAAGCCCCAGTTTCCCATTTCCCCTCGTGTGAATAAGTGACTTCTATGATCCCCTGAAGGTGTAAGACAACTGGGGCAATACTGTGTTCTAACCAGCAGGGACAGTACTTTGACGATGCTGCTTGTGGGAGCTTGTTGTGCACAGTTTGGCTGCCAAGTATCTCATCAGCAGCCGAACTGTGCACAGTTGGGACGTGTTTTGGGACATCTTGAGGCCATGGATAGTGAGAATGCTGAGGATGTTCTACGAGTCTGTGGTGGCCAGTGCGATCATGTTTGCTGTTGTGTGCTGGGACAGCAGGCTGAGGGTAGCAGACACCAACAGAATCAACAAACTCATTCTTAAGGCCAGTGATGTTGTGGGGATGGAACTGGACTCTCTGACGGTGGTGTCTGAAAAGAGGATGCTGTCCAAGTTGCATGCCATCTTGGACAATGTCTCCCATCCACTACTGGTTGGGCACAGGAGTACATTCAGCTAGAGACTCATTCCACCGAGATGCAACACAGAGCGTCATAGGAAGTCATTCCTGCCTGTGGCCATCAAACTTTACAACTCCTCCCTTGGAGGGTCAGACACTCTGAGCTAATAGGCTGGTCCTGGATTTATTTCCATCTGGCATAATTTACATATTATTATTTAATTATTTATGGTTTTATATTGCTATATTTATACTCTGTTCTTGGTTAGTGCAACTGTAACGAAACCCAATTTCCCTCAGGATCAATAAAGTATGACTATGACTAAAGGAATGCAGACCTTTCTGCATCATAATGAGCTGATTTTGTTAACACTGAGACCCTATGAACAAGGAGTACTGCATTAACTTCAAAGTTCAAAGTAAATTTATTATCAAAGTACATATATGTCACCATATACAACCCTAAGGTTCATTTTCTTGTGGGCATACTCAATAAATCCAATAACCTTAACAGAATCAATGAAAGACCGCACCAACAGGGCATACAACCAGTGTGCAAAAGACAACAAACTATGAAAAAATGTAAAAATAAATAAATATCGAAAAGTCCTTGAAATTGAGTCTATAGGTTGTGGGAAAGTGATGGTGCAAGTGAAGTTGAGTGAAGTTATCCCTTCCCGTTCAGGAGCCTGATGATTGATGGATAATAACTGTGCCTGAACTGGACTGAGATGAGCAGAAAGGGACTCATCAGAAAAAGAGTGAATTTCTGGACCGTTTTCTCCAGCAGCTTGCTCGGGAATCAGTAAAGGTGCTGGATGATATCAAATTTAGTAATAAGCCAGAGTTAAGTGTGTATGTCCCCCAGGACACACTCCCTTTAAACCCTTCTAATTGACATTGCCTGGGAATAACCAGAATTTCACAGAGTGTAATTTACTTAGATTGCAAGAAGAGACTTCAAAAGAAAGAATTATAACTTCAGGACGTTCCAGAGCCATCCTTTGCTCAGCAAATGCAGTTGCTGTTCTGTGGGAATGTAGAGAGAGCTGATAACCCTCCCCTACACATTTCCTCACCAGGAGATGAACAATTCCCCATTCCTTCTCCACTGAGATGACAGAAGCATGTCATAGCTTCCCAAGATTTAAAAACACCTCAGCTTTCTGTGATCTCTCCACAATTTCACCCATTAAAAGATACCAGCCTTGCTCCGTACCAATGTGTACTGCCCTTTCTTCGTTCTATTACACGTTCACGCTCTCTCTGTTCAATCAATGCCCCCATAAAACTTGTACCCGGTAACAGCGATCTCCATCACTTCCTGCACTTCCCATTGGGAAAAACCTGGTCTATTTTACTGCATTAAAAAATCTGCTAAATAACTCCGGATTACAGGGTCAGTGCAATCTTAATGAGCAAACCTGGAGTAAATAAAGGTTGGTTGTGCATTAGGCATAGCTTCCTCAATAAATGACTATAGAGACCCAGTGTGCCACTGTCATGCAAAACCATCAGTGGGTTAGACCATAAAACAGAAGAGCAGAATTAGGCCTTTCAGCCCATCGAGTCTGTTCCGCCATTCCATCATGGCTGATCCTGGATCCTACTCAACTCCATACACCCACCTTCTTGCCATATCCTTCAATGCCCTGCCCGATCAGGAAACAATCAATTTGCGCTTTACATATACCCACAGACTTGGGCTTGACCACAGTCTGTGGCACAGCATTCCATAGATTCACGGCTCTCTGGCTAAAAAAAAAATTCTCCTTATCTCTGTTCTAAAAGGTCACCCCTCACTGTGCCCTCTAGTTCTGGATACCCCCACTATAGGAAACATCCTCTCTACATCCACCCTATCTACTCCTTTCAACATTTGGTAGGTTTCAATGAGATCCCCTCGTATTCTTCTAAATTCCAGTGAGTACAGACCCAAAGATGTCAAATGCTCCTCATATGTTAACCCCTTAATTCCCGGAATCATCCTCGTGAACCACCTCTGGCCTCGCTCCAATGATAACACATCCTTTCTGAGATATGTGGCCTAAAACTGTTGACAATCTTCCAAGTGCGAAGTGATTTGTGTCTTATAAAGGCTCAGTATTATCTCCTTGTTTTTATATTTTATTCCCCTTGAAATAAGTGCCAACATTGCATTTGCCTTCTCTACCACAGACTCAACCTGTGAATTAACTTTCTGGGAGTCTTGATTGAGGTCTCCCAAGTCCCTCTGCACCTCTGATGTTTGAATTTTCTCCCCATTTAGATAATTGTTTGCACTATTGTTCCTTTTACCAAAATGCATTATCATACATTTCCCAACACTGTATTCTATCTGTATTGCTTCCTCAGCACCTCCACCTATCCAGCTATCTTTGTATCATCAGCAAACTATGCCACAAAGCCATCAATTCCACTATCTAAATCACTGACAAACAATGTGAGAAGTAGCGGTCCCAATACTGACCCCTGAGGAACACCACTCGCACTGGCAGCCAACCAGAGAAGGTTCCCTTTATTCCTACTTCTCAGCATCCTTCTTCACTCCCTATATTCTTTTTTCAGGACCTCCTCCTTTTTCCTACCCATGTTGTTGGTACCAATGTGTACTACGACTTATGGCTGCTCACCCTCCCTTTTCAGGATACTGTGGATGTGTTCAGAAACATCACGAACCCTGGCACCTGGAAGGAAAACTACCATCCGTGTTTCTTTTTCGTGTCCACAGTATCGCCTCTCTGTCCCCCTGACTATAGAGTCCCCTATCACTGCTGCCAGCCTCTTCAGTTCCCTCCCCTTCTGAGCCACAGGGCCAGACTCAGTGCTGGAGGCACGGCCACTGTTGCCTCCCCCAGGTAGGTCGTTCTCCACAACAGCACTCAAAATGGAGTTCTTATTGTTGAGGGGAAAGGCCACAAGGGTGCACTCCACTATCTGACGTTCTCCCTTCCTTCTCCAGACAAGTCACCCATTTATGTGTCTCCTGTAGCCTTGGGGTGACTACTTTCTGGTAGCTTCCTCTATTATCTCTTCACTTGCCCAGACATATCTCTCAAAATAATGCAAGAAAAGCCACGGTTCTTAAAAGAAAGCTTCTGAGACAATCCCATAAAGTGTAAAATATGGGAAAAAATTTAAATAATTATTTCAGGATAAACTGTATCAGTTGGACATGGGTCATTATTTATACAAAGACTTGGTTAGACCCTACACAGTGCATGATGCTCAGTTCTGGTCCCCACATTATAAAGGTGCAACAAGTTAAGGGTTCATGGATGGAGGGATTTAAAGTTATGAAGGTAATTTTGTGTCACTGAACAAGCAGGTTGAGCCATAGGGCTGATAACTCTGTGAGTGTTTGTTAGAATGATTTTAAGGGGATTTAAGGAAAGATCTTAAGGAGGAACCAAATAAACATAAAGAAGCAATCAAGAAACTTGATGAATAAGGTGATCGGGGATTTAGTGGAGCATAAACACAGAGTTCATTGGATAATAACAAGCATCTATGCTCTTGTTAGTTCTGTTTCAGTGGACTGTTCCCAAGTCACAATTTGGCAAGTCCCGCCCACAGCCCGACATGAACACAAATGCTTAGCTCTTAAAGACCCCATTGCTTCTGCCCCACTGAACTCAGATCTTCATGCCTGGACTCCATCCTGTCTCCCCTTGCCCAGACTTTTTCCAATTGCTCCAGGGCACACACACTGACATGCATACACTCATCTAACTACTTAGTTTACTTCACTTCACCCACCCCTCACTATCCCCACTTCCATCTGCCCATCATCCCTTCTCCATCCCACCTACCCCACTTCATACTGATATGTAATGGCAATCTTCTCTATCGTCCTGATGCAAGTTCTCACCCAAAACATCAAATTTACACCCTTTCCCTCCCCAGATGCTGCCCAACCTGATCAGTTCTTCCAGCTGTCTACTTCTTATTTAGTTCAAAAACTGTACTGAGGAAATATTGCACCATTAGAGACGTTAAAACTATCATGAGCCGTCTCCTCCCTCAGATGGACTTAAAAGATCCCACAGCCCCACCTGGAGAGCAGAGAGATTATCTTGGCCTGTATTATACAGAAAGATTGTTTTGGCAATTGATCCCTGGCTCTTTCTATGGAATACAGAATTTGTTGCTACAGGCAGCTGTGGATGCCAAAACTGTATGTATATTTAAGACAGAGGTTGATAGGTTCTTGATTGGTCAGGGCATGAAGGGATATGGAGAGAAGGCAGGAGATTGGGTCCAAGAGGAAAGTTGGATCAGCCAAGATGAAATAGCAGAGCAAACTCGATGGGCCAAATGGCCGAATCCTGTTCCTATATTTTATGGTCTTAGTGGGAGCTTGCTGTGGTGCTAATGGATGTTTTCCAGATTATTTGGATAATTATAGCACAGAAGGACCCCATGTCTACCCACCCCCTGTCTCCTTTTCCCCTTGAATTGTCCTCTTCACAATCAATCAATCAACTCCCCTCTGGTTATTCCACCATTGTCTACCAATGCGGCAGACAGGAAAGCTATACAATGGGTAGTCAAACTTTCCAACACATCACTGGCACCAGCCTACCACCATCAATGACATATAGTAGAAAGTTCCTGAAAAAGGCCCAGTAACATCATGAAGGATCCTACCCACCCTGCCTATGGACTCCTTGTCCCACTTCCATCAAGGGAAAGGGCTATGGAGCATCCATGCTATGACTACAAAACTCAAAAACAGTTACTTTCCCCAAGCAATGAGGCTGGTCAACACCTCCATCCATGAACCCATCCCTCCACACCCCCCATCACCACTACTTAATCATTTCCTGTCTGTCTCCTTTGTACACACTCCTGTGCCTAGCATTACTGTATGGACATACAATCAGTGTCTGTATATAAGCTATCTTATGTATTTATATTTATTGTGTTTTTAATATTGTGCTCTTGATCATATTGTGTTTTTTTGTACTGCATTGGATCTGGAAAACAATTATTCTGTTTTCCTTTACATTTGTGTCTGGAAATAACATTAAATTAATCTTGAGCTACACAGACTTGATGGGCTCAATGGCCTCCTGAAATATAAAATATAGAAAGACATTGTCTGTAAGAGAATAGTGCAGAGATGATGGAATGATTTATTGAATGGCTATTCACATCTCTATTTACCCTGTTGTCCTGTGAATAAACCTTCCATTGTAAAAAAATGGAAGAACAAATATTTAATGAGGAAGTGGTAAATCAACAACAAATGTTACTTGATCCTGTTTGCTATCACTGGTGGATACAATGACCAAACAACGTGCTGAAAGAGAACCTGTGAAGATTGTAGGCTTCCTGTAACCATGACTATATAGATAGGGGAACAACTTATGTACCGAGCTTTGAACTCCATTCTGTCTTCATCAGATCCCAAACATAAATTCTAGTCAGATTTAGGATGAAAGTCCATGTTTCTCCCAGGTGGATAAAATAAGACAGAGCTGTCAATGGAAAGGAGTCGCAGGAGAAAGCAATAATTCAGCACTTTTACAGAAAGCATGGCAATGCCTCTAGTTCATTAGGAGTTTGTGAAGATTCAGCATGACATATAAATCTGTGACAAACTTCTACAGATGTGTAGTGGAGAGTATATTGACTGGCTGCATCACAGTCTGGTATGGAAACACCAATGCTTTTAAATGGAAAATCCTACAAAAAGTAATGGATACGGCCCCATCCATCACAGGTATTGAGCTCATCCACATGAAACATTGTCACAGGAAAGCAGAATCCATCATCAGGGACTCTCTCCACCTGGGCATCCTCTCTTCTCACTGCTGCTATCAGGAAGAATGTACAGGAGCCTCAGGACTCACACCAACAGGTTCAGGAACAGTTATTACCCCTCAACCATCAGGCTCTTGAACCAAAGGGGCTAATTTCACCCAACTTCACTTGCCCCATCATTGAAATATTCCCACAACCTATGAACACTTGCAAGGACTCTTCATCTCATGTTCACATTATTTAATAGGTCAATAGGTACATTTAGTGTCAGAGAAATGTATACAATATACATCCTGAAATTCTTTTTCTTCTCAAACATCCACAAAAACAGAGGAGTTCCCCAAAGAATGAATGACAGTTAAATGTTAGAACCTCAAAGTCCCCTCCCAGCTCCCCCACCCACGCACAAGCATCAACAAGGCAATGATCCCCCCCCCACCAAGCACTCAATTGTGCTGCAAAGTATCAATAAAGACACAGACTTGCAGTACCCCAAAGACTACTGGTTCACCTGGTATTCAACATAACTCAGTCAGTCTCAGTCTCTCTCTCTCTCACACACACACACACACAAGAAAAAGAGGTCTCCCTGTTTCACAGCGAGAGGAGAGACATAACCAAAACAACTTGCTGACTTATGGTGTTAAAGGTTAGTTGCATCGTTTTTTCCGAGCTCTCTGCCGCTGGGCACACAGCCACCAGCAAGCCCACTGTTTCCGACCTTCCCTGTTCTCCCGTGACGCGTCAGTCGGCGGCTCCAGCCTTGAATCAGCCATGGAAATCTGGCATCCTGAAGGCGCGTTATTTTTTCCTATTTGTATTTGCTTGACTTGTTGTCTTTTGCACATAGATTGACTGCCCAAGTTGCTGTGGTCTTTCATTGATTCTAAATGGTTATTATTCTATTATGGATTTATTGAGTATCCCCAGAAGAAAAAAGAATTTCAGGGTATATGGTGACATACATGTAATTTGATAATAAATTTACTTGTAACTTTAGGAAGGCCATTACAATAACTACAGTGGAAATTGAAAAATGATAGTGTTGGAAAATTAAAGTAAGATGCATTATTCTAATTGCCTTTGGGCCCATCAGTACCTCCAGAGGGACATCTGGCTGACAGGTTTGCCCAGGTGACACTGGAAATACTGGTGCCAAGTTTGGAAACAAAATAATCCCACATGGTAAGCCCATCCAGAAGATTTAAGATGGGACCATGGATTCATAGGGTAGTGGTTGATGGGACTTGTTCGGGCTGGACGTTCATGACTAGTGGTGCTCTGCGCAGATCTGTACTGGGACCTCTGCTGTTGTGATATACAGTATGGACAATATATAAATGATCTGGATCAGTGGGTAAGTTCCCAAACCACAAAATGAATGGTGAAGCTATGGATAGTGTAGAAGATTGTCAAAGGGTGCAGTGAGATATAGATGAGTTGCAGATATGGGAGGAGAAATGGCAGATGGACTGTGATGCTGGCATGTGTGATGTAGTGCACTTTGGGAGATCAAATGTAAAAGGAAAGTACGCAGTTAATGGCAGGACTCTTAATAAAGTTGACTTGACTTGATATTGGGGTCCAAGTTCATAGCTCCATGAAAGTAGTACCATCGTTTGATTGACTGTCAGAAAATGATTATGGCGGTGAATTCAAGAGTCATTGCAGCTTTATAAAACTCTAGATAAGCTACATTTGGAGCATTGTGTTCAATTCTGGTCATGCATTATAGGAAGGATGTAGAGGCTCTGGGAAGGTTCACTAGGATGCTGCCTGGAATCGAAGGCAAGTGCTACAAGGAGAGGTTGAACAGATTTTGGCTGTTTTCTCTGCAGCAGTTGAGGCTGAGGGGAGGCCTGAAAGCAGTTGATAAGATTCTCAGTGACATACTGTAGATAAGAGTGAACATCCAGTATCTTTTTTCCAGGGTTGAAATGTCTAATACTAGAGTTAAAAGTTCAAAGTACATTTATGATCAAAGTATGAACACTAGACAACATTGAAATTCATCTTCTTGCAGGCAGCCAATAGAACCGGGGGGGGAATAAAAACCACACAACAAAGACCAAATCATGCAAACAATATAAATGTAAACAAACAACACACAGAACATAAACCATAGAGTCCCCAAAAGTGAGTCCACACCACGGAGTCAGTTTAGTACTGAGGCAAGTACCGATTGTTGCCGGCCACAATAAAGGGCAAAAAGTTGAAAGCAGAGGTGTGGGGCGGATTCTCCTACACAGACCAGTGGATGCTGCCCAGGTGCTAGTGGAGACAGATATAATAAAGGCATTTTAAGAGACATGAATGCACAGAGAATGGAGCAATATGGACCATATGCTGGAAGAAGTGGTTAGTTTAATTAGGCATTTAATTACAAGTTTGGCACAACATCACAGGCTTAATATGTTCCCACTAATACCAGTGGAATTAAGATCAGATAATCTTGTTTCAATGAAATAAGAATGAAAAAACCACAGGAAATCCCCAAATCAGGTAGTGTCAGTGGGGAAACAGCTAATGTTTCAGTTTGCTTTTCCAACAGACTTGAACAGTTTTAGTGATGTTAGTCTTCCATTCCTCTTTGTAGTAATCTTTTAGTTTTTGTAAGAATCTTTTACATCCACCCAAGGGAACCAACGAAGTCTTGCTTTAATGGCTCACCCAGAAGAGAGTGCCTCTGACAGTGCCACCCTCCGTCAGTAATGAAACTGATTAATATCTGGGTTTGTCAATGTGATCCGCAGCCCAAACACCCAAAGGCCCATTCAGCTGAAGCCAGAAGAAGAAAAAGTGATGAAGGACAGAGAGGCAGTCAGCACCCATGGTAGGAGCACTTAGAACAACTCTGGTGTTGAAACAATGGCCCTTGACTCCCTTCCACTACATGTGATCTAACCTAAACTCAGCAAGACCACTGAACAATCAGGAGTCACAGAGGCCACCTGCCAAATGAAGAACAACGTACCAGGGGAGCAGACAATGTTACTGAAGTTCCAAACTTTGATGGAGAGGAACTTCAACCCCTTCTTTTGCCTTCTCTCTGTAACTTTTAACCTCCTTACCAATCAAGAACTGATCCGTCTCTACCTTAAATACAATGACTTGGCCTCTAAAGTCCTCTGTGGTAATGAATGCCACAGATTCACCACCCTCCAGTTACAGAAATTTTTTCTCGTTTCTGTTCCAATGGGATGTCCCTTTATTCTGATGCTGCATACTTAGATCCAAAAGTTTCATGCTAATGGAAACATCCTCTCCACATTCATGCTATCACGGCCTTTCAATATCCATTAGGTTTCAATGAAATGCCCCTTCAACCTTCTGAACTCCAACGTGCACAGCCGCAGAGACATCAAATTATCCTCATATGTTGTATATTTGGACTTTCAGAAGGCCTTTGACAAGGTGCCACACATGAGGCTGCTTACCAAGTTAAGAGCCCATGGTATTACAGGGAAGTTACTTACATGGTTAGAGCATTGGCTGATTCGTAGGAGGCAGCGAGTGGGAATAAAAGGATCCTTTTCTCGTTGGCTGCCAGTGACTAGTGGTGCTCCGCAGGGGTTGGTGTTGGGACCACTTCCTTTTATGCTGTATATAAATGATTTAGATAATGGAATTGATGGCTTTGTTACCAAGTTTGCAGATGATATGAAGATTGGTGGGGGGCAGGTAGAGTTGAGGAAACAGATAGGATGCAGAAGGACTTAGACAGATTAGGAGAATGGGTAAAAAAGTGGCAAATGAAATACAATGTTGGAAAATGCATGGTCATGCACTTTGGTAGTACAAATAAATGTGTGGACTATTTTCTAAATGGGGAGAAAATCCAAAAATCTGAGATGCAGAGTGACTTGAGAGCCCTTGTGCAGAACACCCTAAATGCAGGTCGAGTCAGTGGTGAGGAAGGCAAATGCAACGTTAGCATTCATTTCAAGAGGTCTAGAAAACAAGAGCAGGGATGTGATGCTGAGGCTTTATAAGGCACTGGTGAGGTTCACCTTGAATATTGTGAACAGTTTCGGGACCCACATCTAAGAAAAAATGTGTTGGCATTGGAGAGGTTCCAGAGAAGGTTCACAGGGATGATTCCAGGAATGAAAGGGTTATCATACGAGGAATGTTTGATAGGTTTAGGTCTGTACTCATTAGAATTCAGAAGGATGCGGGGAGAGAAAAAGAAAGGATGAGCCAAGATTGAAGGTGGAGCAGATTCGATGGGCCAGATGGCCTAATTCTGTTCCTATGTCATATGGTCTTATGATCTTATATGTTAAGCCTTTCATTCCAGGGATCATTCTTGTGAACCTCCTCTGTACCCTCTTGGAGATGTAGGAGGAACCTGGAAAACCCAGTGGAAACCCACACAGTCACAGGAAGACTGTGCAAACTCCACATGACAGCACCAGAGGTCAGGATCGAACCTGGTCTCGGGGGCTCTGCCACGGTGGCACTCTCTGAGCTCTGTAAACTAGCAAATAGTTAGTGTACATAGAAGATAATGGCCTAGCACTGATCCCTGTGGTTCCTAACTCCAGCTGGTCTAACCATTCTTTACGTATACACTGGATCCTCTACTCTGCGGCTGTGGTACTGATTGTTTGCTTTTTTGATCCTTTTTAGTTAATGGAGCAAACCGAGCGTAAACACTGCCTTCTTTAAATAGAGAGAACGCCATGTGTATAGCGTCCTATGGGCTTTGAGTTAGCATGGGTGGGTTCCAACCTTCTACCATGAGAGTTCTGTTTACTTGTTTCATCCCCCAGGTGCCTTGTGCTGTTTCACCCCATTTTACTTAATGTGTCACCCTACATTTAACATTTTTCTATCATCCGTGATCAGATGCCTGCTGAGCACAGTGAAGGTCGTAGAACTAAGACAGAAAATGGATCCCACGTTTGTCAGAAGACCTCATTTCTTTCACAGATATGGAGGGAATCAGTATCAATCAGAATTTGTTGTTTTGTGGCAGTGTGACACATAACAAACTACTAAGAGTTGCAAAAACAAATATATTAAAAATAAATCAATAGTGCAAAAAAGAGACTAAGATGGATAATGTTCTTAGGTTCATGGACACTATGAATGGAATATTTGTGAACGCCTTGTAGAGCCGGACATTCCTGGATTGGGAATTACACCGTAAGCTCCCTTTAAAGCTTAAATTTTCAAAACCACATCTGCACACTTCCCAAGTGATCACCTCTTCTAGGTTTTTGCCAAGTTGCTCAGCAACAGCTTAATGAAGCACCTCAAGAAGAAATACAACAGGGACTTCCCCCTGGAGAAGCTTGGTGTTTACACAAAATGTGTACGCCAGAAAGGCACGTCAGATAAAGTTTCAGAAGCTGGATCATGCAACACCAGCCCAGTGCAGTATCACTGTGATGCGTAGAGGAGACCCAAGTGGGACTAGGCCCTAGGCCCCAGCCCCTGCTGGGACTTTCTTCAAGTTTCAACCTTTCTCTCATGGCCAGAAAATTTGGAGTATGGGGTAGGGGGAGTTCAAAGTCCAAAGTAAACTTATTATCAAAGTACATGTATTTTACCATATATTACCTTAAGACTCATTTTCTAGCAGGCATTCATAGTAGAACAAGGAAATACAAAATAATCAATGAAAATTCCACACAAAGACTGCCTGTACAAATACAAAATAATAACAGAGATAAGGAAGTGGCGACACAGGACACTTTATACTCCCCCTCCCCTCCCCCAATTTGGTCCTGATGTAAGGGTTCGACCCAAAACAACAACAGTCCCTTTGATGCTATGGATGCTGCTCAAACAAGTTCATCCAACCATTTTGTTTTGCTCCCGTTTCCAGCATTAACAGACTCTTGTGTCTCCAACAAACTGTGCCAACCAGGTGTGTAGGCAGGAGATGGATCAACTAACGCTTGGTGACCCACCTCCAGAAATCCAGGGATGGGCAATCCACAGACCAAGAGGGAAAGGGAGTGGCAAGGGCACGAGGCTGTGGAAAATCAGTTTCAGAAATTCCCAAGAATTCCTCGTAGTTCTGGGGTGCACTTCACAAAGGTCGTATGAAGTTATTGGGGAAAGCAGCAAAGAATTTCCCAGTGACTTCCTTTTGGACCATAATAGTGGATTGAAAGTTGAAGTAACAGGAAATGGATTTAAGAGGGAGACATGAGACTTGTGGTTCTAATTTCTTTCTCTAGCCAAGGATGTGGGCTTTACAGACTGAGCCAGCATTTAATTGCCCATCCCTAATGGCTCTTGAGAAGGTGCTGATGAGCTGCCTTCTCAAACCATTCCAGTCCTTGATGTGTGGATATAGTAACATTACTGTTGGGAAGGAGCTCTAGGACTTTGACCCATAAACAGTGAGGGTATGGTGATATACACTAAGTGGCCATGTTATTAGGTACAAGAGTGGAACCAGGTATAGTCTTCATCTGTTGTATTACATTCACTCTAAGGTTTGACGTACAGTGCGCTCTGAGATACTTTTTTTGCACACCACTGTTGTAATGTGTGGTTATTTGATTTACGGTTATCTTCCTGTCAGCTTAAAGCACTCTGGCCATTCTCATTAAGGTGTTTTCACCCACAGAACTGCTGCTCACTAGATTTTTTTTTGTTTCTCGCTCCATTCTCTTTAAATTCTAGAGATTGTTGTGCATGAAAATCCCAGATTAGCAGTTTCTGAGATACTCAAACCACCCTGACTGGGACCAACAATCATTCCACGATCAAAATGACTTAGATCACATTTCTTCCCCATTCTGATGTTTGGTCTGAACAACAACAGAACCTCCTGACCATGTCTGCATGCTTTTATCCATTGTGTTTCTGCCACATGATTGGTTGATTAGATGTTTGCATTATAGTAGTCATAGTCATACTTTATTGATCCCGGGGGAAATTGGTTTTCGTTACAGTTGCACCATAAATAATAAATAGTAATAAAACCATAAATAGTTAAATAGTAATATGTAAATTATGCCAGTAAATTATGAAATAAATCCAGGACCAGCCTATTGACTCAAGGTGTCTGACCCCCCCAAGGGAGGAGTTGTAAAGTTTGATGGCCACAGGCAGGAATGACTTCCTATGACACTATGTGTTGCATCTTGGTGGAATAAATCTCTTGCCGAATGTACCCCTGTGCCCACCCAGTACATTATGTAGTGGATGGGAGACATTGTCCAAGATGGCATGCAACTTAGACAGCATCCTCTTTTCAGACACCACCGTCAGAGAGTCCAGTTCCATCCCCACAACATCACTGGCCTTACGAATGAGTTTGTTGATTCTGTTGGTGTCTGCTACCCTCAGCCTGCTGCCTCAGCACACAACAGCAAACATGATAGCACTGGCCACCACAGACTCGTAGAACAGCCTCAGCATCGTCCAACAGATGTTAAAGGACCTCAGTCTCCTCAGGAAATAGAGACAGCTCTGACCCTTCTTGTAGACAGCCTCAGTGTTCTTTGACCAGTCCAGTTTATTGTCAATTCGTATCCCCAGGTATTTGTAATCCTCCTCCATGTCCACACTGACCCCCTGGATGGAAACAGGGGTCACCGGTACCTTAGCTCTCCTCAGGTCTACCACCAGCTCCTTAGTCTTTTTCACATTGAGCTGCAGATAATTCTGCTCACACCATGTGACAAAGTTTCCTACCGTAGCCCTGTACTCAGCCTCATCTCCCTTGCTGATGCAACCGTCTATGGCAGAGTCATCCGAAAACTTCTGAAGCTGACAAGATTCTGTGCAGTAGTTGAAGTCCGAGGTGTAAATGGTGAAGAGAAAGGGAGACAAGACAGTGCCCTGTGGAGCCCCAGTGCTGCTGATCACTCTGTCGGACACACAGTGTTGCAAGTACACGTACTCTGGTCTGCCAGTCAGGTAATCAAGAATCCATGACACCAGGAAAGCATCCACCTGCATCGCTGTTAGCTTCTCCCCCAGCAGAGCAGGGCGGATGGTGTTGAACGCACTGGAGAAGTCAAAAAACGTGACCCTCACAGTGCTCGCTGGCTTGTCCAGGTGGGCGTAGACACGGTTCAGCAGGTAGACGATGGCATCCTCAATTCCTAGTCGGGGCTGGTAGGCGAACTGGAGGGGATCTAAGTGTGGCCTGACCATAGGCTGGAGCAGCTCCAGAACAAGTCTCTCCAGCGTCTTCATGATGTGGGAGGTCAATACCACCAGTCTGTAGTCATTGAGGTCACTGGGGCGTGGCATCTTCGGCACAGGGACGAGGCAGGATGTCTTCCACAGTACAGGAACCCTCCGGAGCCTCAGGCTCAGGTTAAGTTCATGGTGAAGTACTCCACATAGCTGAGGGGCACAGGCTTTGAGCACCCTGATTCTGACACCATCCGGTCCTGCAGCCTTGCTTGGGTTGAGACCTTTCAACTGTCTTCTCACCTGTTCAGCTGTGAAGCCCACCGTGGTGGTTTTGTGTGGGGAAGGGGTATAGTCATGAGAGCAGGGTGAGGGACTGTGAGGAGGGGCAGGAGGGGAGAGTGGAATATGTGTTGGTTGGGTGCTGACAACAGGTGGCTCATGTGGGGGATGGGCAGGGGCCACAATGTCAAATCTGTTAAAGAACAGGTTAAGTTCATTGGCCCTGTCCACACTGCCTTCAGCTCCTCTGTTGCTAGTTTGCCAGAATCCATTAACAAGCAGGTATAGTTGATAAAGTGGTCACTGAGTGTACTTCCAAGTCAGGATGGAGGGCAATTTCCCAATGCAGCTGTGCTTTTCCTGCCTTTGTCCTTCTAGCTGGTAGTGGTGGGGACTTGGAAGGTGCTGTCTAAGGAGTCTATCGAAGTCAAGCTACAATAGAATTCCCAAACTCGTGAATGAAACATCAAATAATACACATAGCAGTGTAAACTCTGGTGTGAACAAAAGGGAAGATTACCTGGGTGCTTTCATTCAGGTTAGACAGCCAGTAATGTTTATTTAAATCACTAAAATATCAAAGTTAAATCTGTAAATGATTGGATACAATATTTCAACATCAGACTTTGGAGAGTCATCCAACCAGTTAAACGAAACACCTCACCAAACAACCAGCTGTTGTTTCTCATTACGAGGTTCTTCCGGATTCTCATTCAATTCATTGCTTCTCTTTTTA
The DNA here is from genome assembly GCF_963921235.1 of Mobula hypostoma. NCBI lineage: Eukaryota > Metazoa > Chordata > Chondrichthyes > Myliobatiformes > Myliobatidae > Mobula > Mobula hypostoma. Next base: position 167,358,142 of record NC_086100.1, read on the forward strand.
TTCAAGTCCAAGTTTAATTCTCATTCAACCATACAAGAATATCTATGAATACAGCGAAACATGGAGGGGAGGAGAAGATGGCGGTGTGACACAGTGTGCGCGGCCACTCTGAATTGATGTCGTATTTGTGAATTAGGATGCCGTGCACAATCCTGATTTGATGGAGACAGCTGTGAGAAGCACAGAACATCCGGAGAAACTTCTGAAATGCCTGCTTTGCTGCCGCTGGTACTGTGCAATCGAGAATCTCCGGAGGGGAAGGCCCCAAATCCTCAGCTGGGGCCGGGGTCAAAGCGCTCGGCAGGGATGGTGCTCAGCGCTCGGTGTCGGAGAGCTGGTCGGAGGCTCGAAGTTTTCGGACGGACTCAGAGTCGGACTGTGGTCGGGGGCTTCCAGGATGCTGCATTGGCAAGTTTGCGGCGCTGGAAGCTCATGGCGGGGAGAGTTTTTCTCCCTTCAACCATCTGCATGAGATGATGGGACTTTCGAGAGACTTTGAGATTTTTTTGTTTTTACCGTGCCCATGGTCTGTTCTTCATCAAATTACGGTATTGCTTGCACTGATGTAACTATATGTTATAATTATGTGGTTTTTGTCAGTTTTTTTAGTCTTGGTTTGTCTTGTGTTTCTGTGATATCATTCTGGAGGAACAAATTGTATCATTTCTTAATGCATGCATTACTAAATGACAATAAAAGAGGACTGCGTGTCCTCATAATCTAATCTAATCTAAACAAATCAGCTTCACTCCGGGGCTAAGGTGAAAAACAAAGTACCAACAGTCATACACTGCACAAGGCACATAGAGCACATATAAGATAGCAGGAAAATACAGTCACACAAAAAATATATAGTCAAGTCCCTGAGTTCATCCATGTTGCAGCAGTCTGTAATCCAAGTACAATACAGCTCGTCTTCTGCAGAGTGAACACAAGTGGGTAGGGGGCATCAGTAACTCCAGCCACACCAAAACTCTGCATCCTATTTGATGCTCGGTGTTACTGAAAGATTCTGTGTCAATGGGTGTAATGAATCATTAAATATTAGTCCGCTATTGCACTGGCTAACACCAGATCTGTTGGTACTTACATGTCGTTAAGAACTGGGAACTGCTGGGGACAAGATTCCATCGCTATTCTGGGCTCAGTGGGAAAGTGATGTGAAGAAGAGGAAGGTGGCAAAGAGCCGTTATTGCCCAAATGTACAGGGACCATACACACTGGAGTTCCTATTGCATGGAAAGAGCTGGCAGAAGAGGCTCTTGTGGATACAATCACAACATTTTAAGACATTTGGACAGGTATCTGGATTAGGAAAAGCTTTGAGGGATATGGGCCAAATGCAGACAAGTGGGGCCAGCTTAAATGGGAACCTTGGTTGACGTGGATTGGTTGGCACTAAGAGTCAGTTTCCATGCATAACTCTCTAAATCTATGACATCAGCGCATTATAATACTGCATACACAAGGCACAGGGCACAGGCCACTATGTTAACTGTTTCTGGTGCATTTTGTTCTCTGGCTCTGGGAGGTCAGGTAACTTTAACAAATACATGCAAATACAATGCAGTCAAAAGTCTGTGCACATCCTGATCATGAGTCCATAGTAAACAAAGAGGTTGCAAAGACACAGTGACGTCATCGTGGTCCTTCACCCTGCCTTGTGCAGTTGGATACTGGTCTTCCTGTCAGATCGCCAGCAGGTTGTGAGAGTGGGCTCCTTGACCTCTGCCCCTCTGACCCTCAACACAGGAGCCTCTCAGGACTGTGTCCTAAGCCCCCTCCTTTACTCTCTGTATACCCATGACTGTGCCACCAACCATAGCTCCAATCTGCTAATTAAATTTGCTGCATTGATTGGCCTCATCTCAAATAATAATGAGGCAGTCTACAGGGAAGAAGTCATCACCCTGACACAATGATGTCAAAAATCCTTTCCCTCAATGTCGCAAAAACAAAGGAGCTGGTTGTGGACTACAGGAGGAATGGAGACAGGCTAACCCCTATAGACATCAATGGATCTGGGGTTGAGAGGATGAGCAGCTTTAAGTTCCTCGGCATAAACATCACCGAGGATCTCACGTGGTCTGTACATACCGGCTGTGTGGTGAAAAAAGCACAACAGCGCCTCTTTCACCTCAGACGGTTGAAGAAGTTTGGTATGGGCCCCCAAGTCCTAAGAACCTTCTACAGGGGCACAATTGAGAGCATCCTAACTGGCTGCATCACTGCCTGGTATGGGAAATGTACTTCCCTCAATCGCAGAGAGTGGTACGGACAGCCCAGCTCATTGTAGATGTGAACTTCCCACTATTCAGGATGTTTACAGTGACAGGTGTGTAAAAAGGGCCCAAAGGATCATTGGGGACCCGAGTCAACCCAACCACAAACTGTTCCAGTTGCTGCCATCTGGGAAATAGTATCACAGCATTAAAGCCAGGACCAACAGGCTCCAGGACAGCTTTTTCCACCAGGCCCCGCTGATTAATTCACGCTGATACAATTGTATTTCTATGTTTTATTGACTGTCCTGTTGTACATACTATTTATTACAAATTACTATAAATTGCACATTGCACATTTAGACGGAGATGTAACGTAAAGTACTTTACTTGTGTATGTGAAGGATGTAAGAAATAAAGTCAATTCAATTCAATTCAATTCCTACGGAGTGATCAGAGCTGTGCTCCTGAAAGACCACAGACAAACAAACTCCATTACAGGACTGCCAGGCACTTGAGATGTGCTCATTATTGAAGGCAACCAGATGGCAACTCATGGACAGCGACGTCCCACAGTCAGCCATGTAAAAGACAGATTAGCTGCTTCACAGAGAGAGAGATTGGTCAAGACATCAAGGATAACTGCCCTGCTCTTCTTGTAAAATAGTGCTACTGAACTCACTGTGGAATTCATTGCCATAGATGGCAGTGGAGGCCAATTCTATGGGTGTATTTAAAGTGGAGGTTAACAGCTTCTTGATTAGTGTCAAAGGTTATGGGGAGAAGGCAAGAGAATGGGGTTGAGGGGGATAACAAATCAGCCATGATGAAATAGCAGGGGGAGACCTAATTGGCCAAATGGCATAATTCTGCTCTAATGTCACTTGATCTTATGTCACGTCCAATCAGAAGGGAGACTGGTGGCAGCTAACATCTCAAACAAAAAACAGTGTAGCTCTCCCTCAGTACTGCACTTGGGAGTCAGACTCGTCTTCTCTGTTTAAGTCGAAGGAATGACATACAAATACCGATTGGGGGAGGACTTCCGGGTCACCAAGAGAATGGCAGCGTAGGAAAAGGTCTCTCGACAAAAAAGAACATAAACTGCCCCAAAGTTGAAATTAGACAAATATTTAGTATTGTGTAACTATATCAATAAAAGGGGCAAGGATGGATTCTAAGTACAAGAATAAAAAGTCCGCTCAGAAGGCTGATAAATATAAAAAGACGCAGCAAGATGAGGGGCCTAGCTCCCCCACGGCTAGCCAGGATGGAGATAATATGGAAGAATGGGTGAATCTGACTTTGTTGATATCTTGTCGGAAATCACAAATCTCTCTAAGAATCAAACAGCTGGAAGATATTAAAGGAGAAACAGGAAAAACTGATCTGAGGTTAGATGAAGCCGAAGCGAGGATTGTAGGGACTGAGGAGAGGCTGCAAAGCGCAGAGGAAGTGATGGGAGAAATGCTGAAGCTACAAGAGCAGCTCCAGTGGAAGCGAATACACCAAGAAGGGAAAAAGTGAGGATCCATGGAGTTCCCGAAGGAGCTGAAGGTAAACCCGGATTGGTGATTCCCTTCGTGGAGAAGCTGCTTAGAGAGAACCTTAAAATACCAGACGCAAAAGACCTACAGATAGAAAGGGCTCACCGTGCGTTGGCACCACAACCCCTGGCAGATGCCCAGCTCAGATCGATTCTAGTCAGATTTCTCAGTTACAGAATGAAGGAAGAAGTGCTTAAACTGGCATGGCAAAAGGAAGGCTTTATGTGGAACAACTGTAAAATCAGTTTAGACCACGATTACACACCAGGGATCCTTGCCAGACGGAAGGAATACGCGGAAACACGGAGGGTCCTGAAGGAAAACAACAGATCTCACACCCTGTATCCAGCTCGGCTAAGAGTCTTTTACGATGAAGGGACAAAAACCTACGCTACAGTGGAAGAGGCAACGTTGGATCTGGCGGTTCAGGGATTACCCATAAAGGTTATCACCCAACCGGAGTCGCTACTAGAGAAGATTCGGCGGTGGACGTGGCAGCCAGTGCGGCGAGGACACTCCACTCGAACCAGAGTGTCAAGCTATAAGGAAAAGCTGCAAGTATTCAGACACGAATGTACAGAGAGTGTAGAATAATTGAGAAGTGTCTGAAAAGAGTGAATGGTACTTAAAGGTAAAATGAAAGCTGATAATTGAAAATAATCTAGACGGAATAACTTGAATGATAGCAATACGGTGGAGACATAAAAAGGAGAGAGTTCTCTATGGCTGTTCACACTGCGGAGGGCCCTCGAACACAGACTGGAGATGGGGGTTATCCCTCTGAACTGAGGCTCAGGCCTCACTGTTGGAAGTCGGGAAAAATTTTCAAATATTCTATATTCAAAAATGCCTAGGGTTTGGTTTTATGTTCTGGTTTACTGTTGAGAAGGGATTGCTTACTGTTGGTTTAGAAAAGGAGAGTGTTTTTCTCTATTAGAGAAAAATGCAAATTGAACTGGTAAAAATAATTTCCTATAATGTAAATGGGGTTTTGAATCCAATTAAGAGAAATATAATTGTCTAAATTGAAAAAAGAGAGGGCACAAATAGTTTTCATTCAGGAAACGCACATGAGCCAATCTGAACATGCAAAATTAAAAAGAATGGGCTTTAAGCATATATTTTATTCATCATATAAATTGGGCCACAAAAGAGAAGTAGCTACTTTAATATCAAGTGCTCTTAATTATGAACATATTTCAGAGACTAAAGACAAGGATGGATGATTTGTAAAAATTACAGGAAGAATAGAAAGTACAGAAATAACATTGTTGAATGTTTATGCTCCACCAGTTTGTGAATGGTCATTCTATAGACACATTTTTGACCTAATGGTCAGCTCTCAAGGGGTGGTAATCTGCGGAGGATATTTTAATATTAGGTTAAACCCTGCATTAGAGTCTTCAAGAACAGTTATTCAGAATAAACCTCTGACTAGGAAAGTGAATTCATTGATGGAGGAGCTGGGAATTATAGATATACGGAGGGAATCACACTCCACTAGTAAAGACTATACGCATTATTCTTTCCCTCATTGTTTATTCAAGGATAGACTTTTTTATATTTAACATAGATAGATACAGGATAAAAGAGTGTAATATTGCAACAATTGATCCGTCGGACCATAGTCCAGTCTCTATGTCTCTAATCCTGGAAAGGAAAATGAGGAAAACACTATGGAGGTTAAACTCACATATACTCAATAACCCGAAAGTAATGGAGAGATTAAGGGGAGAAATCAAAGAATACTTAGACTATAATGACACAGGAGAAACATCACCAGTGATCTTATGGGATACATTGAAAGCTGTACTGAGAGGGAAAATTATTTCCATTACTACTCACATGAAAAAATTCAATGCACAAAAATTAGCAGACTGTCAAGGAAAATTAAAACAATTTCAAGTTGTAGATAGCAACAAAATTAGTTCTAATTTAAAACAGGAAATTAAGAAAGTGTAAAGTGAAATTGATGATATATACACATTGGAAACTCAAAGAAACTTACTTTACCTGAGACAGAAGAATTATGAAGTAGGAGGTAAATCAGCTAGATTATTAGCATATAAATTATGTAAACAACAAGCAGACAATACAATTCATAAAATAAAGAATCCAAAAACAAAGCTTGTGGAGAATACAACACGGAAAATTCAAGAGAGCTTTGAAACATATGATCAAGAGCTGTACGCTCAACCCCAGGCCTCCAATGAGCCCTATATAGACACTTTCCTGAATTCTTTAGACATACATAGTCATAGTATAGTCATAGTCATACTTTATTGATCCCGAGAGAAATTTGGTTTCATTACAGTTGCACCAACCAAGAACAGAGTATAAATATAGCAATATAAAACCATGATTAATTAATTATATGTGAATTATGCCAGGAAATAAGTCCAGGACCAGCCTATTGGCTCAGGGTGTCTGACCCTCCAAGGGAGGAGTTGTAAAGTTTGATGGCCACAGGCAGGAATGACTTCCTATGACGCTCAGTGTTGCATCTCAGTGGAATGAGTCTCTGGCTGAATGTACTCCTGTGCCCAACCAGTCCATTATGTAGTGGATGGGAGACATTGTCCAAGATGGCATGCAACTTGGACAGCATCCTCTTTTCAGACACCACCATCAGAGAGTCCAATTCCATCCCCACAACATCACTGGCCTTCCGAATGAGTTTGTTGATTCTGTTGGTGTCTGCTACCCTCAGCCTGCTGCCCCAGCACACAACAGCAACCATGATAGCCCTGGCCACCACAGACTTGTAGAACATCCTCAGCATTGTCCGGCAGATGTTAAAGGACCTCAGTCTCCTCAGGAAATAGAGACGGCTCTGACCCTTCTTGTAGACAGCCTCAGTGTTCTTTGACCAGTCCAGTTTATTCTCAATTCGTATCCCCAGGTATTTATAATCCTCCACCATGTCCACACTGACCCCCTGGATGGAAACAGGGGTCACCGGTGCCTTAGCCCTCCTCAAGTCTACCACCAACTCCTTAGTCTTTTTCACATTAAGCTGCAGATAATTCTGCTCACACCATGTGACAAAGTTTCCTACCGTAGCCCTGTACTCAACCTCATCTCCCTTGCTGATGCATCCAACTATGGCAGAGTCATCAGAAAACTTCTGAAGATGCCAAGACTCTGTGCAGTAGTTCAAGTCTGAGGTGTAAATGGTGAAGAGAAATGGAGACAAATACCTTTCCTTACACTTCTGCTTATAAAAATAACTAGGTTCCTTTTTTCAGTTTATTGCTTTATGTTATTGAGATGTGTAGGATAATCCAAAGAAAATGAAGAGTTTTGTTTAATAAAATACTTATATTCTTATTTTCCCATTTCAGCCTATATCACAAGGTTTGATGTGGCCAAATGCCCCCCTTCTGTTGCTTATAAGGACTGTACAAAATCCAAGGACATTATTGGTTTCTTACTTACCATAGAGTGAATGCAGTAAAGATTCACTCGACTGTTTCCGAGGACAGTGGGCATGTTGTACGCAGGAAAGACCGTCTAGATTGGGATTATATCCTCTTCAGTTTAGAAGAGAAAAAGAAAATCGGATTGAAACTTACAAAATTTTAACAAGGTGAATTTGGAATTGATGTTTTCCTGTCTTGAAGAGCCCAGAATGAAGATTTCATGGTCAGGGATATTAGAAATTGCACTGTGGTGAAGACAGAACATAGATCGGTACAGCACCCTGTGCTTCAGAAGTTGGCCTTGACATTAATCCATTGGCAGTCCTGCTTCAGCCACTGAACGTTTTAGGGTGTGCAGTCTCCTTCTGGAACTTCTCTTGTCTCTCTGTTATCCTTTTCATTTAAAAAAAAGACCTTTGGCACTGACTGAGCTTTGGTTGCCTGACTTATTATTTTCATGTGTGAGTCTGCGTCAAGCTCTATTTGATAACGTTCCACTGTAAGCATTACACCTGTTGGACAGGTACAATGATTACAAGCGTTAAGAAGCAAATGAACCAAACGTGGGGAAACGGAACTAGCTTAGATGGGCACATTGGTCAGTATGGGGGAATTGGGCCATAGGGCCTGTTTCTCTGCTGTATTATTCTATGACTCTACAAGTATAATAGTTGGTCCTTTGGCCACCATGGCTGCGCTAAACACAATGCCAAATTAAACTAATCTCTTCTGCCTGTCCAGGATTCATACCCCTTCATCCCTTGCATATTCCTGTGCCTGACTAAAACCCTTAAAATACCAATATCATATTTGCTTCCACTACAAGAACACAAGACATTGGAGCAAAATTAGGCGATTTGGCCTATTGTGCCTGCTCTGCCATTCCATCATGGTTGGTTTATTATCCCTCTCAATCCCATTCTCCTGCCTTTTCCCTATAACCATTGATGCCCTTACTAATCCAGAACTAATCAACCTTCACGTTAAATATATCCAATGACTTGGCCTCCACGGCTGTCAGTGGCAATGAATTCCAAAGATTCTCTATCATCTGGTTAGAGAAGTTCCTCCTCATCTCTGTTCTAAAGGGACATCCTTGTATTATGAGGTGAAACTACCCCTAACAGTCCGTTCTGGGCAGCTAACATTCTCTGTGTAAAAAAAAACACTTGCCCCGCTCATCTCCCCTAAACTTCCCCACCTCTCCTTAAGGCTCTGTTCTCTAGTGTTTGACGATTCTAACCTGGGAAAATGATTCTGACTTTCTACACTATCTATCCCTCTCTTAACTTTATACACTTCTATCAAATCTCCCCTCATCTTCAACCATCCAGAGACAACAATCCAAGTTTTTCCAACCTCTCCTTATCCAGGCAGCATCCTGGTGAACCTCTTTGGAACCCTCTCCATTTGTGTGGCTTCATCAGATTGGCAAACAGCAGAGCAGGTTTGATGGGCCAAGTGGTCTACACATGCTCTGGTCTTATGTTCAGTGTTACTACTGCTCTTTAATATATCAAGTCCCCACAGGCCATTCTAAAAAGGCTTTATATAAATGGCTGATATTTTTCTGGCACTCCTAGTCTTATCTACTCAATTGCCTTGGAGAGTTCAGAATCTGCTTTATTATTACTGACATACATCGTGAAATTTGTGTTTTTTTTTTGGTAGCAGTACAGTACAATACATAAAAATTACTATAAGCTACAGAAAAGTGCAACAGGAGGAATAATGAGTCAGTATTCATTGGCCGTTCAAAAATCAGGTGCCAGAGGGGAAGAAGCTGTTCCTAGAATATCGAATATGGGTCTTCAGGCTCCTGTACCTCCTCCTCAATGGTAGTAATGAGTAGAGGGCATGTCCTGGTAGGGGACGACACCTCCTTGAGGCACAGGTTTTAAAGATAACACCTTAAGACATAGGAGCAGAATTGGGTCATTTGGCCAATCAAGTTTCCTCCACCATTCCATCGTGGCTGATTTATTCTCCCTCACAACCACATGCTCTTGCCTTCTCCCCGTAACCTTTGACATGCTTACTAATCAGGAACCTATCATGCTCTGCTTTAAATATATGCTAGTGACTTGGCCTCCACAGCAGTCTGTGACAATGAATTCCACAATTTCATCACCCCCTGGCTGAAGATATTTCCCCTAATATCTGTTCTAAAGCGACGTCCTCCAATTCTGAGGCTGTGCCCTTTGGTCCTAAACTGTCCCACTTTTGGAAACATCATCCCCACATCCACTTCAATTTTCATTAGGTTTCAATGAGATCCCACTCATTCTTCTAAACTCGAACAAGTGCAGGCCTAGAGTTATCAAATGCTTTTCATACATTAAGCCTTTTATCCATGGGATCATTCCTGTAAATTTCCTCTGGACTCTCTCCAATGCCAGTCTCTAGATATGAGACCCAAAACTGCTCACAATAGTCCAAATGCGGTCTGACTCATGCCTCATAAAGCCTCAGAATTACATCCTTGTTTTTATACCCTTCTCCAAATGGTCATGTCTTGGAGTGTTCTCCTTAATCCATTCTTTTTTTGCCCTCTGAAAGCTTCTGTTATATGTTGTAACTTCAGAAACTAACCAAAAAAGAAACACAGGACCTGGGATAGCTCATGTACACTTTGCTTTACTTTGGTGAGGCCAGCAAATATGATGTGGTGCCTTAATATTATAAGCATTTCATATATTTACATATAACCCAGAATGAATCATGTAAACAAAGAATGCTTAACAAAATATTTACAATATTAATCAAATATTACTGAAATATTAAATGCATTACACTCCTCTCCACTTAGCTATAAACTCCAACAATATAGAATACATTTACATCTATATAGACTCTGAAACTGCAGGGAGTGGTTCTGACAGCTCTGGGCACCTTTCTTCCCTAACAACGGTCTCTGCTCTTCTCAACTGATCGATGTCTCGTCCCCAGATGACATCAGTCGCAACTTCCATTGATAGGAGAGTGGTCCAGTTCTGTCCTTAATCTTGCCAAGTACCCACTTTTCATCACCTCTGCAGTCCCTTGCCAGGACTGCTTGTTCAGGAATGAAACATTAAACCTCCTTGTTCGAGGAACCCTCAATTTGCTTCAGCTGTTCGCCCTGCATATTCCTTCTGAGAGTGGGTTTGAGGAGATCCAAGTGTGAGCACTAGAGATGACCCAGGAAAGGCATAGCTAGTGAGCTGATGGTTGTGGAGTGTGTTGCATTGCGATATGAAAGCAGGAAGTTGGCGAGGACCTGATTCAGTGTCAGAGTAGTGTGTTCTACTGACATTGCTTGTGGTGTGTTCTTTAGACTCTGGATAAACCTTTCCAACAAGCTATTTGTAGCTGGCTGGTACGGTACAGATGTAATAGGACTTATTCCATTTATTTTCAGGAAAGATTGAAACTGTTCTTTAACACCAGCTCTTGAGAAGAGGTTTCTCAACACATCAGCATTGTGAAAGGGTGCAGTGGAAGCTATTGGAAACTCTTCTGGTCACTTTGTAGCGGCATCCACTACTACCAAGAAATGTCTGCCCACGAATGATCTGATAAAATCCACACGAATCCCCTGCCGGGGCAATGCAGGCCATTCGCAGGTGTGGAAAGGCACTGCTCTTGGCACCTTCTGGATGTGTTGGAATCCCAAACAGCGCATGGCAAGCAACTTAATCTGCTGATCTATCCCAGGCCACCAGACAAAGCTTCGAGCCAACACTTTTATTTTGATCATGCCCGGATGACTGGCATGATGCAGCTCCTACAAGACTTCAGCTCGCAGCTTAATTGTACAACAACTCTCAATCCACACATAAGGAAACCCCAGTCAACTTCATCCTGGTGCTGGTAAAAATGGGGGAACTGGAACTTCTGCTCCACATTCCAGCCACTTTGGGTGACTATGTAGACCCAAGACAGTATGGAGTCTTTTCTGGTTTCCCTTTGGATCATCTCTGCTGATTAGTTGTCCTCTTGAATTCGATTTTGTAATTGTGTCCTCTAAGAAACAGAGTCCATCTCTGTATTCCTGCTGCTGCTGTCAGTGGAACATCTTCTGTGGATTGAAAATGGACACTAGTGGCTGATGATCAGTAATGAGGGTAAACTCTCTCCTGTACAAGTACTGCTTGAAACATTTACATCCCAAACCAGAATCAAGGCCTGTGTCAACCTGTGCATAATTTTTCTCTGCAGTAGTAAGGGTATGTGATTCAAGGCCTATGGGGCTTTCACTTCCATCACTCATAACACGTGACATGACTACACCTGTACCATTAGGCGAGGTGGCACAGGCAAGCTTCACCAGACAAGGTGGGTTATAATGTGAGAGTACAATATCTGACATCACCATTCCCTTTGTCTTTTGGAAAGCCAGCTCATACTGCTTTGTGATTTGCCATTTCTTCCCGATCTGTAGTAATGAGTTCAAGTGGCGGAGCACAGTAGCCAGGTTTAGCAGGAACCTGTTATTTTAAATGACGTATTCTAAAACACTGCAACTGTGACACTTCCTTTGGCCTTGGGGCATCCACCACTGCTTTAATCTTCTCAGAACACTTTTGTAATTCTTGTATGTCAATGGTGTGATCACAATAAATTATGCTAATTTAAAAACTTTACATGTTGCATTGTGCTCTGAGCCTATAATCTTCTCATCTTTTTAACGTTTGGGAGATGTTCCTCGCATCCTCACTGGGTGACAATGATATCATCCAGGTAACACTGAGTGTCTGGACAGCCTTGGAGCACCTGGTCCATAGCTTCCTGAGGTTGACAGATTCTTGATTCTTCTTCGGCTGTCCATTGATTTCGATGTTGACTCAGGCCTGGGCAAGGTTGTATGGAAGACCGGCAGTTGCCCATGCCACAAGTCTCCCCTCTCCATGCCGCCAATGTTGTCCAAGGGAAGGGCATGAGGGCCGATACAGCTCAGCACCGGTGTCGTCGCAGAGCAATGTGTGGTTAGGTGCCTTGCTCAAGGACACAACACGCTGCCTCAGCTGAGGCTTGAACTAGCGACCTGCAGATCACTAGACCGACGCCTTAACCACTTGACCATGCGCCAACATCAGATTCTTGATTGATCAGGGCATGAAGGGATATGGGGAGAAGGCAGGACATTGGGGTGGAGAGGAAATTTGGATCATCCATAATGAAATGGCAGAGCAGAGGAGATGGGCTAAATGGCCTAATTCTGCTCATATATCTTATGGTCTTTCTGCCAAAGAGCAGGTGTAGATGCTGTTCTAAAAAAATCAGAGTCAGGTTTATTATCACCAGCATGCACTTTGTTTTATAGTGATAAAGCCCTTTGTTTGTATTCATGGTGAGAAACACTTCCATCTCCATCTGTAGGTAGGCCTCAGCCAAGTACCTCACGCAGAAGGTTGAACAAAGGTATCCTCTATCCTGGGCAGAGGATATTGATTAAATTTCCGTACCATTGATGCCTTTAAAAACATCACAGATCCTGACAGACCCATTCTTCTTGGCTACTGGGACTAGTGGCATTGCCCATGGGCTCCACTCAACCTTGGAAATAATTCCTTCAGCCTCCAAGCAACCTAGCTCACTGGCGACTTTATCACAGATGGAATATTGAACTGGACGGGCTTGTAAAGCTTGTGTGTGGCATTTTCATTTAACACTATTTTACCCTTGATATGCTTAAATTTTCCAATGCCATCCTTGAACACTGCTGTGACATCATCCAGTAACTTTCTAAATTTGCTTTCAGTTGACTCTACCACCAGGAATGCAGCATGCAAATAGTGGATGGAACTCCAATCACGTTGCAGTTGTCTCAGCCAATCAATGGCCCCACAATGCTGGCTTTCCTGTTTTTCCCCATATACAAGCCCAATGTGGCTATTGGTTGTTGTATTTCACTGTTACAAATGTCATTCCAACAGGAAACCATAGAAACCATAGACACTACAGCACAGAAACAGGCCTTTTGGCCCTTCTTGGTTGTGCCGAACCATTTTCTGCCTAGTCCCACTGACCTGCACACGGACCATATCCCTCCATACACCTCCGATCCATGTATCTGTCCAATTTATTCTTAAATGTTAAAAAAGAACTCGCATTTACCACCTCGTCTGGCAGCTCATTCCATACTCCCACCACTCTCTGTGTGAAGAAGCCCCCACAAATGTTCCCTTTAAACTTTTCCCCCCTCACCCTAAACCCACATCCTCTGGTTTTTTTCTCCCCTTGCCTCAGTGGAAAAAGTCTGCTTGCATTCACTCTATCTATACCCATCATAATTTTATATACCTCTATCAAATCTCCCCTCATTCTTCTACGCTCCAGGGAATAAAGTCCCAACCTATTCAACCTTTCTCTGTAACTGAGTTTCTCAAGTCCCGGCAACATCCTTGTAAACTTTCTCTGCACTCTTTCAACCTTATTTATATCCTTCCTGTAATTTGGTGACCAAAACTGAACACAATACTCCAGATTCGGCCTCACCAATGCCTTATACAACCTCATCATAACATTCCAGCTCTTGTACTCAATACTTTGATTAATAAAGGCCAATGTACCAAAAGCTCTCTTTACGACCCTATCTACCTGTGATGCCACTTTTAGGGAATTTTGTATCTGTATTCCCAGATCCCTCTGCTCCACTGCACTCCTCAGTGCCTTACCATTAACCCTGTATGTTCTATGTTGGTTTGTCCTTCCAACGTGCAATACCTCACACTTGTCAGTATTAAACTCCATTTGCCATTTTTCAGCCCATTTTTCCAGCTGGTCCAAGTCCCTCTGCAGGCTCTGAAAACCTTCCTCACTGTCTACTACACCTCCAATCTTTGTATCATCAGCAAACTTGCTGATCCAATTTACCACATTATCATCCAGATCATTGATATAGATGACAAATAACAATGGACCCAGCACTGATCCCTGTGGCACACCACTAGTCACAGGCCTCCACTCAGAGAAGCAATTCTCTACCACCACTCTCTGGCTTCTTCCATCGAGCCAATGTCTAATCCAATTTACCACCTCTCCATGTATACCTAGCGACTGAATTTTCCTAACTAATCTCCCATGCGGGACCTTGTCAAAGGCCTTACTGAAGTCCATGTAGACAATATCCACTGCCTTCCCTTCATCCACTTTCCTGGTAACCTCCTCGAAAAACTCCAATAGATTGGTCAAACATGACCTACCACGCACAAAGCCATGTTGACTCTCCCTAATAAGTCCCAGTCTATCTAAATGCTTGTAGATTCTGTCTCTTAGTACTCCCTCCAATAACTTACCTACTACCGACGTTAAACTTACTGGCCTATAATTTCCCGGATTACTTTTCGATCCTTTTTTAAACAACGAAACAACATGAGCCACTCTCCAATCCTCCGGCACCTCACCTGTAGACAGCGACATTTTAAATATTTCTGCCAGGGCCCCTGCAATTTCAACACTAGTCTCCTTCAAGGTCCGGGGGAACACCCTGTCAGGTCCCGGGGATTTATCCACTTTAATTTTCCTCAAGACAGCAAGGACCTCCTCCTTTTCGATCTGTACAGTTTCCATGATCTCACTACTTGTTTCCCTTAATTCCATAGACTTCATGCCAGTTTCCTTAGTAAACACAGACGCAAAAAAACCTATTTAAGATCTCCCCCATTTCCTTTGGTTCCGCACATAGCCGACCACTCTGATCTTCAAGAGGACCAATTTTATCCCTTACAATCCTTTTGCTCTTAATATACCTGTAAAAGCTCTTTGGATTATCCTTCACTTTGACTGCCAAGGCAACCTCATGTCTTCTTTTAGCCCTCCTGATTTCTTTCTTAAGTATTTTTTTGCACTTCTTATACTCCTCAAGCACCTTATTTACTCCCTGCTTCCTATACATGTCATACAACTCCCTCTTCTTCTTTATCAGAGTTGCAATATCCCTTGAGAACCAAGGTTCCTTATTCCTATTCAATTTGCCTTTAATCCTGACAGGAACATACAAATTCTGCACTCTCAAAATTTCTGCTTTGAAGGCTTCCCACCTACCGATCACATCCATGCCAGAGAACAACCTGTTCCAATCCACGCTTTTTAGATTCTTTCTCATTTCTTCAAATTTGGCCTTCTTCCAGTTAAGAACCTCAACCCTAGGACCAGATCTATCCTTGTCCATGATCAAGTTGAAACTAATGGTGTTATGATCACTGGAACCAAAGTGCTCCCCTACACAGACTTCTGTCACTTGTCCTAACTCGTTTCCTAACAGGAGATCCAATATTGCATCCCCTCTAGTTGGTCCCTCTATATATTGATTTAGAGAACTTTCCTGAACACATTTTACAAACTCTAAACCATCTAGACCCCTAACAGTATGGGAGACCCAATCAATATATGGGAAAATTAAAATCCCCTACCACCACAACTTTATGTTTCCTGCAGTTGCCTGCTATCTCTCTGCAGATTTGCACTTCCAATTCTCTTTGACTATTGGAGTTATGTTTTCTCCAGTATTAGTTCTCAGTTAGATATCTGCAGGCTTCAGTTTAGTACCTTCAAAATGCCTTTCATTTTGCTTTAAAATACTGCTCAGTTCATTCAGTATACATCCCCTAGATATCTGTTGCTATGAAACACCTCTATCTTTCTGATGTAGCCAGCCATTTCTGCTTTTTTAAATTTATTATCATCTGGTACTCACCATGAATTTCATCTATTTTCTGCCTTTTTTTTCCAATTAGGATGTCTTTCTCCTCTTCTGAAGAAAAACCATCTCTTCTGAAGAAAAAACGTGCTGCGTTTTTTTTTAACTCAAACGTTCTTTAACAGGTAGGTAATTATCATGGATTTGTTTTGAAACTCTCTTTCTGACCACTGTTACATTTTGTAACTCTAGAAATTAATTAAAAGAAAAATATGGGAGCCTGGAATAACACCGGCAGGGATGATGGCACAGCAGCAATGGCTGGAGTTTCCAAAAGTAATTCGGAATGCACAGGATATGTACATCCCAAAGAGGGAGAAGTATTCTGAAGGCAAGACGACACAACTACAGCTAACAAGTCAAAGCCAACATAAAAGC
Organism: Mobula hypostoma; assembly: GCF_963921235.1. Classification (NCBI taxonomy): domain Eukaryota; kingdom Metazoa; phylum Chordata; class Chondrichthyes; order Myliobatiformes; family Myliobatidae; genus Mobula; species Mobula hypostoma. Next base: position 167,374,394 of record NC_086100.1, read on the forward strand.
CAAAAAGAGGGCATATAATAGGGCAATAATTAGTGGGAAGTTAGAGGTTTGAGAAGCTTTTAAAAACCAACAGAAGACAATTAAAAAAATTCATTAAGGTAAAGATGAAATACAGAAATAGACTAGCCAATAATATTAAAGAGGATACCAAAAGTTTCTTCAGATACATAAAGTATAAAAGAGAGGTGAGAGTGGATATCAGACCACTGGAAAATGATGCTGGAGAGGTAATGGGGGACGACAAAATGAAGGATGAACTGAATAAGTATTTTGCATCAGTCTTCACTGTGGAAGGCACTAACAGTATGGTTCATGTTCTAGGTGTCAGGGCCATGAAGTGTGTGAAGTTACCATAACTAGAGAGATTCTTGGGAAACTGAAAGGTACATAAGTCACCTGGTCCAGATGGTGTACACCCCAGGGTTCTGGAAGAGATGGCTGAAGAGATTGTGGAGGCATTAATAATGATCTTTCAAGAATCACTAGATTCTGGAATGGTTCCAGAAAACTGGAAAATTGAAAATATAACTCCACGATTCAAGAACGGTGACAGGCCGAAGAAATTAAATTATATGCCAGTTCGTCTGACCTCAGAGATCGGGAAGATATTGGAGTCTGTTAAGGAGATGGTTTTGGGGTACTTGAAGGCACATGATAAAATAGGCTATAGTCAGTATGGAGATATTGGAGTCTGTTAAGGAGATGGTTTTGGGGTACTTGAAGGCACATGATAAAATAGGCTATAGTCAGTATGGTTTCCTCAAGGGAAATCTTACCTGACAAATCTGTTGGAATTCTTTCAAGAAATAACAAGCAGGTTAGACAAAGGATTATTGGTTAAAGTTGTGTACTGTATTTGGATTTACAAAAGGCTTTGACAAGATGCCACACATGAGGCTGCTTAACAAGTTACAAGCCCATGGTATTACCGGGAAGATTCCAGCATGGATAAAACAGTGGCTGACTGGCAGGAGGCAAAGAATGGGAATAAAGGGAGTCTTTCCCACTTGGCTGCTCCTGACTATTGGTGTTCCACAGGGATCTGTGTTGGAACTGAGCATTTTTACATCATATGTTAATGATTTGGCTGATGGAATTGATGGCTTTGTTGCAAAGTTTACAGATGATACGAAGACAGGTGGAGAGTCAGGTAGTTATGAGGAAGTAGAGAGGCTACAGAAGGACTTAGACAGATTAGGAGAATGGGCAAAGAAATGGCAGATAGAGTATAGTGTCAGGAAGTGTATGGTCATTCATTTAGATAGAAAAAATGAAGGGGTTGACTATTTTCTAAATGGAGAGAAAATACAAAAAAAAACTGAGGTGCTGAAGCACCTTCAATTACTCCAAAAGACTGAGGTTTGGTAAAATACTGAAAGGTTTTTATTCGCTGTACAATACGACCTCCACAGTGAGTGTCTGCCCCCGGACTGAGGGGGAGGGGCAAGGCGAACACCTTTATACAGGACTCTGTGGGAGGAGCCACAGGGGCAGTCAGCAGAGGGGCGTGTCCAGACAGGTAACCGAGTTACAACATATATACATGGTTTACCACAGGTGCAAAGGGTGCAGGGTTCCCTAAAAGTTAATTTGCCCATCGATTCTGTGGTGAGTGAGGCAAATGCAATGATAGCAATTATTTCAAGAGGACTAGGATACAAAATGCAAGGATGTAATGTTGAGACCTTATATAACACCGGTGAGGCCTCACATGGAGTAATGTGAGAAGTTTTGAGCTCCTCATCTTACAAAGGATGTGCTGAAACTAGAGAAGGTTCAAAGGAAGTTCACAAAAATGATTCCAGGTTTGAATGGCTTGTCTTATGAAGAGTGTTTGATAGCTCTGTACATGTAATGAGGGGTGACCTCAGTGAAACTTATCAAATGGTGAAAGGCCTTGATAGAGTGGATGTGGAGAAGATGTTTCCTGTGGTGGGAGAGTCTAAGACTCCTTTTGGCATGGAGAAGAGGAGGAATTTCTTTAGCCAGGGAGTGGTGAATCTGTGGGAATTGTTGCCACAGGCAGCTGTGGAGGCCAAGCCCTTATGTATATTTAAGGCAGAGGTCAATAGATTCTTGATTGGTCAGGGCATAAAGGGATATGGAAAGAGGCAGGAGATTGGGGCTGAGGAAGAATGAATCAGCCATGATGAAATGGTGGAGCAGACTCGATGGGCCAAATGGCCTAATTCTACTCCTACGTCTTATAACTCATGTATGCTTCATCCTACTTTTAGTGAGACACACACATATGCCGTGGAGGCACAATAACATATGCCAGTTACACATTTTTACATATAATCTGCAGTGAATTATGTAAACATCAAAGAATGCTTAATCAAACAATACATTTACAATATTGGTCAAATAGTAAATACACAACAGCTTCCTTAAATCCAAGCTTGACTGCCCTATTTCCTGCTCAGTATCATATTTTAGTTCAAAGACTCCTTAAGGCAAAACATAAAAACATTATTTTGGAACATCTCAGATCCTCTGGCTGACCTTCCTCCAGATGAACTGTAGCCACACTCAAAATGCTGGAGGAGGTCAGGCAGAATCTACGGAGGGAAACAGTTAGTGACATCTTGGCACAAGACCATCCTTGTGTTCAACAACACACGCTGTACAACTTGGACTTCAAGACCCAGCAGCATTTTGGTGCTGTGCCAGGACTGAAGGAGACCGTATTTCACAATACAGTAAAGAGAAACAGAGCGCAGCTCATCACAGACTGAAATGAAGAGGCTTCACTCCACATTTTCTACTGTACATGACAACAAAAGGCTTCATGGAAATAACTGTCAAGTTTTTCTGGTCATCACTGAGGTGAGAAAACCATAGGTATGAGGAAGGAGAGACACAATAATCAGTTCTGTAGTGCAAGTCAGTAACTCCAAGATGTGCCAAAGCTGGCAAAGTATACAGACACACTATTGTGCCACAGGCAACTATGACAGAGTGTTGAGACACAGTGTATTTCCGGTGACGTTATTGAAGGACAATTATTGACCAGGACATGAGGGGTAGGGGAGGGAGGATGGGAGGTCAGGGGTCACCTTCTCTTACTCTTCAAAGAGTGCTGATGGGGTATTAAAGTCAGCATAGTTTCCTTAAGGGGAAATCTTGCCTAACAAATCTGTTGGAATCCTTGGAGGAAACAGCTATCAGTTTTTCTGGTCATCACCTAGGTGAGGAAACCATAGGTATGAGGAAGGAGGGATGCACAAAGGAAAGTGAGTGAGTGATGTTATTTACCTGGATTTTCAGAAGGCCTTTGACAAGGTGCCACGTAGGAGGTTGCTTAACAAGATAAAAGCCCCTGGTATTACAGGAAAGATACTAGCATGGATAGAAGATTGGCTGATTGGCAGGAGGCAAAGAGTGGGAATAAAGGAATAAAGGGGCCTTTTCTGTTTGGCCGCTGGTGCTCAGAAACAGAATCGGGATTGGGTTTAATATCACCAGTGTATGTCGTGAAATTTGTTAACTTAGTGTGTGTGTCTGAGTGAGGGTGTGTATATTAAATAGTCAGATTAAAAATAGTGCAAAAAGAGAAATAATATTTTTTAAAAAGTGAGGTAGTTTCCTGGGTTCTATGTCCATCTAGGAATCGATGGCAGAGGGGAAGAAGCTGCTCTGGAATCGCTGAGCGTGTGCCTTCAGGCTTGTGTACTTCCTTCCTGATGGTAACAGTGAGAACAGGGCATGCCCTGGGTGATGGGGGTCCTTAATAATGGACGCCGCCATTCTGAGACACTGCTCCTTGAAGATGTCATAGATACTACGGACATCCTTGAAAATGTCTTCGTTGGTGTTGGGGTGACTTATTTTTCATGTCAGTGATTTGGATGACAGAATTGATGGCTTTGTGGCCAAGTTTGCAGATTATATGAAGGTAACTGGAGGGGCTGGTAGTGTTGAGGTTGCAGGGAGTCTGCAGATGGACTTAGACAGATTAGGAGAATGTGCAAAGAAGTGGCAGATGGAATATAGTGCAGAGAACTGTACGGTCATAGGCTTTGGTAGAAGGAATAAATGTGATAACTATTTTCAAAGTAGATAGAAAATTCAGATATCAGCGGTGTAAAGGGACTTGTGCAGGATTCCCCCAAGATTAACTAGCAGGTTGAGTCAGTGGTAACGAAGGAAAATGCAATGTTAGCACTCATTTTGGAGAATTAGAATACGAAAGCAAGGATGTAATGCTGAGGCTTTATAAGGCAGTGGTCAGACCACACTTGGAGTATCGTGAGCAGTTTTAGGCCCCTTGTCGAACAAAGGAAGTACTAATATTGGAGATGGTCCAGAGAAGGTTCATAAGAATTATTCTGGGAATAAAAGGGTTAACGTATGAGGTGCATTTGATGACTCTGGCCCTGTACACACTGGAGATTAGAAGAATGAGGGGGACATCTCATTGAAACCTATTGAATATTGAAAGGCCTAGAGTGGATTTGGAGAGGATGCTTCTTATAATGAAGGAGTCTAGGCCCAGAGGGCACAGCCTCAGAATAGAGGAATATGCATTTAGAACAGAGATGAGGAGGAGTTCCTTTAGCCAGAGGGTGGTGAATCAGTGAAATCCATTGCCACAGACGGCTGTGGAGGCCAAGTCATTGGGTGTATTTAAAGGTTCCTCAATTGTCAGAGTGTCAAAGCTTACGGAGGCAAGGCAGAAGAATGGGGTTGAGAGGGATAATAAATCAGCCATGATGGAACGGTGGAGCAGACTCAATGGGCTGAATGGCCTAATTCTGCTCCTATGTCTTGTGGCCTTCTATGTCATGCCATCTGAGCTCATTGGTAAAGGCTCATCTGAAGGAGCATACCGTTGATGGAGTAGCACTCCCCGTGCCGAATCAGCATCGTAGATCCTCTGGAATGGGGAGGGTGGGTGCCTAGCAAAACCTGACACTTCAATATCAGATTGAATATGGCTATAGTATGATAGCAGTGTATTCATATGTCCATTGAGCATGTAACAAGTCCTTCAGCCCAGGGCACCCATGCCCATTAAAGCTGGTCCCTTCGGGCAGCACAGTAGCATTGTGGTTAGCACAACTCTGTTACGGCATCTGCTGCACAAATTCAATTAACACCGCTGTCTGTAAGGGGTCCGTACGCTCTCCCTGTGACTGCGTGGGTTTCCTCTGGAAGCACTGGTTTCCTCCCAGATTCCAAAGACGTATGGGTTAGCAGTAATTAGTCACGTGGGTGTACTTGGGTGGCGTTGGCTCATTGGACCTAGTAATGTGCTGTACCTCTAAATAAATAAATAAATAAAATAAAACTTGGCCCACATCCCTCTAAGCCTTTCCTGTCCATGTGTCTTACCTGAAAGCACATGCCCCCAAGTTAAAAGAGAACTTCGACCTCACTGTTATAAAACTGTTATTGAATGGTCCCCTAGTACGACAAGATGGACTCTTGACCTCACAATCTACACTGCCATGGCCTTGCACCTTATTATCCACTCACACTGCATTTTCATTGTTACTGTAACTCTTTAGTCTGCATTCTGTATTTTTCTCTTGCACTATTGCAATGAAACTATGATAGAATGTTACTATGGTACAGACAGTACATAAAACAAAGGTTTTCACCTTAACCTCAGTACATGTAACAATGATAAATCAATTTACCAAGTTCCAACCACTCCTCTGGCAGCATGTTCCAAGCACATACTATCATTTGTGTGGAAAAGTTTCCCCTCAGGTTTCTATTAACTGCTCCTCCTCTTACCTTAAAGCCATGTTCTCTGGTTCTAACAGTAACTGGTAATCCAGAGGCCTAAACTATAGACACAGATTCACATTAACTGGGAATTTAAATAGCTACCTAATCTGCAGAAAAGTCTGGTGGGCACTGAACACTAACTGCCTTGAAAACCCAGTATGTCCACCTTCCTTTGCCAGTGTGTGAATCCACAAACAGCAATGTGGATGACTCGTGGCCCCTGGGAAGACTCAGCGAGCAGGGATGAGCCTTGCCAGCAAGGCCTACATCTCATCAATGGATACAGAAGTCTCACAAGAGACACAATCCTCTTCCTGCAAAGTGGGGGTTGGTTGAGTGGTGAAGTCCAGAGTTTCGGAGCTCAGCCAAAGCTAGTTAAACTGGTCTTCCCGTTCCTGACAGTATCCAGTAATTCCAAAATAATGAGGACGTGTGAAAATAGAGCAAGGAGAGGATTAGACAGTGACATTCCAGGAGTGTGTCCATAGCTTGAAAGGAGAAGTTGGAGACTCCGGATTCTCCGGAGACCAGGAGAAATAGCATGGGGTACAGAAAGCTGCTTGCTGGCTGAACCTTTGTGTCTTACAAAGATGGCAATAGCTGGAAATTTCTTATCAACAGTAAATACAAGAAACACAATAGAATCAATGAAAGACCGCAGCCAACAGTACAATCAATGTACAAAAGATAACAAACTGTGCAAATACAAAAAGAAAAAGTAATAATAATTATTAAAAATCCTGAGTCACAAATAGCCCATCAAACTACTTATTTACAAACTATATATAAATTGTAGCATCATGTATCTCACAACTAATCACCACTCACTTAAATAACCACAATATTCATGCATAAGATAGAAAGGATGCCGTAAGGATATGAAAGGATGTAAAGAACAACTGATAATAGATACAAAATGCTGGTGGAACGCAGCCCGCCAGGCAGCATCCATAGGAAGAAGCACAGTTGATGTTTCGGGCCGAGACCCTTCGTCAGGACTAACTGAAAGAAGAGATAGTAAGAGATTTGAAAGTGGGAGAGGAGGGGTAGATCCGAAATGATAGGAGAAGACAGGAGGGAGAGGGATAGAGCTAAGAGGAGCTAAGAGCTGGAAAGTTGATTGGCAAAAGGGATACAAGGCTGGAGAAGGGAAAGGATCATGGGATGGGAGGCCTTGGGAGAAAGAAAGGGGGAGGGGAGCGCGAGAGGAAGATGGAGAGCAGGCAAGGAGTAATTGTGAGAGGGACAGAGAGAGAAAAAAGAGGGAGAGCAAAAAAAAAGGAGGGGCCAGCTGGTGGCACAATGAGATCAGCGTTGGATTCTGGAACTAAGGTTCCAGACGGATTCCTCCATCTTATATTCCGTCTGGGTAGCTTCCAATCTGATGGCATGAACATTGACTTCCCTAACTTCCGTTAATGCCCCTCCTCCCATTCTTACCCCATCCCTCATTTATTTATTCCTTTTTTTCCCCTCTCTCTCTCTTTTTTCCTTTCTGTCCCTCTCACAATTACTCCTTGCCTGCTCTCCATCTTCCTCTCGCGCTCCCCTCTCCCTTTCTTTCTCCCTAGGCCTCTTGTCCCATGATCCACCCCTCCTCCAGCCTTGTATCCCTTTTGCCAATCAACTTTCCAGCTCTTAGCTCTATTCCACCCCCTCCTGTCTTTTCCTATTATTTCGGATCTCCCCCTCCCTCTCCCACTTTCAAATCTCTTAATATCTCTTCTTTCAGTTAGTCCTGATGAAGGGTCTCGGCCTGAAACGTCGACTGTGCTTCTTCCTATAGATGCTGCCTGGCCTGCTGCGTTCACCAGTAATTTGTGTGTGTTGCTTGAATTTCCAGCATCTGCAGATTTCCTCGTGGTTACTGATAATAGATTCTGTCTTTCTAAATCAAGCCCGGCGGAAAAGCAGAAATTTTCCATGTTGTTATATTGACTACAAAAAGCACTTGATCTGTCCCACACTCATGGTTAATAGAAACTCTTAATGTATATAAACTACACCCAATACTTACGAAATTCCTGCAACACCTGATGAAGCATTGGGTTACTATAATCACCCTATTATCAACCAAAAAAGAACAACCAGTAATATCAAAATAAACCAAGGCATTTTCCAGGGTGACTCTCTAAGCCCACTATGGTTTTGTTTAGCTTTAAACCCACTCACATATTTACTGAATCAGGCAAAAATAGGGTATTAAATCAGAGACAACTAAACGAATTATACCTTGATTTGAAATTATACGCTCCTTCATCTATAAAGCTAAGGCAATTCATTCAAATAGTAGAACTATTTTCTTTTTTTTTTGGCGTGTGCCTGCGTGTGTGCGAATCTGTGCGTGTGTATGCCAGTCTGTGATGATGGATTTTTCATAGCTTTTTTCCCCAAGGTGCAGAGTGAGAGAGAGAGAGACCGTGTGGCGTGCCACTCCTCACACACATTTTCGCAGTATTTTTCCTTTGTTTTACGAGGTCAAGTTGTGATCTTGACACTCAACCCGGCACGGATGGAAAGCGTGCTCGGGGGTGGACCCGACTAGTTTCGAACCCAGGAACCTCTGCTCCCGGGTCCGGTGCCGATATCGTCGTGCCACCAGCCGGCCCAGTAGAACTATTTTCTAAAGACATAAACATGAACTTTGGACTGGATAAGTGCGGAACATTAAACATAAAGAAAGATGCAATAAAGCTGGTAGAATACAAACCAGAGCAGCAGGATACAGTACAACTGATGGATGAATATGAAACGTAGAAGTATCTGAGATATCAACAAGCTAAGACAATAGATCATAGTGCGATAAAAGGAAAACTTTCAACAGAATTTACTTCAAGGCTTAAAAAAAATCTCAACCAGGTCATGCCTTGTTCTCATTGCTACCATCCAGGAAGGAGGTACAGAAGCCCGAAGCCACACACTCAATGATACAGGGACAGACTCTTCCCCTCTGCCATCTGATTTCTGAATGGAGATTGAACTCAACCTCACAGCTTTTTTATTTCTATTTTCGCACTACTTATTTAATTTAGCTATTTAATATTATATATTCACAGTAATTCAGTTGCTTTCTATTATTATGCTTTGCATTGTACTGCTGCCACAAAGACAACAAATTTCATTACATATGCCAGTGATATTAAACCTGATTCAACAGTAAAAATATAATAAAGGCCATAACACTTTTGCCGCTATACCCATATTAACGTATTCTTTTGGCATAATATCCTGCTCTGAAACCGATCTGGAAAAATTTCAAAGAAAAATCAGAACTGAAATGACAAATTTTAGAAAAGACTATGTACACTCAAACACACTTAGATTATCACTACCTAGGACAGAAGGATAAAGAGGAATAACAGACATAAGAAGATTACACAGCAGTCAGATAAACTTCTAAGGATACATCTTCATCAATGAAAACAAGATTCAGTACTTCATGTGAGCGTATGCAATTCTGTTAAGTACACACCACAAAACTTAAAATAAAGCTCAACTCACAAAAATGAAGAAATCATCTCTACAGAAGCAAAAGTTAACCAATGCAAGAGCATGACCCTCCATGGAAGACAACCCAGCATCTGAGCAGACTAGATGTTGTCTAGGAAGCATCGAAACCTGGCTCAGAGTTGGAGACCTCCTTCCAGAAACAGAGGGGTTTCTTGTAGCAGTACTGGCCCAGGTGGTAAATACAAAAAAAATTTATCAAAAATACATAATATAAGACCAACAAATTCAAGATGATAAATGCAGAAAATGACAAGAGAAACCAGAAACAGTCCCACATATTACAGGATCTAGCAGCAGTTTAACTCAACCTGATTATTTACACAGGCACAATCAAGTGCCAAACATTATTTACCAGAATTTTGCTTTAAAATATAAACTCATAAAAGACACCACACCTTACTATAAGTTAAAGCCTGATCCAGCTTACAGTCAGAGTACTACAAATTACATTACGACTGCTCAACTATTACTGATAGGACAATCCAAGATAACCGGCCGGATACATTACAGAATAAACAAGCAAGAGCAACTTAGATACAGCCATCCCAAACACACATAACGTACGGAAAGCAATAAGTGAAAAACACCAGAAATATGCTGAATTAAAAGAGAAAAGACTATGGAACATGAAAAGGGCAACATATATATTGTCCCAATAGAAATATCCATAACTGATAGCATCCCAAAGTCACTACACAATAGCATTAAACAATTAGGCCTACACAGCAATATTTATGTAAATCTTCAGAAAGCCACAATACTAAACACCACTAGAATAGTCTGAAAGTTCCTAGCAATTGAGAAATGAGTGTACTTGGCTATGCCTGTACCACAGACCAGCTTGAGCTGCGAAAAAATAAAAATACAACAATAGTAATAACAATGATAATAATAAATAAGCAATATATATCAAGAACATGAGATGAAGAGTCCTTGAAGGTGAGTCCATAGGTTGTGGGAACAGTTGTGATGGGGTGAGTGAAGTTATCCCCTCTGGTTCAAAAGCCTGATAGTTGAGGGGTAATGACTGTTCCTGAACTGGTGATGTGGGTCCTGAGGCTCCTATGCCTTCTTCCTGATGGCCGCAGTGAGAAGAGAGCATGGCCTGGATGGTTGGGGTCCTTATGATGGATGCTGCTTTCCTGTTTAGGTGTGCTCAATGGTGGGGAGGACTTTGCCCATGATGGACTTTGCTGTACCAACTACACTCTGCAGGGCTTTCCATTCAATGGTATTGGTGTTTCCATATCAGGCCATGATGCAATCAGCCAATATACTTGCCACCGCACATTTGTAGAAGTTTGTCAAAATTTTAGTTGATACACTGAGTCGTTGCTTCTAAGAAAGTAGAAATGTTGTCATACTTTCTTCATAATGGCACTTGTGTGCTGGGCCCAGGACAGGTCCTCTGTGGTGATAACACTGAGGAATTTAAAGTTGCTGACCCTCCCCACCTCTGATCCTCCGATGAGGACTGGCTTGTGGATCTCTGGTTTCCTCCTCCTGTAGTCAATAATTAGCTCCTTGATCTTGTTGACAGTGAGTGAGAGGTTGTTGCTGTTGCAAGCTAGATTTTCAATCTCCCTCCTATATGCTGATTCGTCACCACTTTTGATTGTGCCAACTACAGTAACGTAGTCTGCAAACCTAAATATGGCATTGGAGTTGTGCTTGGCCACACAGTCATAAGTGTAAAGGGAGTAGAGCTGGGTGGTAAGCACACAGCCCTGTGGTGTACCTGTGCTGATGGAGATTGTGGAGGAGATGCTGTTGCCAATCCAACCCATCTGGAGTCTGCAAGTGACGAAATCAAGGATCCAATTGTACAAGGCAGTATTGAGGCCAAGGTCTTGAAGCTTATTGATTAGATTTGAGGAGATGATAGTATTGAATGCTGAGCTGTAGTCAATGACAAGCATCCTGAAGTATGCATCTTCACTGTCCACATGTACCAGGGTTGAGTGAGGAGCCAATCAAATATCATCTGCTGTTAACTTGTTGTGATTTACAACTCTTATGGAGTTGCAAATTGGTTTATTATTGTCACAGGTACTGAGGTACACCCATACAGATTATTTCATTACAACAGTGCTTTGAGGCAGTACAAGGTAAAACAATAACAGTGGGCAGAATTACAAGTATTGCAGTTAGAGAGAGAGTGTGGTGCAGCCAGATGATAAGCTGCAAGGCCATAACAAGGTCAATTCTGAGGTCAAGAGTCTATTTTGTTGTACCATGCATCATTTAGTATTGTTTCTGTGACTGCTTTTGCACTAATGTCTTGTTTACTGAACAATCTATTTTCCTCTTTCTCTTCACTGTCTTGGATAATTTATGTATAGTTTATATTCAGCGCATTGTCAATACCTGCGTGCACGTGATGCTGCTGCAGATAACTTTGTCAATGTACCTGTACATCAGCATGCTTGTGTACGTGACAATAGGTTCAACTTCACTTGAAGATAACTGAAGCCCTCGCCTTATCTTTTCAAGTTCAAGTGTATTGGCATGCAACCATATACTTGTATACAGCCAAACAAAACAATGTTCCACTGGACCAAGGTGTACAACACAGTACATATAACTCACAACTCAACACATAAAATAACATTACCACAAATAAATTAACAAATAATAAAATATTAAATATATATAAAATAGTCACCACTACATTTCAAGTCCTGAGATCATCATCAGCATTACAGAAATGCAAACTCTTTCTTTAAGGCATCCACTTTGGATACGTATAAACCCCTTATCTCTGATTCAGGATGTTATACTGAGGGAGTTCTGCAGTGTCTTCAGATAGAATGTAAAACTGAGATCTCCTCTGTTCTCAAAAGAATATAAATCATCAAAAGGGTTTGGGTGGTACAAGGGCAGGGAGGGTTTCCCAGATTTTCTGGCTAATACTTATCCATCAACCATCTTCAACCAGATAATCTGTTGTTACCAGTTACAGGGAGTTGCTTCACTTCCTTGATCACACCATTGGTTACACTTCTCATTCCAATCAAGCAAGCTGCTTTAAGAAAGCAGTGTCTCTTTGTTGACTAAGATGTACAGTCTCAGGTGATGTAAACAATTCTGGGGCAAATACTCTCACCTCTTGCTATGTCAGAGTCTAAAGTTGGGGTCATGCCATCTTCTCGAGCTATGATACCACCAGGTTCAACAGCTACTTCTCTTCAAACCAGTATAGCCATTGATTTTTTAAAATTCTAACTGTGTCCTTTCATGTACAATTTGTTTAATTTATGCTTTTCTTGCAAATGTTGTGCCTCTAATCCTATGTGCCTGTGATATTGCTGCAAGTAAGTTTTTTATTGCATAGTGACAATAAACTTGACTTTCACCTTGGTTTCAGTTTGTAATACAGGAGGTGGAGGTTGTCACCCTTCGACACTGGAATGGTTTACAATAGTGTTATTCAAACTTTTGGCTTTAGGCTTTGAGGTAACCTTGTTTACCCCAAGTACCCTGTTGTAATGCCACCCATCGAACTGAGAACTCTTCTTCCATGTGTTGGGTAGATGGTTCTCATCTCAGACTGCCTCTTAGGCTACGTCTACACTACGCCGGATAATTTTGAAAACGCCGGTTTCGAGTAAAAATGACAGGCGTCCACACTAAGCGTTTTTCAAAATATCTCCGTCCACATTAGGCGGATATTTGGGCGAGTCTCCTCCTACTGGGCATGTGCAGGACACACAGAAAACAAGCGAAGAGGAAACAGTATACTTGGTGTGCGTTTGTCCAGTTACAGAGTAGAAAAACTTTAAAGAAAAAAATTCTGAAGAAAAAGCTCTAATTGCTCTTGGCTCTCGCGCAGGAGGACTTAAAACTAAAAAAAAACAAATACTAGAGCGTATGGAGGCAACCGACAGGGAGTTCACAGACAGTATGACCCGGCTGACGACGAACATTGAAATACTGACTAACTCTGTTGCATTAATAAAGCACCTTGTTAAATGTATAAAACATTTTTAAAATAGTCAAAAAAGTTCACTTTACAATTTAACTCTCACGCCGTTCACACCGACTGCGCGTTGTAACAGCCGTATGGCAGTGCTTGCGCAGTACCAAGCAGAAGCAGAAAAAGCATTGTTGTTGTGGTGTTGTCATGACAGCGTTTTTAAATCTCTCTGTTTACCCCGTACACACTACAACGGATATTAGGCGTTTTCAGATTTATTCACTCTGGAGACCGTTCCTGAAAATCTCCGTTTTCGGGGGATGAAAACGTCGTTTTAGTGTGGACAGAGGGTCAAAACGAAGAGAAAAAGCTTCGTTTTCAAAATTATCCGGCGTAGTGTGGACGTAGGCTTAACATACACTTTGAGAACTGCCATTTGCAGAAGAACAATTGAAAACATTCATACTCAAAGGAATGTTTGACCTACAATAGGTCCTAATTCACACAACGTCAATGAGCACAAAATTGCAGACTTTGGTGCAGAGGATATCATCCCCCAAACCACTGGAGGAAGAGAAAGAATTTAGCCCCCACAGCCCACTGCTGATGCATGACTGTGTAGCAGGATCCAGCTCAAAAAGTGTCATCACATTGCAGATGACACAACAGTGGTTGGCCTTATCAGGAACGATGATGACACGGAGTATAGACAGGAAGTGGAGGGGCTGGTGGACTGGTGTGAGAAGAACAACCCAAGCCTGAGTGTGGAGAAGAGAAAGGAAGTCACTGTGGACTCCAGGAAGGTGCAAACAAACCATCCCCCTCTGTGAATACATGGCTCCTCTGCAGAGAGAGAAGAAAGTGCACTAGGTTCCTGGGAGTTCACATCAATGACCTCACCTGTTCCCTTAATGTCACCTCCCTGAACAAGAAGGCACAACTGCACCTCCACTTCCTAAGAAGATTAAGGCAAGCAAAGCTACCCACCACCCCCCCCCCACATCTTAACTGTGTTTTACAGGAGCACTATTGCGACCGTCCTGACAGGTTGCATCTCCATCTGGTATGGGAGCAGTTGAGCATCGGACCAGAAGTCCCTACAAAGTACTGTGAGAACAGCTGAGAGGATCATTGGGGTCTCCCTACCATCCATCGGTGACGTTTATCAGGAGTGCTGCGTACGCAGGGCCCTTAGTATTAATAAGGATCCCACCAATCCATCCAGCATCCTCTTTGACTTTCTATCATCAGGCAGGAGACTACAATGCAAAAATGCAAGAACAATCGGAATGAGAAACAGGCCATTAGGCTTCTAAACTCCCGGAGTATTCGAAGTGTCACCGGTTAATCTGTTCTGTACCTCATCAGACATCCCACCCTGCAAAAACTCATTTCAGGGAGGTAGCACCATCAATTTGTGGCAGACTTCCGGGAGAGGTGGGATGTCTGCAAAAGAGTAGCTCCGTAGCAGCTAGCCAGCTAGTTTAAATAACGTTAGCTATGCTAATGAATGAATGACACCTGTTAAACTCACCTCAGCATATCTTTTACAGTCTTAACCCACCATGGGCAATAGAAAAGTCACTGTTGCAAACAGTGCAGCGAGCAACACTGTCATTATTTTTGACCCCTAATAGGCAGGGGTACACTTTAGTGTCGTCTGGGGTACGTTTTGTATTTTCTTTTTTTGTAACACTCTGCCACTCTGACTTTTTTTGGAACTCTCTCGCTCTTGCTCTCTCTCTATGGCGCGCGCTCTCTCGCTCGTGGTCGCTCTCACTCGCGCTTGCTTTCTCATTCTCACTCTTTCACGCGCTTGCTTTCTCGCTCTCTCTTGCGCTCTCTCTCGTGGTCGCTCTCTCTCGCGCTTGCTTTCTTGCTCTTGCGCTCATTCCCTTGTTCTCTCACGCTCGCTCTCAAAAAAATCAATTTCCGGGACATTGTATATAATTTGCAGGCATCAGGGAGCCACTATCAATATGCGGGAGACTCCCAGAACTTCCAGGAGAGGTGGGATGTCTGCCTTATGATATTTATAATTAATGCACTTTAGTTTGTCATTTATGTATGATTTATCTGTAGATTTTATCCTTACCTTCATAAGTTATTGTGTGTTATTTATGTTATAGGCTTTACACCCTGGTTCGAAGAAATGTCGTCTCATTTCTAAGACAATAATGCATGTAGTTAAATGACGATAAACTTCACTTGACCTGAAGAGTCACTGGGGAAGGGTGAGGTGGTGTGTCAGTTCAGAATAACTACATTTCCCAGCTGAAAAGATAGAAGCCGTTGATGTCCAAACACACATTGTTACAGTCTCATGAACGGTTACAGCAAACACAGGAGCGGTTAAGAGCGATGCTCCATTTACACAGGTACTGAGCACTATCCCAGAAGATACATTTACTGTGACAGAACTGCATTAGGGGTGCGAATGAAACCTGGATCCTACAGGGAGAGTATTTGGAATGTAATCTCTGGAATTTAAGAAATTGTCTTGTGATTGAAGCTAAAGAAAGGAATTAATGGGGCAGATGGAGAGATGGCATAAGTTCAAAAGTTTGGAACTGGGAATGGATCCAAATGCTCAAACCAGGGTGGAATTGGAAAACACACAATACAGACAGCGGGAAAGGCTCAGAACTCTGCAGCAAGAAGGTCAGATGTCAACATACTGAACGTCCTGTCCTGGGACCAGCACATAGGTGCAATCACAAGTAAGATGCACCAAGTGTCTTTACTTTCATAGAAGGTTAAAGAGATTCAGCATGTCAGTGATGTACTCTAAAAACTTCTGTAAACCTACTGTTGAAAACGTCCTGAACGCTGGTGTCACGCTCTGGTATTTCAGGACATACGTCAGTGATATTAAGCCCGATTCTGACATAACAATTCAAATGTGCAGGAATACAAGAAGAAATGGAGAGTGCTCAGCCCAATACATCATGGACATATCCCTCCCCACTATTAGTAGTACCTACAGGAGGCACTGCATCAAGGCGGCCACATATGTCGCCAAAGGTCCCTACCATACTGACCGCGTGGCTGCGAGAAATTGCAGAGATGTGGTCACAGCTCAGCATATCATAGAAACCAGCTCCCTCCATGGGATCTACCTACACTTCCTGCTGCCAGAATAAACAAAGACCCCACTCACTCCAGACATTCTGTCTTCTCCCCGCTCCCGCTGGGCAGAAGAAAGAAAAACCCAAAAGCAAGTTCCACTGGGATTAGGGACAGTTTCCGCCCCACTCTTATAAGAATACATGATCAGATGGACTCGAGACCTCACAAAGTACCCAGCACTTTATTGTTTACCTGAACTGCACGTTCTGTACAAATATATCACTTTGTTTTGTACTTTCATTTTTTCTCTTTTATTACCTCAATGCACTCTAGTAATGAATTGATCAGTATGAACGGTGTGAAGCTTTATGCTGCACCTCGGTATGTGACTAATAAATTTATCAACTTTTTTGTTCTAACTGAACTAATTGAAACAATTTGTTTAATTGTGTCCCTTCTTGTAACACTTAATATATAATTTCTGTTTCTCTGTTTATCTGATGCTCTGAGCCTGTGACACTGCTGCAGGTAAGATTTTCATTGCACCTGTGCATACATGGACTTGTGCAGAATGCAATGGACCCACCTTTAATTTTGGTTGATTTTAAATCTGAGCCTGACATATTTCTGATTACTGAAATGGATTGATGGATATGTGGCAATGGTTCACCCACAGGAGTTGTGTCACAAATCAGTTATAACGTCATTAAATTCAGTAACAATCAGGAGGCTCAACAGAACATATTCCTATTGGTATGTTCAGGCTTCAATAAATGGTTGGGACTGCATAGCATATGGGCATCGGTCATCAATACTGTTCTCTCTCTCAAAGCTAACTGCTGGAGGAACTAAGTGAGTTAATTAGCATCTGTGAGGGGAGAAAAGCGAAGGAATTGTCAACATTTTTGATTGAAACTGGTGCTTTATTACTTTGCAGTTGTGGATTTGGTTCCGCTTCTCTGAAGGACCTGGGATGTTTTATTAAGTTAAAGTTATAAAGTTTTGTAAGAGGATATTTCAGGAATTTAATGACATTCCACAAAAACAGAAAAGGCTGTAAACTTATAAACGTCATCGAAGGCACTTCTTAGAAGAGCACCCAGCTTTTATCTGGTAGAGGTCATGGGTTTGGTTTAGATGTCTTCACGAAGTGGCTGCATCACAGCCCGGTATGGAAACACCAATGCCCTTGTATGAAAAACCCTACAAAAGTAGTGATGTGGCTACTCCCCACCACCGAGCACACTTACACAGCGCATTGTCGTGGGAAAGCAGCACCCATCAGCAGCGGCCCCCATCATCCACGCTATGCTCTCTTTTCACTGCTACCATCAGGAAGATGGTACAGGAAACTCAGATCTCAATTCACCAGGCTCAGGAACACGTATTACCCCTCAACCATCAGGCTCTTGAACCAGAAGGGATAACTTTACTCACCTTCACTCACTCCAACGCTGACCTGATTCCACAACCTATGGACTCACTTTCAAGGACCTTACATCTAATTATTTATTATTATGTTGTTTGTTTTTTTGTATCGCACAATTGCCTGTTTATCCATTTTTTTCATTGATTCTTTGCATTTGCTGTGAATGCCTGCAAGAAAATGAATCTCAGGGTGGTATAGGGTGACAGATATGCACATAGATAATGAATTTACTTTGAATTTTAGTGTAAGAATGATTACTTTGCCTGTTGCTCCTGCATTGGGTAATTAATAATAAATCAATGGCCTTCTGACTCCCCATCAGGTGAATCTGTGACAGCTCTCTACTCAAACATCTATAATTTGTAAACAATGTCACTGATGTGTTATATGTTGCCTATATAATGCCAGCATCAACCATGTCATCCCTCTATACAACCTAACTGTGGAGCAGATTCATTTAGAGCTGCCAAATGTAACACGAGCATATGGAACCATCTTAGTGGGCAACTTAGCTGGCACGGATGAGTTGTTTGAAGAGCCTGATTCCGGTCTGTACTACTCTATAAATCCCTCCCTATTTCTGGAATCCAGGCACCCGTCCAGATCCGGTGTCAAATTCCAATTCCCCCATCAATGACAACTACACCTTCTCTTGACAAAATTCCAAACACTCTACTCCACACTCTTGCTCTTTAGCACACACTCATTCGTTGATCACCTGTCTAATATTGTGTACGTGGTTTGGTGACAGAACCTAATTCATAAGTGTGTCTGGGGGCGTTACCATAGTAAAGATGCCACATAAATGCAAATCAGCTATTTTTCTGCAATGCAGTTTAATTTGAATTGTATTCATTCCTGGTTATGTCATTAGAGGAAGGGTGTGTAAGAGGGTGCAGGAGAGGTTTACCAGGTTACTGCCTGAATTATAGATAAAGATTAGCTTTATTTGTCAAATGTACATCGAAACATTGAAACATACAGTGAAATGCACTGTTTATGTCAAGTACTGTAAAATTAGCGAGGATTGTCCTGGGAGAATTCCACCAAGTATTGGCATGCTTCCAGCGCCAACATGACATGCCCACAAATTACTAACCCTGGTTTTGAAATAACATGATAGAAGTCCGTGCAGTTACAGGGATGGTGTACACACGCCTTACAGACGGCAGTGGGAATCGAACTGAGATTGGGGATCACTGGTGCTGTAAAGCGATCTGCTCTATCGAGCTGCCCTAGGGAGAGTGTGATGTAAAGAAAGGTTGACAAACTTGGGCAGCAGAGGCTGGGAGGTGGTGGGGAGACCTGACAGAAGTTTATGAGAGGGATAGATAAGAGTACGCAGCCAGTGTCTTTCTCCCATGTCAGAATGTATAATTCTAGAGGGCATACATTTAAGGTGAGGAGGGGCAAGCTCAAAGGAGATTTGCAGAGCCTATTTTCTTCCCCAGAGAGTGCTGGCTGCCTTGAACGTGCTGCCGTGGCTGGCTAAATTGGTTTATTATTGTCACATGCACCAAGTTACAGTGAAAAGCTTGTCTTGCACACCATCCATACAGATCAATTTATCAGACTGAAGCACTGAGGTAGTACGAGGTAAAACTAACAGTGTACAGTATACACTGTGTAGAGTGTTACAGTACAGAGAAGGTACAGGGCAGATGGACAGAAAGGTGTAGGGTCAAACTGAGGTAGATTTCGTTGTGACCTTGCCCTACACCTTCTCTGTGGAAGAGTCCATCTTAATGTACTAGTCAAATATAACAGAGACGCTTAGAAGCCCCTTAGGCATATGAATGTGCAGAGAATGGATGGATAAGAACATAGTGCGGGCAAAAGGGGTTAGTTTAATTAGATCAACGCAGCACGGTGGGCCACTGGACCTGTTCCTTTGCCGAGTTGTTCATTGCTATGTGAATTTGTCCCAATAACTTCAGCAAAAGCTGAGTTCCTTGTATCGCAATGGGCCTGACACCATGCTCTCAGGAGGAGTGCACGGTGAAGCACCTCCTGTGCAAAGCATCTGGGCGGTAGGTCACCTTGGCGAGCAGATACCAGTATCATTTGGTTGAACTGTGACTGCTTCCTTGCGGGCTGGTTTACTGTTTCACTCTCGTTCTGAGCACGACACAAATGCAAACACAATTGCCGCTCACAAGCAGTGAAACTTTAAATTAAAGGACACAAGTTTAATAAACTGAAGCAGGCAGCCCAACAAAATAAATCCCCTGAGCAATTCCTGGAAAGTGCGAACATTCTAAATAATTATCAACCCACTGCTACCATGACATTTCTCTGGTGCCTATAGTGATTTGTGAATTGTGCTGTCGGTCAGGTAAGAATGAGCTTTGGAAAAATGCACCTGTTCTTCAGAACTATTCACACATTACATCATGCGCTCTGCTATGCACCTGTTGGCTCAGGTAAATCTGAATCCATATGATATGGGCTGTACCAGAACAAGGAACAGGCTCTGATTACACAATGACTCACCCGAGAATGAGCTCATCTTTAACCCTCAGCTGCGCCTCTGCCATGCATCACTGAATCACTTGCCCGGACTTACAGGAGTGCGGGTGACAACTCCCAGAAGCACAAAGAGTGACTGGATACAATGAATAACTGAAATTTCTTTAAGAGCAGAGCTGCACTTCACAGCATTGAACAGGACCCAAATCCTTGACATTTTGACAGCAAACAAACTATGGATTTCTTTGGCCAGAGGGTGGTGAATCTGTGGAATTCATTGCCACAGACAGCTATGGAGGCCAAGTCATTGGGTATATTTAAAGCAGAGGATCAGAGGCACTTGATTAGTCAGGTCATCAAAAGTTATGGGGAGAAAGCAGGAGAACAGGGTCGAGTGTGATAATAAATCAGCCTTGGTGGAAAGGCTAGCAGACTTGATGGGCCAAATGGCCTAATTCTACTCCTACGTCTCATGGTCTTAGAAGCAGTTCAGGCTCCAGGTCTGAATAATAAATAGACAAAGTCCCATCTATCAGCACCGGGACCATAGTCCTCCAAACTTCTCCTATCCATGTACTTAGCCAAATTTCTCTTAAGTATTGCAATCAAACTTGCATCCAATACTTCCGCTGGCAACTCATTTCACACTCTCACCATCTCTGAGTGAAGAAGTTCCCCCTAATGTTTTCCTTAAATATTTCACCTTTCACTCTTAACCCATGATCTCTATTGCTTGTCTCATCCAAACTCAATGGAAAAAGCCGGTATGCATTTACCCAATTCATACCCCCCATAATTTTGCATACCTCTGTCAAATCTCCCCTCATTCTCCTACACTCCAGGGAATAAAATCCAAACCTATTCAACATTTCCCTATAACTCATGCTTACCAATAACCTCCTTGTAAATTAACTTTCCAAATCACTAAACCACTTTCTAAAATTGTACACCAAAATAACTTAAGAGATGTTTTTTGTTCATTTAAAGCTTAAGTTAATACCCGAACTACACTCAGTCGTCACTTTATTAGGTACCTCCTCTACCTCATAAAGTGGCCACTGAGTGTCTGCTCGTGGGCTTCTGCCGCTGTAGCCTATGCACTTCACGGTTCGACGTGTTGTGCATTCAGAGACGCTCTTCTGCACACCACTCTTGTAACACGTCTATTATTACTGTTGCCTTCCTGTCTGCTTGAACAAGTCTGTCCATTCTCCTCTGACCTCTCTCATTAACAAGACATTTTGCTGCTCACTGACCATTTTCTTTTGTTTTTTGCACCATTCTCTGTAAACTCATGAGACTGTCGTGTGAAAATCTCAGGAAATCAGCAGTTTCTGAGATACTCAAACTATCCCATCTGGCACCAACAATTATTCCATGGCCAAAGTCACTTAGATCACATTGTTTCCTCATTCTGATGTTTGGTCTGAACAACAACTGAACCTCATGACCATGCCTGCATGCTTTTATGCAATGAGTTGCTGCCACAAGATTGGCTGATTTAATATTTTGCATTAATGAACAAGTGTACAGTTGTACTCAAAAAGTGCGACTGGGTGTATATATAAATACAATCATATCCTCAAAGTACCTCTGTACAAAAGATCATCTTTGGATAATGCTAATAGAGATTCATGTTTTTAAAGGAAGTGTTTGCATTAATAACCCTGCATTGTTAATGTTTGGGAACTTCATAACCAAAAAATGGCTATTCTGGGGTCTCTGCAGTGTGCGAAGGAAGTTATCTAGGAAACTGGAATAACTCCTTGCTCTTTAGCAGCTAGTCCTCTACCTACTTTGAATGGATCAACACATCTCAAGAGATCCGAATCAGAAGGGAGCAGAAATCTTAAGAGGAGGATGTAGAGATGGGGATAAGGAGGGGTCTGATAAAAAGGTGAGGATGTTAAAGACGCAGCACAGACTGGACCCAAGTTAGCAGGCACAGACAGCAGAGACTGCTCAGTTACTATGGGAGTGTGACCCCACGGCCCTGGGCTCTCCACTCACTCCCTGTAGAAAACACACACAGATTTAATTCCTCTTATTACAACAGTGAACCTACTGTAAGACAGAACCGCAGGAGGCTTAGAGCACCACCCTTGGCACCCGATGTTGGTGCTGTAACCTCCACAACACACCCACACACAAACTCCGGACCCCTAGAACCTTGGAGCTTGGGGAACTGGGAGACGCCAGCCTAGGGAGCTTGATGGGAATAACTTGTGTTTATTCTCTCCCTTGATTCACTTTAATCCACTCCCCTTCTCCCTTTGCTCCTCTGTTTGTCCTTTTCCTTTTCCTCGCCCTCTCCCTTCTCCATTCTTGTCTTCTCTCCCTCGCTTAATCTTCCTCCTCTACCCGCTCTTCCTTTTCCCTCACCCTTTTCATTTCCTGTCTCCCCTTCTCTATCCCCCTTTCTCTCTTCCCTCTGCCCTCATCAATTCCATTCTTTCCTCCCCTCCCCTTCTATCCCTCTCATCCACTTTCTCTCTCCATTCTCCCCTTCTGCTCTCCCTACTCTCATTTCTCCCCACCCTCCGCTTCTCAGTCTCCCAGTCTCATTCCTCCCTCCTCAATCTTTGCTCCACACATTCTCTCCTCTCTTCCATCTTCCTCGCCCACCCTAAGTTCTCCCCTCCTCTACCTGACTTTTTCTCAATCCCCTCTCTCCCCATCTCCCTACTCATGCTCGCTCTCATTTCCCCCTTGTCTCCCTTCTTGGCCCGCTCTCTGCCCTGTTCTTCCCGTCTCCCCCTCCTACCTTTCAGCTTCTGGCTGTACTCGCTGCGATCGGACTGGCTCCTGCGCAGGTTGCTGCCCTTCTCCTCCTCTGCCTGCGCGATGATGGTGTCGGTGCGGCGCCGCTCCAGCATGTAGAGCCTGGGTTTGAAGAAGCCGAGGTTCTTGCGTTTAGGACCCGCGCCGCCCTCCATCGCCCCGCTGCTGGAGAGGAATGCCTCCCTTCACCTGTGCACACACAGCGGCTGCTCGCCCGGCCCGGCCCGGCCCGGCCCGGCTCCTCCCACTCACACAACTCCGGCTAACTTCACCTGCAGCGCGCTCCCTGTCGTCACCGCTCAGCCCCGTTCCCGGCTTTGTAAACTTCGATTTGTATAATGTTTCATTTAATTAGGAAAAGTGTTCCTAGAAAAAAAACCCTGCTGTCAGCAACAGGGTGCCGACGTCAACGGGACAGCTGAGCAATTAAAATTTAAAGGGATAAACATTTTCTTTAAAGTTATAGACGCTGAGGGTTATGTCAGAATCGAAGTCAGGTGTATTGTCACTATTCAGAAATCTGGTGTTGGAGGGGAAGAAATCCTCGGCGTTGACCATGGGTCTTCTGGCCGTGTATCTTTCCACGATGGTAGTGATGAGGAGAGGACATGTCTTGGAAGCTGAGGTTTGCCATCTTCCTTCGCCTTTTGGAGATGTCCTGGATGGTGGAAAGGCTGGTGCCCATGATGGAGACGGCTGAGTCTACAATCCTCTGAAGCCTTTCCCAGTCCTGTTCATCGGGGTCTCCATACCAACCAGTCAGAATGCTCTCTATGGTACATCTGTAGAAATTTGCTAGTATTTGGAGACATACCAGATCTCCCCAAATTCCTAATGGATTTCAGCCACTGGTGTGCCGCATTTGTATCAATATGTTGGGACCAGGATAGATCCTCTGAGATGTCCACACCCAGGAACTTGAAACTGCTCACACTTTCTGCTGCTGACTCCTCAGTGAGGGCTGGTGTGTGTTCCCTCAACTTAACTTCCTGAAGTCCAGAGTCAGTTCCACACACTTGGAGGCTTTGCGCAAGGTTGTTGTTGCGACATAATTCAACCATCTCCTGTACACCTCATCACCATCTGAGATTTTGCCAACAATAGTCATGTCGGTGAATTTATGGATGGCATCATAGAGTCATACAGCAGAGAAGCAGGCCATTCGGCCCACACGGCCCATGCTGACCACCCACCACCCATTTAATTTTCGTTCTTCTCACATCCCCATCAACTCCACCCCCGCTCCCCAGATTCCACCCATGACCCACACACTGGGAAAAATTGATAGCAGCCAGTCACCATCGTTCACCTCACTGGGTCGTGGGAGGGAACGGGAGGACCCTGGGGAAGCCACTCAGTCAGAGGGAGAATGCAGAC
Source organism: Mobula hypostoma (assembly GCF_963921235.1). NCBI lineage: Eukaryota > Metazoa > Chordata > Chondrichthyes > Myliobatiformes > Myliobatidae > Mobula > Mobula hypostoma. Next base: position 167,398,684 of record NC_086100.1, read on the forward strand.
ACTCCACACAGACAACGTTGGAGCTCAGGACTGAACCGGGGTCTCTGGTGCTGTGAGACACCAGGAATCACGAAAATGTTTCTGGGATTACATAAAAGGAAAACCTGCTGCTTTGTTTGGAGGGTAAGAAATCATGGCGGAAAAGACAAAATATTTCCAAAAGAAGCAAAGTGTTTAGAAGGGTGATTGGAGAAAACGCAACAGGAGCTTTGACATGGGAATTGGTCCAATACTTGGGATGGAACATTGCTAGGGCAGTGAGGAAAGAACAAGGGGAGAGGTGCCGATAGGAGAGGGAAAGAACAAGGGGAGAGGTGCCGATAGGAGAGGGGTGATGGGCCAAGTGGTCAGATTCTTCAGTATAAGCAACATACAAAGGGCTGGAGGAACTCAGCAGGTCAAGCAGCATCTATGAAGGGAAATGAACAGATGACATTTTGGACCGAGAACCTTCATCAGCACTTTGTGCTCATGATTTCCACGATTTGCAGATCTCTTGTTTTCACAGAACTACCTCCTATACCTTTCTACATGGCCAAATGACAGTGGGCTCCCTTACATAACATGGACCAGCCTGTGGCAGTTTCATCAGTTACCCATTGGTTACCCCCATTTTAAGGATTGGGGAATCTGTGTGGAGAAGTGGCAGATGGAGTTTAATCCGGACATGTGGGAGGTGATCCACTTTGAGAGTTGAAATGCAAGAGCTTGGGAACATTGAAGTACTACTGGGAGACCTTGGGATGTAAGTTCATATCTCCCCGAAAATGGCAACACAAATGGATAGGTTGGTAAAGGGGGTGTACAACATGTTTGCCTTTATCAATCGGGGCATTGGGCATAAAAGCCGGCAAGTCATGTTGCAATATTATAAATCAATGGTTAGGCTACATTTGGAATATTGTGTCAGTTCTGGTCACCACTACAGGAAGAATGTAGCGCAGAAGAGATTCACCAGTACGTTAACTGAGCTGTAAGTAGAAATTTGATAGAGTTAGGCTTAGGTTGTTTTCTCTGGAGCATCGGAGGCTGAGGGGAGTATATAAAAATATGAGGGACATAGATAGAGTAGATAGTCAGAGATTTTTCCCACGGTAGATATGTCAATTACTAGAGGGCATACATTTTTAAGAGGGAGAGGGGAAGTTTAAAGGTTAGTGAGACAAGATTTTTCTGACACACAAAGTGGTAACATAGTTTAAATGTATTTTCTACTTTCACAAGACCCTGATGGAAATTAAGAACTTAAAGTACCGCAGGCCAATCCCATCCGTGAATTGCTTGGAAACTGAAGGATTTGGACTTGGTGCAGACCATGACAGTGCCTGCAACAGAGAGGTGTCGGTACATGAAGGAGGTGTGCAGTTTAACAATGAGTGATCGTCTGATTGCAAGACCCTGTTGGCAACTGCAGGCGAGCTCCGTGGCCTCTGTTGAGGTGAGGTCTAGGCCTCAAGACACGGGGTTGTGTGTTGCAGCTGCCCAAAGCCAGGTATTGGAGTCGGGTGTTACTTTGGAATGCCAGAGGTGCTGTTGTGCAGTTGGTGCTGCCCCCAGTGTTCGCTCGGCAGAAGACAAGCTGTATTGTGTTCAACTGCAGAGAGCTGCAACCTTCATGGACTCAGGGATTTGGCCCACATTTTTTTGTGTGACTGTATTTTAACTATCATATTATATGTGCCCTGTGCTGTGTATAACTGTTGGTACTATGTTTTGCACTTTGGCCCCAGAGTAACGCTGTTTGCTTTGGATGTATACGTTGGCATTCAAGTGTGGCTGAATGACAATTAAACTTGAACTAAGTGCCTAGAACACACTACCTGAGAAAGTGGTGGAAACAGATACAATAGCAACAGACTAAGGAGCTGGTGGTAGACCTGAGGAGAGTTAAGGTACCGGTGACCCCTGTTTCCATCCGGGGGTCAGTGTGGACATGGTGGAGGATTACAAATACCTGGGGATACGTATTGACAATAAACTGGACTGGTCAAAGAACACTGAGGCTATCTACAAGAAGGGTCAGAGCCGTCTCTATTTCCTGTGGAGACTGAGGTCCTTTAACATCTGCCGGACGATGCTGAGGATGTTCTACGAGTCTGTGGTGGCCAGTGCTATCATGTTTGCTGTTGTGTGCTGGGGCAGCAGGCTGAGGGTAGCAGACACCAACAGAATCAACAAAGTCATTCGTAAGGCCAGTGAAGTTGTGGGGATGGAACTGGACTCTCTCACGGTGGTGTCTGAAAAGAGGATGCTGTCCAAGTTGCATGCCATCTTGGTCAATGTCTCCCATCCACTACATAATGTATTGGATGGGCACAGGAGTACATTCAGCCAGAGACTCATTCCACCGAGATGCAGCAGAGTGTCATAGGAAGTCATTCCTGCCTGTGGCCATCAAACTTTACAACTCCTCCCTTGGAGGGTCAGACACCCTGAGTCGATAGGCTGGTCCTGGACTTATTTCATAATTTACTGGCATAATTTACATACTACTATTTAACTATTTATTATTTATGGTGCAACTGTAACGAAAACCAATTTCCCCCTGGGATCAATAAAGTATGACTATGACTATTTAAGAGGCATTTAGACAGACGAGTGAACAGGGAGAAATATGAACAATGAGTAGGATGGTGGGACTAGTTTGGTTGACATCAAGGTCCATGAAAACAAATTGGACCGAAGGCCCTATTCCGATACTGTACACTTCTATGCTCTATGTGCTATGAATCATGTGTGTTTGTGTCAAGCAGCTGATTTCACCAGAAACATAAAAGATGACAGCTGATGGAAATCTGAGGTAAAAACAGACTGCTGGAGAAACTCAGCAAGTCAGGCACCGTTTCAGGGGAGGTGTGGATGTGGGGAAGAGGACAATCAGTTTGACTGAAAGATGAAGGGAAGATAGCCAACATGACATGATGGGCTGGAATGGGGCATGAGCTGGCAAGTGATTGGTAGATCCAGATTAGGAGGAGTGACAGGCAGTTGCAGGAATGAAGAATGGAGTGACAGAGGCTGCGAGGTGATCGGTGGAGGCAACAAAGGGCTGCGGGTGATGGAATATGACGGAAGGAGTACGTGGAGCATGGAACCGAACCAGTGGGAAGAGTGAGTGGGTGATGGACAGATACAGTGAGTGGAAGATGGGGTAGAGACGGGGTGGTGGGCGATATGGGGGTGTTGTATGTGTGAGAGAGGACCTGGATAGACCAGGAGGAGAGAGAATGGGATAGGGAGCATTGGCTACCTGAAATTTCAGAATTCAATGGGTTGTAGACTATCCAGGAAAAGTTACTCAAGCCGTCGGTGTGCGGCTCATTCGATGCAGTGGCTGAGTTCTCAAATTTCCTCATGAACCATAACATCCCTCTTGCTCATTAACAACTACACAGTTTTGGTGATTTCACCTGCCCTACTATTCGAGAGGTGGCCCTGTGTGAAATCTTTCTTTAAGCACCAAGGAAGTTTTACATCATGTAAAGGGCAACATCAATACAAGTTAGAAGCCACTGGCATGTCTACTTCCTCAGGAACCGAAAGACCCTTCCCAGCTGCTCTGCAGAGACTAGGCAGTTGTGAACTCAGACCATCACATCACAGAAACCAACATCCTCTCTATGGAGGAACTCAGCATCTATGGAGAAGAGCAGTCAGGCCGAGACCCCTCCTGGCTGCAGAGATCACAGAGGGGAGCAGTGAGAGAGGGAAGATTTAAACTTCTTCAGGGTAGGCATCCCTGGAAGAGACTTTGAAGCGTAGTAATGCAGTCACAAACAAGAGAGAAATCTGCAGATGCTGGAAATCCCAAGCAACACTCACAAAATGCTGGAGGAACTCAGCAGGCCAGGCAGCATTTATGGGAAAGAGTAAACAGTCGATGTTTTGGACTGAGGCCCTTCTCTGTCCGCTCTTGTTGCTGCCCTGGTAAAGTAAGAAGATAGAAAAGTGGTGCGGGTTTAAAACACGTCCTTCCTGACCCCAGTATGGGGAGAGAGACTCACATTACAAAGTTGTTGCGAAATGGAGATTGCTGGTGTCAAGGGCACAGGTGAAAATAATTCCTGCATAACAACAGTGACTGCGTTTCTAAAAGAAAGATGTTGGCTGTGGGGAACTTTTGAAATTCATTTGCTATAGAAATGTAAATGATGAACATCAGCAAATCAGGCACCATTTGGGGGTGGGGGGGGGAAGAAGGTAGCGCCGTGGGGGAAGAGGACAAAGTTTTGACTGCAAAATAGATTCCATGATCTTAATGCTTCTTAGCGTAACAATAGATTAACGTGCAAATGTAGATAGGAGTTAGAGGGCCAATAGTGTTGTAATCTGAACATCCCCTAGGAATTGAGACATTGTTGAGTTAATGATTGGATTTCTAAATGTTAATTTGTGTTATACAATTAGTCCGGAGATCACAACCAACCCCACCCTCATCACCATTCACTCCTCTCTGCCTTGGGGCTGATGGTTTGAGAAGAGCTCTGGCTCTTTTACTCTCTTACTAGCCCTTCCTTCAGTTAGTCCTGACGAAGGGTCTCGGCCCGAAACATCGACTGTACCTCTTCCTAGAGATGCTGCCTGGCCTGCTGCGTCCACCAGCAACTCTGATGTGTGTTGCTGGCTCTTTTGAGATGGTTGCTGGTTGACGTGATTCATTAGGAAGCTCCGCAGTGTAGAATCAGAATCAGGTTTAATATCACCAGCACTTGTCGTGAAATTTATTAAGTTTGTGGCAGCAGTACAATGCAATACATAATAACAGAGAAAAATGACTGTGAATTACAGTAAGTATATATATTAAATAAGTAGTCCAAAAATGGAAATAAAAAAGTAGTGAGGTAGTGTTCATGGGTTCAGTGTCTATTCAGAAGTTGGATGGCGATGGGAAGAAGCTGTTCCTGAATCGTTGAGTGTGTGTCTGCAGTCTCCCGTACCTCTTTCCCGATTGTAGCAATGAGAAGAGAGCAGGTCCTGGATGATGGCAGGCTTTAATGATGGCTGCCGCCTTTTTGAGGCATCGCTCCTTAAAGGTGTCCTAGATACTGCAGAGACCAGTGCCCATGATGGAGTTGACTAAGTTTACAACTTTCTGCGACTTTCTTTGACCTTGTACAGTAGCAAAACCACCCCCGCCCTACCAGACGGTGATGCAGCCAGTTAGAATGCTCTCCTCAGTATACCTGTAGAAACTTGTAAGTGACAAACCAAATCTCCTCAAACTCCAACGAAATATAGCCATTGTTGTGCCTTCTTTGTAGCTGCATCGGTATGTTGGGTCCAGGTCATCCAGGAACTTGAAACTGCTCACTCTCAACTGAGAGAATACTATCAGACCTCCTGTCTTTCCAAGGAGACATTCATCCTGGACGCCACCTGTCCCGGTACAAGTTGGAAGCATGACAGTGTCAAAGGTTCGCCTGAGCATCAGCAGTAAATCAGAGGTCAATTCCTATCACTGTTGGTATGGAATTTCTAGGTTCTCCCCGTGACGGTGTACATTTCCTCTGGGTGTTCTGGATTCCTCCCACATTCTATTCACTGACATATGTTGTGGAATTTGCTGCAAAACAACGCATTTCATGACATTTGCCATTGAATATTTGCTGTGGTCCAAATCCAGGTGGGTGGGACTAGATAGAATAGTTGGGCACAGACTAGATGGGCCGAAGGGCTTATTTCTGCAATGCTTTATGACTCTATTCCAAAAGGTGTATGGGCTAGCGTTAGCAATCTGTGTACGTGCTATGTTAGTGCCGGAAGTGTGGGCTGGCCCCCAGCACATCCTCAGACAATGTTGGTCATTGATTCAAAATGATGAATTTCACTGTATGTTTTGATGTTTTAACAAACATTTGACAAATAAATCTGATATTTAAATTGGTAAATTGGTTTATTAATATCACATGATGCTGAGATACATCCTAAGATGTGCTGGAACATATCATCAGTGTTGTAGCCTGGGGTCATCGGGAGTCGACCCTGAGGGGGTGGGTCAGGCCCCGACTTGTGTCCCAGCAGCACTGGTTCACGGGTCACACCTCTTTATCCTTAGCCACCTGGGGGTTTGCTCAGCAGCCTCTGTGACGGTCCTGATGGTTCTTTTCTTTGCAGTCCCTGTAATGCCAAGAAGGGAGTAGGTTCTGCAGAGTGAGCAGCCAGCGAAACCTCTAAACCCCACCTCTACAGGCTCGCATCGTGCCCTCCACCCGTCTCTGGCACTGCTCTACCAGCTCCTGGTTTTGGACTTCTTACGCTCAAATGCCTTCTCAATCCGGTCTTCCCAGGGCACTCTCAGTTCTATCATGGCCACAGAACGACCGTGTCAGGCCTCAGGGATGATGATGTGATGACGTTAGCACATACTGTATACTGAGGTGCATGAAAAATTTTGTTTAGAGTGCCACCCATACTGATCATTTCATCACATGAGTGCACTAGTGTAAGGGAATAGCAATAACAAAATGCAGAATATATTGGTCAGGTAAGAACAAAAGTGCGGTGGGGGCAGACTATAAGTTGCAGGAGCAATGATGAGGTAGTTTGTGAAATCGAGAGTCCATCTTAAAAGATCACAGATCACTATTTCAAAGAGAATGCTCCAATCTCACCTCAACTCCCCTTCCCATTCCCATACCATACAGGATGTGACCTCTTCACCTTCTTACCATCCAGAAGGAGGTAGCCACACCCATACTCAACATTTTAAGAGCAGCTTCTCCTCTTCACGGTCGGATTTCTAAACAGTCTATGAACCCAGGAATACTGCCTATTCACCATTTGCTCAACTTACTTGTCTTTCTAACTTGCAGTGTGCTGCTGTTGCAAAGCAACACATTTCACAACATGCCAGTGATAACGAAGCTGATTCTGAATCTGTCCTTGGCCTTCTCCATTGCCAGGTGAGTCCAAACACAAGCTACAAAATCAACACCTCATATTCCACTTGGGTAGTCTTCAACTTTGGACTTTCAAAAGGCTTTTGACAAGGTCGCACACAGGAGATTAGTGTGCAAACTTAAAGCACACGGTATTGGGGGTAAGGTATTGATGTGGATAGAGAATTGGTTGGCAGACAGAAAGCAAAGTGGGAATAAACGGGACCTTTTCAGAATGGCAGGCAGTGACTAGTGGGGTACCGCAAGGCTCAGTGCTGGGACCCCAGTTGTTTACAATATATATTAATGACTTAGACGAGGGAATTAAATGCAGCATCTCCAAGTTTGCGGATGCCACGAAGCTGGGTGGCAGTGTTAGCAGTGAGGAGGATGCTAAGAGGATGCAGGGTGACTTGGATAGGTTAGGTGAGTGGGCAAATTCATGGCAGATGCATTTTAATGTGGATAAGTATGAGGTTATCCACTTTGGCGGCAAAAACAGGAAAACAGATTATTATCTGAATGGTGGCCAATTAGGAAAAGGGAAGGTGCAATGAGACCTGGGTGTCATTGTACACCAGTCATTGAAAGTGGGCATGCAGGTACAGCAGGCAGTGAAAAAGGTGAATTGTATGTTGGCATTCATTGCAAGAGAATTCGAGTACAGGAGCAGGGAGGTTCTACTGCAGTTGTACAAGGCCTTGGTGAGACCACACCTGGAGTATTGTGTGCAGTTTTGGTCCCCTAATCTGAGGAAAGGCATTCTTGCCATAGAGGGAGTACAAAAAAGGTTCACCAGATTGATTCCTGGGATGGCAGGACTTTCATATGATGAAAGACTGGATCGACTAGGCTTATACTCATTGGAATTTAGAAGATTGAGGGGGGGATCTTATTGAAACATATAAAATCCTAAAGGGGTCGGACAGGCTAGATGCAGGAAGATTGTTCCTGGTGTTGGGGAAGTCCAGAACGAGGGGTCACAGTTTGAGGATAAAGGGGAAGCCTTTTAGGACCGAGATTAGGAAAAACTTCTTCACACAGAGAGTGATGAATCTGTGGAATTCTCTGCCACAGGAAACAGTTGAGGCCAGTTCATTGGCTATATTTAAGAGGGAGTTAGATATGGCCCCTGGGGCTAAAGGGATCAGGGGGTATGGAGGGAAGGTTGGTACAGGGTTCTGAGTTCGATGATCAGCCATGATCATACTGAATGGCGGTGCAGGCTCAAAGGGCCGAATGGCCTACTCCTGCACCTATTTTCTATGTTTCTATGTTTAACCCAATGGTATGAACATTGGATTTTCCAATTTTAGGTAACCTCTAGTGTTCCTTTCCCTCTCCCACCAGTCCACCCAGCATCTCTTTGTTCGCCTTTCCCATTCCCACCTACCCATCTCCTCCATACCTATCCACCTGGGTTTCTTCTTCTTTTGCCTACGTTTCTCCCATCTGGATTTATCATCCTTCTTTTATCTCGGTCCACTTATCTTCTGGCCTCTATCTTACTTTCCCCCTCCCTTTCCCCTTACTCCACCTGCCTCCCGCTGTCCAACTTTTCCCTTATCCATTTCCACTCACCGTCTGCTCTCCTCCACTTACAAAACTCCCCCTCCTCGCACTTGGCTCCAACTGCCCATCATTCCCCACAACAGCAACATGATAACAATGCTTTGCAGGCACAATAACAACATCTAAAAGACTCTTGGGTAGGTACGTGGTTAGGAAAGGGATTGTGGATCAAATACGGGCAAATGGACTAAGCATGGACGGGTATCTTATTTGACAAAGACGAAGGACAAGTTTCCGTACTGTATGGCTCTATGACCCTACAACCTCACCTGGTTCCACTTTATACTGATTATCGCTCCTTGGCCTGCTCTGCCCTGATGCAGAATCTCAGCCTGAAACATAGACTGTTCCTTTGCCTCCACAGGTGCTACCTGATCAAATGAGTTCCTCAAGCAATCCGATTTTTGTTTTGTTCCTGATTCCAGCATCTGCACTTTCTTGTGTCTGCGATTCTCCCTTATGTCCCGGGCCAGAAAAATGAGCTGACATCTCATGGAAATATGTCTGGTTCTCCGGAAGAGCAACGGGTAGATGTGGAGACATTTCCACTGGTGGGAGAATTTTCCGTGAGGGGATAGAGAGTAGATTAGGGTCAGTTATTTGAAACTGAGGTACAATACATAGAAATTTCATCTTACGGATGACAGTGAGCCTCTGACCCAGACGATCATGGGGGCTAGGTAGTAGATATTTAAAGTGAAGGTAGATTTTTGTTAATAGATTAGGGATCTGGTTCATAGGAGGAGTTTGGCCATGGTGATATTGATTGGAGGGGCAAGCTAGAGGGGCTGAATGGCCTACTCCTGCTCCACTACATCACTATATTGCTCTTTTTTTGCATTACTTAATTACTCTTTATTTCTTATTGTAACTTATAGCAATATATTTTTACTATTATGCATTGCATTGTACCACTGCCACAAAACAATAAATTTTATAACAACACACACAAAATTTTGGAGGAACTCAGCAGATCAGACAGCATCTATGGAAATGAATAGATAGTCGACGTTTCGGGGGCCGAGACCCTTCTTCAGGACTGAGAAGGAAGGGGGAAGATGCCAGAATAAAGCAGTGGGGGGAGGGGAAGGAGGCGAACTGGAAAGTGATAGGTGATGCCAAGTGAATGTAAAAGGTCGAGGACTGGAGAAGATGGAATCTGATAGGAGAGGAGAGTGGATCATAGGAAAAAGGGAAGCAGGAGAGGATCCAGGCAGAAGTAATAGGCAGGAGTGAGGAATAATAAAAGGTCAGAGTGGGTAATAGATGAGGTGAGAGGGAATTTGTTTATTGGAAGGAGAAATCAATATTTATGCCCTCAGGTTGGAGGCTATCCAGACAGGATATAAGGTGTAAACACGAGGAATTCTGCAGATGCTGGAAATTCAAGCAACACACATCAAAGTTGCTGGTGAATGCAGAAGGCCAGGCAGCATCTCTGGGAAGAGGTACAGTTGACTGTACCTGCTGCGTTCACCAGCAACTTATAAGGCGTTGCTCTTCTGCCCTCAGGGTGGCCTCATCTTGGCACAAGAGGAGACCATGATCTGACACATCAGAACGGGAATGGGAACAGGAATTAAAATGTCTGGTCACCGGGGAATCCTGCTTGTGGCGGATGGAGCAGAGGTGTGACATAGGTCAGTGATAACAAATATATTTCTGATTCTGATTCTAATTTTCTGACATTGTAATGTTTTGCAGCCACGTGTGTGTGTGTGTGTGTGTGTGTCTGTCTGTATTCTTGCTGTGCACACATTAGCCACTACATTCCTACATTCCACCAGTGATCATAGTTCATGAGAAGATTTGCTCCTTTGCCTGTAAGCGCAGATGCTATTAAAAACAAATGCTTTACAGCTGGAAGTTCCTTCTTTCTAACTCATTACCCAGCACCTGAGTGAACACGTTCATAGATGGGCTAAAAACAAGTCAGTGGCAGGATGGATTTAACCTTTGTCTGCTTGATCTTCTCTCGAGCTGTGTTGCACTAGATTACATTATTCTGATGCTCTGCCACTACCCAACGAGAGAGTAGTTCTGCTGAGGTTGCTCCACAAAACACCAAGAAAGAATATTTGGAAAAAGGGTAAGGGACCTCAAATAGGTTTTAGATTCCTGCAGACCATGCGAGCCTTTGGCAGTCTCTGGGCTTCTCCCGTTCTGACTTCCTGGACGTAACTGACCTTCACCACACCAGTACTGATGCTATGCTTTCAGCTCCCTAACATCCACTCAAGAATTCCTTCCGTAAACACTTGTGCAAAGTTTCTAATCTCTGACCAGGGTTTTGTTCACCTCCATCACTTTGTCTGATTTAATGTACCCTGTGCTCCTGGTGAAACCCGACGCAGATTGGGTAATTGCTTCAAAGTTCAAAGTGCATTGATTGAAGTATTTATAGTGTACACAATCTTGAGATTCGTCTCCTTACAGGCAGCCACACGATAAAAAACCAACTGAGCCCATTAAAAAAGACCGTCAGACACCCAAAGTGCAAAAAATTAGAACAAATCGTGCTCTTAAAAAGTAAGCAAATAAAATTCAGAACTAAAGTTCACAAAAGCTCATCAAACACCTTTGCTCCATCCACTGCAACAGTCCAGATCTGGTGGCCACACCTTCTCTACTGCCAAGTTGAGGCTAGACACAGATCAGCGAACAGCACCTCACATTCTACCTTGGTATTCTTCAACCTCTCAACGTGAACATTGATTTCTTCAAATTCCAGTAATCACATACTTCTGTCCCCTTTTTGTCCTTATTCCACTATACCCCATTTCCGTCTCATGCTCTATCTCACTTTCCCATCAAATCAATCAAAGCAAATCAAATCAAATCAGGTTTAATTATCATTCAACCATACATGGATACAGCCGAATGAAACAGTGTTCCTCTGGGGCCAAGATGCAAAACATTCAAAATTGCGAGCAAAAAAAAAACATAGTCATGCAAAGAAACATGTCGTCCAAGACCATGAGCAACACGTCCCGCAAATTGATGGTACACTTACTGGAAAATTAGCCTGTCATTCCAGTGATTAAACACTGGAGGGCAGCACCTTCAGGAGAGGCCAGCCCCCAACTGAGCACAGACGCCATGCTACCCAGCCTCCAGTGTTGCCTCACCTGGACCGCACCAGCAGGCAAGCCTATGGCTTGGGGCCATGCTACAACCGAAGCTATGCAGCTCCCATGCCGCGTGCTACACCACAAAGCAAGGGAAACAGGGCTGTGGCAACTTACATTATCAATGTCCAACAAGGCCTTGCGATTGCAAGAGACATGTCCAAGACAATCACCCATGGTTACGCAGCATGCCACCTTGGCGCACCAACTCCGATGCCTACGAGTAGCAGACATCAACGTGGTCTGCACCCAGACCAGCTCCTCCGAACCCAGTCCGGAACTTCCCAGCCGGTTCCTCTGACACCCCGGCTGACTACTCCGATCAACAAGCAGCTCACTGATGTGGTAGACCTGCTGTACCTGAAGTTCATGGAGTCCAGTATAGGCTTATGATCATAAAAAAACACATTTAACAAATAAAAAAGCACCTTTGGTTGACCCCTGAGAGGCCACTGCATCTGAATGTGCCACCATCTTGGCGGAAGATGCATTCCTTCTTCCAGTTCCCTTCCTCTCCTCCTTCATTTCATTCCATGGTCCACTATCCTCTCCTATGATATTCCATCTTCTCCAGCCCTTTATCATTTCCACCTATTACCTCCCTCCCAGCTTCTTACATTCTATCCACTCTCACTCTCCATCGCTTGTCTATCTTTGCTCCACCTCACCTGGATCATCCACCAGCTCTAGAACCACACTGTTCCTCACCCTTTTATACGGCTCTCTCCCCTTTCCTTTCTAGCCCCAAATGGTTGTTGATCCATAATATTGACTATCCATTTCCCTCCACAGACGCTGCCTGGCCCACTGAGTTCCCCCAATGTTTTCTGTATTGCTTCAGACTTCAAGCATCCACAGACATTCTTGTGCATACCTGTGTCTAATCCAGGGCTTCCCAACCTGGGGTCCGTGCACCCCTTGGTTAACAGTAAGGCTCCATGGCATAAAAAAAGGTTGGGAACCCCTGGGTCTGTCACGTGGCAGTTCCAGTATGAATACGCTCCTGAGAGGAAACTTGGGATGTGCTCAGTTCCTTTTCTTCCACAGATGCTGTTTGACCTGCTGAGTTCCTCCACCCGGCAGATTACTTGTTGTTCCAGATCACCTAGTTGTAGAGTCACAGGCCCTTCAGACCATCAAATCCATGCTGACTAATCAGTCACTCATTGACACTATTCCTATATTAACCTCATTTTTTATATCCCTACATTCCCATCAAATTCAGCACTCACCTACACACTGGGAACAATTAACCCAGAGGGAGTGAACACACTGACCCTGCAGGTCTTTGGGATGTGGGAAGAAGCCAGAACCCATGAGGGAAACTCTTGCAATGACAGGGAGAATGTGCCAACAGCACCCAATGTCATGTTTGAACCTGGCTCTCCGGAACTGTGAGGTTGAAGGTGTGACCAGGTGTGACTCTGTGATTAAGTGATATCAATTATGTGATATCAGTATGACAGGCTATCAAAGACAACTTTCCTTCTAGATAGGGCCATGGGATCACGAAACATCAACTCACAATTGCAAGCTCTCATCCTAAAGACAATACTGTAGCACTATAGGTACAGCACTGCACTGTTAGCTTGGATCATTTGAGCTCAGCTCTCCGGTCCGTTTTGAACACGTATCATAATGAGGAGTAACAACGAATGCCCATACAGTCAGACAGTGTCACTGAGAGAGAAGCAGAGTTAATGTTCATTTCCTCTCCCTTTCTTTCTGCACAGACACTACCTGATCTCTAAGGACTTTTGGCAGCTGCAGATTTTATTTCAGATTTCCAGCATCTGCAGTATTTTGCTTTAAACTTGATAAGTCCCCTCGTGGATTGAATATTGTTTTTTTTTTACCCAAAGCCGACACCATTCTTTACCAACACATAAATGACTTTGAAAAAAGAAGTCCAGTATAAACACTGAGCAGAGTGCTCCTTCCTGAAACAGGTCAGCTGATGTATTTATACAGAGTGTGCCAGAGGCTGCCTCATTTTCCTGACTCACTCATGATTACATCATGATATTAATTTTATTTGCAAAGTTTTGAGGAAGGAGTCTTTAGCTGAACTTTTATGCATGCTTGCATGACACATTTATAAGGTTCAAACAGGATGTGATGCACACTCCCCATACGGTCAACCACTCATCTATTCACTGGGGGCAATTTAAGGTAAAGGTGGCCTCCAATTCCCCACTCACCTGCCACACCCCAGTTCAGACAGGGGTGTGAAATCTCAGCCTCTGTACCTGACAGAGGTACACTAGCGACAGAGTTATACAACACAGGAACAGGCCCTTCAGTCCAACACATCCATGCTAACCAAAATTCCCATCAAAGTTAGCTCCGTTTGCCCACAGTTGGCTCATGTCCTCTAAACCTTATCCATCTGACAGGCTGCATCACCGTCTGGTATAGGGGTGGGTGTCAACTGCACAGGATCAAAATAAGTTGCAGAAACTTGTAAACTTAGTCAGCTCCGTCATGGGTATCAGCCTCTGTGGTATCCAAAACATCTTCAGGGAGCGGTGTCTCAGAAAGGCGGCGTCCATTATTAAGGACCTCCAGCATCCAGGGCATACCCTTTTCTCACTGTTACCATCAGGTAGGAGGTACAGAAGCCTGAAGGCACACACTCAGCGATTCAGAAACAGTTTCTTCCCCTCTGCCATCCGATTCCCAAATGGACTTTGAATCTTTGGACACTACCTCACTTTTTTTTAATATACAGTATTTCTGTTTTTGCACTTTTTAAAAATCTATTCAATATACGTAATTGATTTACTTGTTTATTTATTATTATTATTATTTTACTTATTATTTTTTCTCTGCTAGATTATGTATTGCATTGAACTGCTGCTGCTAACTTAACCAATTTCACGTTACAGGCCGATGATAATAAACTTGATTCTGATTCTGATGAAACCCGTAACACATTGTATTGAACTCCAAAGCCTTGAACGCAAAAGCCGCTAAAAAAATCTTTACATAATAACGTCGTCACATCAGACCAGCCTCTTAAAGTGAAACCCCAAATCAACGTCGGTGGTTGTGAATCACATACGTTTCTCCCAGTTACCTTCCCCTACACAGGCCGCCCTTGAATTCACTGTAACCAGCACTGAGAGCCTGTCTGGAGCTCAGACGAGCTGCCCGGCTCGGGGCCCGTGTTCCGTGGGTGAAGGAACAGCAGGAGCCTCCGGCTCGTCCAGAGGTGTGTTGACATATTCATGGTCCTGTTGTGATGCCAGGGGCAGGGCAGCGGGAATACTACAAATCTTGGTGGGCTGGTTTAAGGCAACCTACCAAAGTACGTTCAGGTTTTACCCTGCTTACCTATGTTAAAAGTCTTTTCTCCCTGTTCCAAATGGGCCATCGTAAGGGGGGGCCTAAGGGGATGTTCGTGTGCATCCTGGTGGCTGAAAACAAGCGAGGCAGAATGCAGGTTAACAGGGACCCAAGGTGCAGTACACCATCATGGGAGGTAGGAATAGGGGCAAAGGAATCGAATTTACTGAGGAGGGTGGGATGCTGTTGAGGGGCCGACCAGGCGGTGTGGCGTCAGGAATTAAATCACTTATCACTCGTAACGGCTGCCCGTATACCAACGCTGGCAGGGATGACTGCAGGCCCTCGTTTGGAGCAGGACACAAGGAAGACAATTGCACCAACACGCATCGGTCAAGGAAGCCCTCAGAGCAGCCTTTAAGGAGCGGCCTAACACAGAAGTTCTGGGCCATCGCAGCTCAGAGGTCCGAAATGAATTGGGGACTGCAGTCATAGGAAATATCAGGTGGGATGGCGGCCATCGTTGATGCTAGAGGGGCAACCTCTGCCCACTTGGTGGTATGGTCCACCATGGTAAGGAGGTGCGTGGGGGAAGAGGACCAACAGGGTCCACGTTGACATGATCAAACCATTGCTCAGGGACATCGAAAGATACCAGTGGCGCTGAACATGGTGGTTAATTTTTGCCCTCTGGCACCCTACAGAGGCTGCTGCAGTCCAATCACACAATCCTTTCTGAGGCCATGCCAAACAAACTTGAGTGCACAGTACCCAAGCATAATCGGAGGCGTCAGAAGTAATGGCTCTGGCTGCTGTGCACGAACAGCTGGTCAGAGGCATGCGGCAGACGCTCTGTTCCCCCGAAAGGAAGTACAGCATGTTTGACTGCGGGCTTCTTGGTCTCTATCCGACCGTCTGCCACTTTTGTTTTCTTCTGCAGAGTCGCCATTTCACAGCATTCGTTGACTACAAACCGTGCTCCCCGTGCATGAAATGGCCAAGATATCAGAACTTTGGTCTACACAGCAGCAATGCCACCCGACCTACATATCCGAGTTCACAAGTGGGTCTGGGTGCGCCAGTAGGGCGTGTTAGAAAGAGCTCGTCTGGTGTCATCAAATGCCCTGGTCATGTCCCCTGACAAGTCAGGCACATGATTAGGGGTATTGCCTTTAAGTGCTCTATACAGGGGGAGCGCTTGAAAAGTGTGCAGAGACGAGATATGTGTTCAGATTTGGACAGACTGGCGACAAGTATGTCTTCCAGGTAAATGAAAAGAAAATCTAAGTCTGTGCTGCATTTTTCAGTCCAAGCAGTATGCACAGAAACTCAAAATGGGCTCGTTTCAGCCATCTTGGGAATGTCCTCTGAGCACACAGGCACCTGATGGTAGCCCTTAGCTAGATCAACTTTTGGAAAAAATTAACTTTCTGGTTAAACGTGCCGAAAAATCTTGGATGTGTGGGACAGGGTAATGATTGAGGGTGGTGAGCTCGTTAAGGCATCTTCAATTATGTGAAGAAAAATAGGATGACAGGAGTGAAGATAGGACCGATTAGAAATAAAGGTGGGTAGATGTGCCTGGAGGCTGTGGAAGTGAGTGAGGTCCTCAATGAATACTTCTCTTCGGTATTCACCAATGAGAGGGAACTTGATGATGGTGAGGACAATATGAGTGAGGTTGATGTTCTGGAGCATGTTGATATTAAGGGAGAGGAGGTGTTGGAGTTGTTAAAATACATTAAGATGGATAAGTCCCCTGGGCCTGATGGAGTATTCCCCAGGCTGCTCCATGAGGCGAGGGAAGAGATTGCTGAGCCTCTGGCTAGGATCTTTATGTCCTCGTTGTCCACGGGAATGGTACCGGAGGATTGGAGGGAGGCGAATGTTGTCCCCTTCTTCAAAAAAGGTAGTAGGGATAGTCCAGGTGATTATAGACCAGTGAGCCTTACGTCAGTGGTGGGAAAGCTATTGGAAAAGATTCTTAGGGATAAGATCTATGGGAATTTAGAGAATCATGGTCTGATCAGGGACAGTCAGCATGGCTTTGTGAAGGGCAGATCGTGTCCAACAAGCCTGATAGAGTTCTTTGAGGAGGTGACCAGGCATATAGATGAGGGTAGTGCAGTGGATGTGATCTATATGAATTTTAGTAAGGCATTTGACAAGGTTCCACATGGTAGGCTTATTCAGAAAGTCAGAAGGCATGGGATGCAAGGAAGTTTGGCCAGGTGGATTCAGAATTGGCTTGCCTGCAGAAGGCAGAAGGTCATGGTGGAGGGAATACGTTCAGATTGGAGGATTGTGACTAATGGTGTCCCACAAGGCTCTGTTCTGGGACTTCTACTTTTCGTGATTTTTATTAACAACCTGGATGTTGGGGTAGAAGGGTGGGTTGGCAAGTTTTCAGATGACACAAAGGTTGGTGGTGTTGTAGATAGTGTAGAGGATTGTCGAAGATCGCAGAGAGACATCGATAGGATGCAGAAGTGGGCTGAGAAGTGGCAGATGGAGTTCAACCCGGAGAAGTGTGAGGTGGTACACTTTGGAAGGACAAACTCCAAGGCAGAGTACAAAGCAAATGGCAGGAAACTTGGTAGTGTGGAGGAGCAGAGAGATCTGGGGGTACATGTCCACAGATCCCTGAAAGTTGCCTCACAGGTGGATAGGGTAGTTAAGAAAGCTTATGGGGTATTTGCTTTCATAAGTCGAGGGATAGAGTTTAAGAGTCGCAATGTAATGATGCAGCTCTATAAAACTCTGGTTAGGCCACACTTGGAGTACTGTATTCAGTTCTGGTCGCCTCACGATAGGAAGGATGTGGAAGTATTGGAAAGCAGACATCTCACCTCTCCCGGAAGTTCCGGGAGTCTCCCACATATTAATAGTGGCTCCCTGATGCCTACAAATTTTATACAATATCACGGAAATCAATTTTTTTGATAGCGAGCGAGAGAAAGCAAGAGAGCGAGAGAGAAAGCAGGCGAGAGCGCGCGAGCGAGAGAGCTAGAGAGAAAGCAAGTGAGCACTTGAGAGCATGCAAGCGACCACGAGAGAGAGAGAGAGCGTGAGCGAGAGTGCGCCATGGCAGAGTGTTTCAAAAAAATATATAAAACATATGTCACCCCAGACTACACTAAAGTGTACCCCTGCCTAATAGGGGTCAAAATAATGACAGCGTTGCTCGCTGCACTGTTTGCAACAGTGACTTTTCTATTGCCCATGGAAAAGGTTAAGACTGTAAAAGCTGTGTTGAGGTGAGTTTAACAGGTGTCATTCGTTCATTAGCATAGCTAACATTATTTAAACTAGCTGGCTAGCTGCTAAGGAGCTACTCTATTGCAGACATCCCACCTCTCCTGGAAGTCTCCTGCAAATTGATGGTGCTACCTCCCTGAAATGAGTTTTTGCAGGGTGGGATGTCTGGGAAAGGGTACAGAGAAGATTTACTAGGATGCTGCCTGGTTTAGAGTATGCATTATGATCAGAGATTAAGGGAGCTAGGGCTTTGCTCTTTGGAGAGAAGGAGGATGAGAGGAGACATGATAGAGGTGTGCAAGATAATAAGAGGAATAGATAGAGTGGATAGCCAGCGCCTCTTCCCCAGGGCACCACTGCTCAATACAAGAGGACATGGCTTTAAGGTAAGGGAAGTTCAAGGGGATATTAGAGGAAGGTTTTTTACTCAGAGAGTGGTTGGTGCGTGGAATGCACTGCCTGAGTCAGTGGTGAAGGCAGGTACACTAGTGAAATTTAAGAGACTACTAGACAGGTATATGGAGGAATTTAAGGTGGGGTGTTATATGGGAGGCAGTGTTTGAGGGTCAGCACAACATTGTGGGCTGAAGGGCCTGTACTGTGCTGTACTATTCTATGTTCTATGTAATTGTCACATGGGTGGCAACTACCATCGGACTGAGGGACCATATGGAGGGGCGAAGCCCAGGGGCTTTTCGACCGGCGTACAATGCCAAGACTTTCCATGTTGACACTCAGCCTTGCAGTTGCCAGCTTTTCTGGGTCCAGTCTACGCCCACGGGCATGGACTGACGGGCCAGCTGTGGAAATGTGGTGCACAACCACATGTTTTGTGACGTAGTGGAGAGTGTGGGCTTGGCGAGGTTTGGGAATTCGCCCAGCAGTCAAGTAAACTCACATGCAGTGGTGCATGCGTTTGACAGAGTCGTTGTGGGGAATTTATTCGGGAGCAGGGACCAAAGTCCTTGACGTCCACCAGCTGGCGGTTCATAAGATCGACCAGTAGTCCCTGGGCACACAGGAAATCTGCACCAAGCAGCGGTCTAGCCATTTTAGTCAGGACGAAGTCCCATGTGTAAAATCACCCACTGAAGCGGAGTGTCACCCTTTGTGTCCCGTAAGCCTGCTGTTGTTGGTGGCCTCCAGCAAGGTTTTGTTGCTCTTTGCCTTCTCATCAATGGGCGTTGCTAGCAGCACACTCACTCGAGCACCTGTGTCACACAGGAAGCGTCGCCCCGAAAGAGTGTCCGCAATGAACAGTAGACGACCCTGCCGAAACTTCAACTCACTGGCGGTGGTTGTGAATTATGTACATTTCTCCCAATTGCCTTACCCTACAACTGTATTATTATATTGTTTTCTTTCTACTACCTCAATGTACTGACATTTGGAATGATCTGTTTGAATGGCATACAAACAAGGTTCTCACTGACAATAATAAACCAATACCAGTATGTCCTTGGGATATGGGCCTTCATGCTAAGAGGCAGCAGCTCTACTGGCTAACACTGCTGTGCTATCCCAGCATTTGGGAAGATTGTCAGAATGCCGAAGCCATGTACTGGTATCACACTGAGACCCTTCATAATCACTGAAAGCAGTGATAAACCATCCACCAACCCACTTCGTCTGTGAAAGGCTCTGCAGTTCCTTCTGGGCCACTCCAGAACCCGCTGAACTGGAGTAAATTTCATCCTTTCTTTCTTTCTTTTTAAATCTTTTTATTGAGTAAGTATACAAAAAAGGTAAGCCATATAAACATTAATACAATGTTAAAGTATAATAAAATTCCAAAAGATAACAATACCAAAAAGAAAATACTACAATGTAATTTAAGCATAAGAAACCAAGATAACATAATAGTTTACTAAATTTTATATATATCAATGGAAAAAAAGAAAAAAAAAAACCCCAAAAAAAACCCACCGTGCAACTAACTAAAAGCAAGGCAAAGCAATGGGCTAACTTGAAACCAAACAGAGTTAAACTTAAAATCACGTCCTCAATCCCGACCTCCATTAAAACAGTGAAAAAAAAACAAGAAGGGTAAATATTACATTAAATGAAAATATCGAATAAAAGGTCCCCAAATCTGTTCAAATTTAAATGAAGAATCATAAAGGTTACTTCTAATTTTCTCCAAATTCAAACATAAAATCGTCTGAGAAAACCAAAAAAAGGTAGTTGGGGCATTAAGCTCTTTCCAATGTTGTAAAATACATCTTTTCGCCATTAAAGTAAGAAATGCAATCATTCTACGGGCTGAAGGGGAAAGATTACTAGAAATTTTAGGTAGTCCAAAGATAGCAGTAATAGGGTGAGGAGAGATATCTATATTTAATACCTTAGAAATAATATTGAAAATATCTCTCCAAAAAGTTTCCAAAGTAGGGCAAGACCAAAACATATGAGTTAAAGAGGCTATCTGTCCCGAACATCTATCACAGAAAGGATTAATATGCGAGTAAAAACGCGCTAACTTATCTTTGGACATATGTGCTCTATGAACCACTTTAAATTGAATTAGGGAATGTTTAGCACAAATAGAGGAAGTATTAACTAATTGTAAAATCTGCCCCCAATCATCCACAGAAATGGTAAGCCCCAATTCCTGTTCCCAATCTACCCTAATCTTATCAAATGGAGCTTTCCTAAGTTTCATAATAATATTATAAATCATAGCCGATGCACCTTTCTGACATGGATTAAGGTTAATTATCGAATCTAAAATATATATAGGAGGGAGCATTGGAAAGGAAGAAAGTATAGTACTTAGGAAATTTCTAACTTGTAAATATCTAAAAAAATGTATTCTTGATAAGTTATATTTATTAGATAATTGTTCAAAAGACATAAGGGAACCATCTAAAAATAAATCCAAAAACCGTAAAATACCCTTAGTCTTCCAAGTTTGAAAAGCGCGATCCGTAAAAGAGGGAGGAAAAAATATGTTACCTAAAATAGGAATCGCTAACCCGAATTGATTAAGTAAATTTCATCCTTAAGCCCAATGGTTTGTAGAGAAGAGGGATCTTTTTAAATGAAGCAGTGGAGTGAAGAATAGCCAGGGAGATTCCCCTGTCCTGGCCAATAGTTATCTTTCAATCAACACTGAGTGAGCTACAAAACATAGAACAGTACAGACCATTCGGCCCATAACATTGTACAAATCTTGATGCCAATTCATACTAAATGTCCTCCTGTGTATCACCCATATCCATCTATTCCTTAATATTCAGGTGTCTCTGTAAAAGCCTCTTAAACTCCGCCACACTGCTTGCTTCCATGACCATCCCTGGTAATCTATTCTAGGCATTTAACACTCTCTGTGTGTAAAAAAAAAGTTATCTCCCTCCCATCCCAACTTTAAAAGCATGTCCTCTGGCATTTGACATTTCTACTCTGGCGAAGAGACTCTGACTGCTTACCCTACAATGCTAATGCCCCACCTCCCCCTCGTACCCCATGCATTATTTATTTATTTATACACACACATTCTTTATCTCTCTCTCCTTTTTCTCCCTCTGTCCCTCTTACTATACCCCTGGCCCATCCTCTGGGTTCCCCCCCCCCCATTTTCTTTCTCCCTGGGCCTCCCGTCCCATGATCCTCTCCTCCCGTCCCATGATCCTCTCATATCCCTTTTGCCAATCACCTGTCCAGCTCTTGACTCCACCCCTCCCCCTCCTGTCTTCTCCTATCATTTTGGATCTCCCCCTCCCCCTTCCACTTTCAAATCTCTTACTAACTCTTCCTTCAGTTAGTCCTGACGAAGGGTCTCGGCCCGAAACGTTGACTGTACCTCTTCCTAGAGATGCTGCCTGGCCTGCTGCATTCACCAGCAACTTTTATGTGTGTCATTCACACTTTGTTGTCTCTGGGATCTTGCTTTATACACATTGTCTGCTGGGCTTCCTGCGCAACAATGATCAGGCGTCCAGTGCGTTTTGCAAAATAATTTCAAGGCTACATTATGTATTCTGTTTTTCACTGTCATGATGTACTCATGGAATGATCTTTCTCGATGGCACGCAAACAAAAGCTTTTCATTATATCTCAGAGCAGGTGTCACTAATAAATATTTCACTGGCTGTGAATCTCTTTGTGACATCCTGAAGTTATGAAAGGGGCTGTGGAGATACAACTTCCTTCTGTATAAAACCTCTGTGTAACAAACTCTTCCTCCGCAACAGAAGGAGTGAAGTACCTGGAGGGGTGGTGGGGATCAAAAAGACTTAGCCCCTAATGCCTTGGAAAATTGAATTAAAGGCACTACCAGTATACCACACCAGGGGACCACATTGATGGTTTATTGATGTGTTGGAATGTTATAGGATGGTGCTGAAAGCAGTGACTATGAATGCAAAGAATGAAAAGGTGTTGCACAGTTTATTCTTGTAAATTTTTTTTTAATATGACTGAAGTTTAAAAAAAAAATTCCCTCATGGAAAATACGTGCATGGCAAACTGATTGTGTTTGCAAAGAAGACAGGTGGAATGGGTCATATGCCTTTCAATAATGTGTACATGGTAAATGTCCAAAGTAGTCACTTATGTCAC
This sequence comes from Mobula hypostoma, assembly GCF_963921235.1. Taxonomy (NCBI): domain Eukaryota; kingdom Metazoa; phylum Chordata; class Chondrichthyes; order Myliobatiformes; family Myliobatidae; genus Mobula; species Mobula hypostoma. The sequence continues at coordinate 167,421,368 of NC_086100.1, forward strand.
TGTGTTGTTCTTGTAAACAAATAGCAGGAACTTCAACATTTTTTTCTGTTTAGCAAAGACAATGGTTCTTAGGAACAATTTCTGTATCAGTGGTCATATCTGGATACAGTATAGTGATCAATGTTTATGGTGTCTGATCCTGCTTGGACCGGCCGGTGGTGTAGTGGCATCAGCACTGGGCTTTGAGGTGGGTGGTTCTGAGTTCAAATCCAGCCGGGTCCCAACCTGGGAGCAGCAGTATTTGCACAGAAGAAAGGCCTGGCAATCTACTTCCGTATCTCACTACTCTATACACTACTCATAGGGTCACCGTGAGTCAACGATGACTCGACACACCGAACAGCAACATCCTGCTGTAATAAGACTCCTGAACAGAACTCTTGTACAATGAAGGTGGACCCTTGGCAGCACGGTATATGGCCTTGTCTGCCCGCATTGCACTGTCTCTGTCACAGTATCACTTCAGATTCAGATTCATTTTATTTTTCACAGTAAAATGCGTCTTTTGCGTTAATAACCAACACAAGCGAAAGATGTGCTGGGGGCAACTCACCCATGTCGCCTCACACTCCTGTGTCAGTATAGCATGCTCGGCAGAACAACACAGAACACAATAAGTAACTAAACAACAGCAGCAAATGAAGTCCTGCTCCTCCCTGCCTCCCGCCCATATACATCCAGCAGATTCCTGGATTTGCAGACATTGGGCATTGATTTCCCCAGTGGATTTGCAGATCCAGGGATCCCAGGCCTCGACTTCCAATAGATCTTCTGGTATTGCTTTTACTTTTGTATTGGGTTTCAGAAAAATGTGTGTGGGGGTCGGGGGGGGGGTGTCATCTCATTGAAACATTGATTGTCAAAAGGCCTCAATAGAGTGGATGTGAAGAGGATGTTTGCTATGATGGGGGAGTCTAAGACCAGAGGACACAGCCTCAGAATAGAATGAACAGAATGGACATCCATTTAGAATGGAGAAGAGAGGCAATTTCTTTAGCCTGATAGTGGTGAATCTGTGGAATTTGTTGCCACAGGCAGCTGTAGAAGCCGAGTTATTGGGTATATTTAAGGCAGAGGTTGATAGATTCTTGATTAGTCAGGGCATGAAGGGAAATGGGGAGAAGACAGGAGATTGTGGCTGAGAGGGAAATGGAACGGCAATATTGAAATTGCAGAGCAGACTTGATGGGCCAAATGGCCTAATTCTCCCCTGTAATAATATTAATAATAATAACAACATTTAAAATCACACTTAGTGGTGTACAGACTTAACTAATAATGAAGTACAGAGTAATAATATACACAATATTAATTTACCAATGTGCAATAATAATGTAGGATATAATAAAACAGAGACTATTGTACTACGATGTGTGTTCTCCTGTTGCAGAGAGATGAACTGTTGCATATGCTTATTGCATTTGGTATGAAAGATTTTCTGTGACAGCAGAGCTGAATGAGCCTGTTTGAAAGGGGTGTGGGTGCTCTGCTGTTTATTCAGTACGTCACGGAGAGGATGTGCCAGATTGTCCATAAAGGATACCAGTTTGTTTAGTGACCTCCTCTCCCCACTGACTCAAAAGAGTCTGGGTTGTAGCCAAGGACAGATCCAGGCTTTTTGATGAGTTTATTTAGTCTTTTTGCATCACCAGCACCAATGCTGCTCCCCCAACATAAAGCCGCAAAGAAGACTGCACTCACAACATCAGACTGGTAAAAAATCTCCAACATCCTGCTGCACACATTGAAGGATCTCAGCTTCCTTAGAAAATAGAGTCTGCTCATCTCCTTCTTGTAAGCAGCCTTGGTGATGGTTTTCCAGTCAAGTCTATATCGTGTGGTCCTATGGTATTATCTTAATGTTTGGAATAATTTGACTGGATGGCATGCAAAGCAAAAGTTTGCACTTTATGTTGCTACTAGTGACAATAATAAACCAACTACTAGTTTAACCAGACTACGCTCCAACGTTCCCAGGGGTCTGCCCAAACTTCCATGGGATGTCCACTCCCATGAGGGAGCAGTTCAGCAAGGCTGGGGCATGGTGCAGTGATACAGCAGCTCAAGCCACTGCCTCAGGGCACTGGCTGGACAGGTTCAATCCCGACCTCCAACGCTGTCTGTGTGGGGTTTGCACGTTCCCTCTGTGAACAGGTGTGTACCCCTGAGTGATCCGGTTTCCTCACACCCCCCAAAGGTGGCTGTCCGTAAATAGTTTTATCATTTTCACAGGGACCGAGATGCCATAAAAAAACTTTGCTTTGCATGCCATCCATACAAATCATTTAACCACTTCAATGCTTTGAGGTAGCCCAAGGGAAAAGCAATTCAGAATTCAGAATAGAGTTGTACACTTACAGAAAAAGTGCAGCGCAGGCAGACAATAACATGCAAGGACGTAATGAGATAGATTGTGAGGTCATGCGTCCATCTTGTTATACAAAGGGTAACCATGGATCAGCAGCTGTTCTTGAACCCGGCGGTGTATGTTTCAGGCTTTTGAACCTTCTGCCCAATAGGAGGGGGTGGGAAGAAGAGACAGCGGGACAGGATTTTAATTATGTTGGCCTGCATTAACAAGTCAATGGGAAGTGTAGACTGCTTCCATGGAGAGGAAGCTAGTTTGTGTGTCCACAGCTCTCTGCAGTTTGTTATGGTCTCAGCTGGAGCAGTTGCCATACCATGCTGGGTTAACTGTAAGTTGCCCCTATTGTGTAGGTAGGGTCTCGGTGTTGTTGATGAGAATGTGGGCGTAATGTAGGATTACTATAACTGGGTGTTGATGGTCATGATGGGCTGAAGGGCCTGTTTCCATGATGTACAGAACTTCTCTATGATTCTTTGAGAGTTTTAAAAAAAATGTTAAATTAAAAATTTTTTTTTTCTTTGAGAGTTAAATTTTATACTGTGAGGAGCTGCTGCAGACTAAACTCCATCCAGGGCCTTTCTCACTGGCTGCTGAGTATAAAACAGCCCAGGGCTGACCCCCCACCTCCCTTTTCTTTCTTCCATGGCCTCTGTCCTCTCCTATCAGATTCCCCTTTCTCCAGCTCTGTATCTCTTTCACCAATCAACTTCCCAGCTCTTTACTTCACCCCTCCCCACCTTCCCGGTTTCACCTCTCACCTTGTGGTTCTTCCTCCCCTCCCCCACTTTCTTACTCTGACTCCTCATCTAGTTTCTCAGTCCTGATGAAGGGTCTCGGCCCAAAACATCGACTGTACTCTTTTCCATAGATGCTGCCTGGCCTGCTGAGTTCCTCCAGCATTCTGTGTGTGTTGCTTAGATTTACGGCATTTGCAGATTTTCTCCTGTTTGTCCAGGGCTGACGATTGACTGTAAGGATTAAGGCAATAGAAGGAGTGTATGAACATCAGGCAGTATGCTATTTACACAGTAAAACAGGAAGGAACTATAAACCCAGGGAAGTTACTGTGCCAGGTGTATTTAAAAGTGGGGAGGCTGTTGATTTAGAAACTGTTAAAATGTCAGTGACGGACAATGGAATTTTTAGCAACAATTAATTTCCCTTGTACAAGACCGTTACTGCTACACACTTTCAAGGACTCCACAACTCAGGTTCACAGCATTATCTACGTATTTATTTATTCTCTTTGTACTTGCACTGTTTGTCTTTTGCACATTGTAGTTCTTAGTTCTGCTGTGAATGCCGGCAGGAAAATGAACCTCAAGGTAGTTTATGGCGACAGATAATACGTACTTTGATAATTATGCATTTACTTTGAACTTTGCCACTTTCAGAAGAGGTATCAAACAAAATCTGACCCTTAGTCATGCAACATTGGGGCAGGTAAGCAACAGCTTGCTTGGAGAGGCATATGGGCCAAACGCAGGATAACAACACCAGCTAGGTAAGCAACTTGGATGATTTGGGCCCATTTCTGTGCTGTATGACTTTGTGGTTCCACGAGAAGGGGAGATGCAGGCTTGGAGGGCCAGAGTCCCTTAATTACTTCCTGGGGCATAGACGGGAGTCATTTATCACACAGCAGCACCCAAAAGAGCAATCCCAATTCCTCCGTCTCCGCCGCATCTGCTCTCAGGATGAGGCTTTTCATTCTAGGACGAGGGAGATGTCCTCCTTTTTTAAAGAAAGGGGCTTCCCTTCCTCCACCATCAACTCTGCTCTCAAACGCATCTCCCCCATTTCACGTACATCTGCTCTCCCTCCATCCTCCCGCCACCCCATTAGGAATAGGGTTCCCCTGGTCCTCACCTACCACCCCACCAGCCTCCGGGTCCAACATATAATTCTCTGTAACTTCCGCTACCTCCAACGGGATCCCACCACCAAGCACATCTTTCCCTCCCCCCTCTCTCAGCTTTCCACAGGGATCGCTCCCTACGCGACTCCCTTGTCCATTCGTCCCCCCCATCCCTCCCCACTGATCTCCCTCCTGGCACTTATCCTTGTAAGCAGAACAAGTGCTACACATGCCCTTACACTTCCTCCCTTACCACCATTCAGGGCCCCAGACAGTCCTTCCAGGTGAGGCGACACTTCACCTGTGAGTCGGCTGGGGTGATATATTGCGTCCGGTGCTCTCGATGTGGCCTTCTATATATTGGCGAGACCCGACGCAGACTGGGAGACCGCTTTGCTGAACACCTACGCTCTGTCCACCAGAGAAAGCAGGATCTCCCAGTGGCCACACATTTTAATTCCACATCCCATTCCCATTCTGACATGTCTATCCACGGCCTCCTCTACTGTAAAGATGAAGCCACAGTCAGGTTGGAGGAACAACACCTTATATTCCGTCTGGGTAGCCTCCAACCTGATGGCATGAAGATTGACTTCTCTAACTTCCGCTAATGCCCCACCTCCCCCTCGTAACCCATCCGTTATTTATTTATATACACACATTCTTTCTCTCACTCTCCTTTTTCTCCCTCTGTCCCTCTGACTATACCCCTTGCCCATCCTCTGGGTCCCCCCCCCCACCTTGTCTTTCTCCCCGGACCTCCTGTCCCATGATCCTCTCATATCTCTTTTGCCAATCAACTGTCCAGCTCTTGGCTCCATCCCTCCCCCTCCTGTCTTCTCCTATCATTTTGGATCTCCTCCTCCCCCTCCCACTTTCAAATCTCTTACTAGCTCTTCCTTTAGTTAGTCCTGACGAAGGGTCTCGGCCTGAAACGTCGACTGTACCTCTTCCTAGAGATGCTGCCTGGCCTGCTGCGTTCACCAGCAACTTTGATGTGTGTTACTTCCAGACCTCTCCTTCTTCCCCACTAGCCTTCAAACTTATTCTCATTGCCATGCCCACCAGTTCCCTGTCCTTTGTTTCTTTGCCACAAACCTGCACTGAACAACCAGCACGTGTCTAGGGTGCGGGCTGAAGTTAGAGCCTTGGGGGACACAGCCACAGGCACAGAGGTCAGGATTGAACCTGGCTCACTGGTGCTGTGAGGTAGCAGTCCTACCGCTGCACCATGGTAACATTACTGTTAAAGATTGCAAGATCTCCGTCAGCCTACTGCTTGCAAAGGAGATCATTTCATCCCATTTCCTATTTTAAAAAACTTACGTGAGTTAGACAAGTCACCTCAGGACACACCCTCAGTGATTCAGGAACAGCTTCTTCCCCTCTGCCATCCGATTCCTAAATGGACATTGAATCTGTGAACACTACCTCGTTTTTTAAACATATATTATTTCTGTTTTTACATGATTTTTAATCTGTCCAATATACAGTACATACACTGTAATTTATTTATTTTTCCTTCCATATTATGTATTGCATTGAACTGCAGCTGCTAAGTAGTTAACAAATTTGATGACACATGCCAGTGATAACAAACCTGATTCTGATTTATTTTTCTGAAGCAGGAAAAGCGTACAGTAAGTTGGGTGTCCAAGGCAAAGAGCTGCTTTCGAGTAACAGTGTCCAGAAGTTCCTTTTCCTCAAAGGGAGATCCTCTCAAGCTGATGAGACCTAACCAGCAGAGATTAGCAGCTGTGGAAAGAGACACTTGGTCTCTGTATGAGAAAAAAAAACTCGGACTGTTTTGATATGAATAACCAATGGGTCCAGGACATAGTTACTCACAAATGTAAGGCATTCCTTCTGGGAAGTTCCAGAATGCCACTAGGAAGAAGAAACAGCTTATAGGCACATAGATGTGTAGTGGAGAGTATACTGACCAGCTGCATCACAGCCTGAAATGGAAACACCAATGCCCTTGAACAGAAAATCCTACAAAACGTAATGGATATGACGCAGTCCATCATGGATAAAGCCGTCCCAACTGTTGAGCCCTCTACATGGAGCATTGTTGCAGGAAAGCAGCATCCATCGTCGTGAACCCCCACCACCCAGGATATACTACCTCCTCACTGCTGCCATCAGGAAGAAGGTACAGGGGCCTCAGACTCACACCACCAGTTTCAGGAACAGTTGTTACTCCTCAACCATCAGGCTCCTGAACCAGAGGCGATAACTTCACTCAACTTCACTTGCCCCATCATTGAAATGTTCTCCCAACCTGCGGACTCACTTTTACAGACTCTTCATCACATGTTCTCGATATTTACTGCTTATTTATTTTATTATTATTTCTTTTTGTATTTGCACAGTTTGTTGTCTTTTGCACACTGGTTAGGCACGATGTATAACAGCAAGACTGGTTAGAATGGAAGTTTCTTCCCCCAGGCCACTGGGCTTCTGAACTCCCTGCCACATTGTATTCGAAGTGTCACTGGTAATCAGTTCCGTACCTTACGATATTTAATATTAATGCACTTTAGCTTGTTATTTGTGTGTGATTCAAGTGCAGTTTTATCCTTACCTTTATAAATGATTGTGTGTCACATGTACTTCTGTGCTTTACACCCTGGTTTGGAGAAGTGTTGTTTCAGTTCTATATACATTATATACTTGTACATAGGTAAACGACAATAAACTTGACTTCACCTGGTTGAATGCCCAAGTTGGCGTAGTCTATCATTGATTCTGTTACGGATTTATTGAGTATGTCTGCAAGAAATTGAATCTCAGGGTTGTACAAGCTGACTGTATGTACTTTGATAATAAATTTACTTTGAACTTTTATTTATTTAGTTTCTGTAAATTAGAGTTTTGCACTGTACTACTGCCACAAAACAACACATATCTTATTCTAATGCAAAATCTCAACCTGAATATGGACTGTCCATTTTCTTTCACGGAGTTTTCCTTCATAAACTCCTGCAGCAGTTTGTTTTTAACTTCAGGGAGCTTTCTGTAACAGGAGAAGCCTTTGCCGGAATGTTACTCAACCAGCCCCTCCAAGTGGCTGAAGGGCTGCCCTTGGAAATGCAGTACCGATTCCATCCACCGGGTGGAGCGGGGAAACACTCAGGGATGTTCTCTAATCCTTCCCAAAAAAGCGTCTGTCAAATGCAATTTATTGACATATGGTATAAATGCCATGAAAGACTTTCTAGCAGCAGCATAGTGCATTACAAACATGACAAATACAAATTAATGAATTATACATAACTACCATAAGGCACTTGTTGGGCACGTGGCCAAGTGGTTAAGGTGTTCGTCTAGTGATCTCAAGGTTGCTAGTTCGAGCCTCAGCTGTGGCAGCGTGTGTGTTTGTGTCCTTGAGAAAGGCACTTAACCACACATTGCTCTGGTGTCTGTGCAAGGAGTGGCGCCCCACACAGACTTCCAAACTGCGCCTGTAAGACATGAAAATGCCAGACGCAGGCCTCTCATGGTCTGAGTTGACGTTCCCTCTCCTCTCCCTCTCTCCTCCACCATGAGGCAGGAAGTATACAAACCTGAAGTTCCACACAATCAGGTTCAAAGACAAGAACTTCCCTTCAACCATTTAGATCTTGAATCAAGCTGTACGTCCCTAATCACTGCAGTTTAGCAACACTGTGACTGTTTTGATTTCTTTGCACTACAATGGGGACTTTTTTTTGTTCTCTCATAAAAATTGTGTGTAATTTATGTTTTTTTTCTGAGTGCTGTTTATAAACTCAGTGCCCACTTTATTAGATACAGGGATGTACCACAATAAAGTGGCCACAGAAGTGGAACCCCGGGTAGTATCCTGCAGCTGTAGCCCATCCCCTTCATGGTTCGACATGAAGTGCGTTCAGAGATGCTCTTCTGCACACCACTGTTGTAATGTATTTTTATTTGACTTACTGTCACCTTCCTGTCAGCTTGAACCAGTCCGGACATTCTCATCTGACCTCTTTCATTAAAGCCTACAGAACTGTCGCTCACCAGATGTCGTTTGCTTTTTGCACCATTCTCTGTAAAATCAAGAGGTGTTGTCTATGAAAATCCTAAGAGATCAGCAGCTTCTGAGGTACTCAAATCACCCCGTCTGGCACCAACAATGACAGTCAAAGTCACTTCAATCACATTTCTTCCCTATTCCGAAGTTTGGTCTGAACAACAACTGAACCTCTTGGCTATATCTTCATTCTTTTATTCATTGAGTTGCTGCCACATGATTGGCTGATTAGATATTTACAATAACGAGCAGCTGTACAGGTGTACATAATAAAGTGGTACTTTAAACTGTATACACTGAGTCTGTGATGTATGTGCCTGCGATACTGATGGCAATTAAGGCTTTTTATTGCACCTGTGCTTACATGTACTTGAACTCGACTTTGACTTTGAACTTACACAACAGAATAAGCAAATTGACACTAGTGCACGTTGAAAGACAGAGAGAAAGAAATATGGCCCGAAGTAGTGTTAGGGATATTGTCGGTTCTAGAACCTGATAGCAGTGGAGAAGAAGTTGCTGTTGAAATTTGAGGTGTGTGTCTTCAGGCTCCTGTGCCTCCTGCTGGATGCTGGCAAAGAGAAAAGCGCATGGGTCAGATGGCGGAGGGGCCACTGCACAGGATCGGAAGAAGCTGCAGAAGGTTGCAAACACAGCCAGCTCCATCACAGGCACTAGCCCCCTAGCTTCAGGGACATTTTCAAAAGGCAATGCCTCAAAACATTGGCATTGGCACCCATCATTAAGGACCCCCTTCACCCAGGACATGCTCTCTTCTCATTGCTACCATCAGGAGCCTGAAGAGAGACTCCATGTTCTAAGAACAGCTTCTCCTCCTCCACCATCAGATTTTTGAACGGACAATGAACCTACCCTTTGAAATTTATGCTTGTTAATGTTTTGCACCGTAATTCTGGTGCAAAACAACAAATTTCATGACCTATGCCAGTGATACTTAACCTGATCACAAAACAAGAGAAAATCTGCGGATGCTGGAAATCCCAGCCACACCCCCAAAATACTGGAGGAACTCAGCAGGCTTAACAGCATCGATGGAAAAGAGTGAACAGTCCATTTAACCCGATTGTTTCTGATTCCCTGATGATGGCTGTCGCCTCTCTGAGATTTTGACTCTCCTAGGTGTCCTCAAAGGTGGGGAGAGCTGTACCTCAAACGGAGCCGGCTGAATCCACCATTCTCTGTAGCCTCGTGCATGCCTGTGCATTGGACCTTCAACGTGCATTCAAACTCACTTTGACTTGGGAGTTTCCATACCAGGACCAGGCTGTGATGTAACTAGTCAGAGTGCCTTACACTGCATGCCTGTCAAAGTATGTCAGAGTCATCAAAGACATATTGAATCTCCTTAAACTTCTAAGAAACTAGAGACGGTGGTGCACCTTATTCATCGTCACATCTATGTGCTGGGACCAGGATAGGTCCTCCGAGTTGTTAGCTCCCTGGACCTTGAGGCTGCTCACCACATCAGACCCTTCAAAGAAGTTTGCCTGACTTCCCTCAGTCCACAGTCAATTTGCCTGGTTTTGCTGATGTTCAGCGTAAGGTTTCAAAGGTACATTTCAAAGGTTTCAAAGGTGCATTTAATGTCAGAGAAATGTATACAATATACATCCTGAAATGGTTTTTCTTCGCAACCATCCACGAAAACAGAGGAGTGCCCCCAAAGAATGAATGACAGTTAAATGTTAAAATCCCAAAGTCCTCCCCCAGCTCCCCTCCCTCCCGTGCGTAAGTGGCAGCAAGCAACAATCTCTCCTCCCCCACTGGCAAAAAAAGCATCGGTACCCACCACCGAACACTCAAGTGCGAGCAAAGCAACAGCAAAGACACAGACTTGCAGTACTCCAAAGACTACTTGTTCACCCAGTATTCGACATACCACAGGCTCTCTCTCTCCCGAATAAGGGAAAAAGAGGTGAAGTCACTTGACAATTAAAGGAGAGACATAACAAACAACTTGCTGGTTTATGATGTTAAAAGTCCATTGTGTCGCTTTTTCCGAGCTCTGTGCCCAAAGATCTCGGGTCTCTGGGCACACAGCCTTAGATCTTCCATCACCCACGACACACCGGTCTTCTGCTTGGACACTGACCTCCGATCCCTCCATCTCCAGAGCCACAAAAACTCGGTCCACCGAAGGCGAGCGGAGCTCTTAGGCCGAGCCCTTGGCATGCCGAATAATGGCCATTCATGAGAGTGGGTCCCATTCCCACAAAGGACTGTAGTCAGTGTGTGATTCCAAGCTAGAGTCTTCAAAAGAACCCTGAAAGGGAAAAATAGAGATATTAAAGATGGAAATAGAACTGTTTCCAAAGACGCAAGCAAAGGAGTCGCTGTTAGGTCAGCCTCCATCAAATGGAAGTTCAAAGTTCAAAGTAACTATTATCGAAGTATGGATATGCCACTATATATAACCCTGAGATTCATTTTCTTGCAGGCATTCACAGTAGAACAAAGAAATATAATAGATCAATGAAATACTGCACACAAAGCCTGACATCCAATGTGCAAAAGACAAACTGTGGAAACACAAAAGAAAGCAACACATAATTAAATAAGCAAACAGACACAGATACACACATAATACTGGGAACATGAATTTCTAGAGTCCTTAGTTTGTGTAATCAGTTCAGTGTCGAACCAAATGAAGATATCCACACTGGTTCAGAAGCCTGATGGTTGAATGGTATTAACTGTTCCCGACCCTGGTGGTGTGGGATTTAAGGCTCCTGTACCTCCTTCTTGATGTCAGAAGTGGGAAGGGAACGTGGCCTGGATGGTGGATGCCGATTTCTTGTGGTGGCGCTCCTTGTGGATGTGCTCAATGCTCAGGAGGGATTTTCCTGTGAAGGACTGGGCTGTATAAATGACTTTCCCATTCTTCGGCATAGGTATTTCCATACCAGGTTGTGACGCACCCTGGAATACCTGGCCCTTGACTGTTCAGAGTGAAGAAGGACCCTTTGGATTGGCACACCAGACCCAGGGGTGAAAACATTTCAACATCTACTCTACTCTGCCCAATCCTCAGTGCTTAAAGTTCAAACTATCTTTGTTATCAAAGTACACTTATGTCATCATATACAAACCTGAGATGCATTTACTTGTGGACATACTCAATACATTTAATAACCATAATAAAATCAATGAAAACTGTCACCAATAGGTGGACCACCAGTGTGCAGAAGACAACAAACTGTGCAAATACAAAAAGAAATAAATAATAAATAAACAAACAAACAAATAAATAATGTTGAGAATATAAGATGAAGAGTCAAACTTCAAAGTAAATTTTGTTATCAAAGTACATATGTCACCATATACAACCCTGAGATTAATCTATAGAATAATAACCATAACAGAATTATTGACAGACTGCCCAACTAGGTTATCCAACCAGAGTCTTTGAAAGTGAGTCCACTTAGTCTTCTTAAGATCTTAGATTTTCATCCCACGTTCTTCTAAAGCCCAAGGAATACATACCCAATCTGTTTGGACTATGTAGACTGGACAAGTGCATGGATAAAATGTTGTTATTGACTATTCTTGTCCCATTTTGTTGGTAGTGTCTATCGTGGTGTTTAGCCTATATCCCTCTGAACCAGGGATTCCCGAACTTTTTTACACCATGGATTCTTACCATTAACTAAGGGGTCCTTTATTTGGGAGAAAGATGGTGGCTATTCACCTTATGATTTTATGAGCCTCTCTGATGTCACCCCTCAGATTCCTTCACTCCAGTGAGAACAGAGCAGTGCTTCCTCATGATTGGAGCCCTCCAGTCAACACTACCTTGGACTGGGTGCTGCTGAGTATCAGTGTTCATGGGGCCACTGTTCTCACCAGCAAGGAAGTTGCAGCTCAGCTCCGAGGCATCGGAAAGAATGGATGGAAGCAGAATAGTGTGGAGCACTGGGAACCCCTGCACACCGAGCTCATGGGACTGCCGCTTAATTAAAGTGCACCTGATCTGACAGCGTGGACTCAGGCTGAAAAACAACCTCACAGATGTCATTTTCAAACTCTGCTCTCGGGTTCAAACAGGGCACACCATTCAACACCACCCCATTGCTGTGGGAGGGGAATCATAAGACCATCAGACATAGGAGCAGAATTAGATCATTCAGCCCCAGCCCATCGAGTTTGCTCTGCCATTTGATCATGCTAATGTTTTTCTCTCTCTACCCTATTCTTCTGCCTTTTCCCCATAACCTTTGACACCCTTACTAATCAAGAACCTACTAACCTCTGCTTTAAATACACCCAACGACTTGGCCTCCACAGCTGCCTGCGAAAGATCCCACCACTCTCTGGCTAAAGAACGTCAGTACAATCTCTGTTCTAAGGAGACATCCTTCGATTCTGAAACTGTGCACTCTTGTCCTAGACTCTCTCACTATTGGAAATATCCTCTCCACATCCACTCTATCTAGACCTTTCACTATTCAAGAGGTTTCAATGAGCTCCCCCCTCATTCTCCTGAACTCCTGCGACAACAGGCCAAGAGCCATCAAATGCTTCTCCTACATCAGACAACAGAGGTGACTAAGATGAGAGGCCTTGGGTTTAAGGTGAGGAATTAAGAGGTTTGGAGGGATCTGAGGAAGAATTTCTTCACCCAGAGGATTATTAAAATCTGGAACACACTGCCTGAGGTGGTAGTGGAGGCACAGATTCTCACTACATTTTAGAAGCATATGGATAAGCCCTTGAATTGCCAAGATTTCATAGGCTAAGGACCAAATTCTGTGTGCTGGTAAATAGGATTAGCATGGAAAGGTTTTGAAAGTCAGCGTTGCCACAAGGGCCAAAGGACTTTATTCCATACTGAATGACCCTATAACTCAATAATAAACTGCCCACCATCTATTCGGAATACCTTTGGTATCATTGTTGGAGCACTGAGATCTCAGGTGATCCTGAGAAACAGGAGAATGTTAAAACTGAGCTGAGATGGTAAATCGTCGGAAATGAATACAGAGCAAATGTGAGGGGCTGGGCTTCTAATTCTATGGTCTTATGTTTACGGTCATCCAGATTTGTGAAGATACTTCTTGAATGAGGGCATCAAATGCTTTTGTAAGGTCAAAAAAGACCATGAATGGTGGAAGATGCTGCTTTTTACATTTCATTTGAGCTGGTGTGTTGTTGGGTGAGGTTGGTGCATGGTAGGGCTGGTACATGGTGGGTCTGGAAGCGTGGTGGGACTGGTGCATTGTTGGGTGAGGCTGAGGCATGGTAAGACTGTTATGTGGTGGGCTATTGTGTGGTTGGGTGAGGCTGGTGCATGGTAGGGCTGGTGTGCGCTGGGGCTGGGAGCGTAGTGGGGCTATTGCGTGTTTGGGTGAAGCTGGTGCGTGGTGGGGCTGGTGCTTGTTTCTTCGTAAAATAAGCAGGATCTACAGTGCTGAGGAGCATCCATTTGGGCATCAGAATTATTTGGCTGATCGCGACTCTGCACTGACCTGCCCCGTGAAGTCAGCAGGGTAAATCTCCCATCTCTACAACAGGATTTAGCACCTATCTTGACAATGGGCGCAATCAGTGTCCCCGATGTCCCTTGACATGTCCTCCTCTTCCCAATGAGGTTGTGAAGTATATTAGCATTTAGAAATGTATTGGAAAACCAAGCAATTTGCTGTGCACACTCAGCGAGTCGAGCAGCATCAGTCAGGAATTGTCGACGTTATGTCAGAAAATTGTGTCAGGTTGATGCAGGGCTTCAACCTGAAACAGTGAGAGTTCCATTCCCCCCCTCAGATACTGACTGTCCCGCTGAGTTCCTCCAGCAGATTGCTTCTTGCTCCATATCTGCACTCTTGCATCTGCATTGAAATACTGTCTGCTTCTGAAACCTATATACTGTATGTTCTTTTGAAGCCTTGTCAGAGATGGATGGTGTGAGTGTGGAGCAGATAAAAGAGTCAAAAGAATTTGTGTCTACGGTAATTGAGGATTTCTTTGAAATGTCCTTTCAGGAAACCTTGACTACCTCTTTATCCCTGATGGAGTTCCCATTGTTTTTGCCTCTTGTGGGCCAGTGTCTGCAGGGACACCTACTGGTTACAAATGTTAATTGTTACTGAGCCTGTCAGAACCAAACTGATACAGCACAGACCCTTGAAACCTTTCCAGTTCATGTTTGTGACTAGCCTATCATAAATTACTATCACTCTGCGGGGAAATCTTGTACAAGGGTACATAGCTTTAAGAGTAAGTTAAAATTGAGTGTAAAGGAACATCTTTTCCTAGTCAAGCAGTTTCAAACCCCGTCTGAGTGAGGTGTGTGAATCACTCAGGCTAGAAGGATGTTGGACGGATTGTTTGGCCACTGCTGGTATATAAAGTTCCAGTTTCCACTGACGAGATCGTAGAGAGAAAGGTCAGAGGCTTCCTCCGGAGGTGGCTGGGATTGCTCAGCAGCAGCGCCCGCTATGGAAGGAACACCAAGCTGCGGCTCTCCTTGACGTACTGGGAGGAAAGGTTCAAGGTGACACGAGCTAGAGAGGTGATGCAGTATCGGGACTCCAGCAGCTCAGAGCTGGTCCAGGCACGGGTCATTGTGAGGATCAGGAGGAAGTGGAGAGCGGAAGAAGCTGTGCAGCAAGCTGAATCTCGGCTGTGTCACAATTTCCCGGTGGGAGCGGTGACCCCAGGGAGAGCTGGCCTGGGAAGCTTCCCAGTCCACAGGTATGACATGGACAATGGGAGGGAGAAGCGCAGGCTCATCCAGAAGGAAGTGGGCATGAAGCAGGAGGGAGCTTGGGCCAGGTGGGAGCAGGCCACGGAAAGGAGAGTGATGTGGACTCATAACATGTTGGAGGAACTCAGCAGGTCGGGCAGCATCCATGGAAACGAACAGTCAACGTAGTGTAGCGTTTCCACGGATGCTGCCTGACCTGCTGAGTTCCTCCAGCGTGTTCAGTGTATGATATATCGGCACCCCACACCCAGCCCACCCAACCTGCATAGCTGGAGACTGCCCGTTGTGCTCCAGGAGAAAAACCTTGAAGCATATCCTGAGCTGCTGCCCGAAAGCCCTTAGAGAGGACTGACACTGCTGGAGACATGACCAAGTATTGAAAGCCCTCATGGAAGTAATTTTCTTAACAGTCAGTAACAGCAAACAAGCTCAAACCTGCAATCGAACCATCACCTTTGTGAAAAGAGCAGAGGTTAGGATAATGGTGCCTGATGGTGACTCTTTTGCTTGCATCTTTGAAAACAGCTCTATTTCTATCTTTGACATCTCTTTTTTTCCCCTTTCAGGGGTCCTTTAAACACCCTGACCTGGAGTTACACGCTGACTTCGGTCCTTTGCGGGAATGGGAGCCGCTCTCAGGGCCTCACGACCGGCCGTTTTTCGATATGCCAAGGACGCGGCCTGGGAGACTCATGCGCCTTCAAGGTGCCGGATTTTCATGGCTCTGGAGACGGGCTGATCCAAGGCTGGTGTTGCCGCTGACGACTGATGCATCAGTACACAGACCATCGGAAGCAGCGAGCTGGCTGCCGGCTGTGCACCCAGAGGCCTGAGATTTTTGGGCACGGGGCTCGGAAAAAGCGATGCAACAGACTTTTAACACCATAAATCAGCGAGTTGTTTTGTTATGTCTCCCCTCTCACTGTGAAATGGGGACACCTCTTTTTCCCTTATTAGAGAGAGAGCCCGTGGTATGTGGAATTACCAGGTGAACGAGTAATCTTTGGGGTACTGCAAGTCTGTGTCTTTATTGATGCTTTGCTGCATGCTTGAGTGCTTGGTGTGGGGTGCCGATGCTTTATTGCTGGTGGGGGAGGGGGGTCGTTGCTTTGCTGCTGCTTGTGTGTGGGAGGGGAAGTTTGGGGGGCTTTGGGGTTCTAACATTTAATTGTCAATCATTCTTTGGGGCACTCCTCTGTTTTTGTGGATGTTTGTGAAGAAAAAGTATTTCAGGATGTATATTGTATACATTTCCCTGACATTAAATGTACCTTTTGAAACCTATTGGGCTGGAGAGCAACCAGAAGCAAGAGTAAAGCCACCTACAGGGATTCGGGCACCCGCTCATGACTGGCAGCTCAGGACCGAGCAGGAGAAACAGCTAGAACTGCCACAGCACGTCGTCAAGCCCACATTGAGACCAGACATCCTCCTGGTCTCCGAGGCAGCAAACCACAGCGTCCTGCTGGAGCTGACAGTGCCACGGGAGGAGCATCGGGAGGAGGTTTGCCAAATACTAGGAACTGGTCAGTGACAATCAGAGGCAGGGTCGGAAGGCAAAGTGCATGCCCATTGAAGTGGGCTTCCAGGACTTTGCTGGCCAGTCTCTTTACTGAGCCCTCAGCGCACAGGGGCATCGCTGGTACGAGGAGGCAGACGTCGCTGAGGCAACGGAGAAAGGCTCGGGATGGCTCTGGATGAGGAGGTCAAGCACCTGCTGCCTGAACAGCTAGCTGGGGGAAGCAACAGCGGTCGTGCCTCTGGCCCTGTGGCTCAGAATAGCAGGGAACTGAAGAGGCTGGCAGCCGTAATAGGGGATTCTATAGTCAGGGGGACAGATAGGCAATTCCACGGATGCCAAAAGGAAACTCGGATGGTAGTTTGCCTCCCAGGCGCCAGGATCTGCGATGTTTCTGAACGCATCTACAATATCCTGAAAAGGGAGGGTGAGCAGCCAGAGGTCATGGTACATACTGGTGCCAATGACAAAGGTAGAAAAAGGGAGGAGGTCCTGAAAACAGACCACAGGGAGTTAGGAAGTCACGCTGAGAAATAGGACCTCAAGGGTAGTAATCTCGGGATTACTGCCTGTGCCATGCGACAGTGAGGATAGGAATAGAATGAGGTGGCAGATAATTGTGTGGCTGATGAATTGGAGCAGGGGTCAGGGATTCAGATTTCTGGATAATTGGGACCTCTTCTGGGGCAGGTGTGAACTATACAAAAAGGACAAGTTGCACTTGAATCTGAGGGGGACCAATATTCTTGGGGGCAGGTTTACTAGATCTGTTGGGAGTGGTTTAAACTAACATGGCGGGGGGACAGGAACTACAAACATTTGTAGTATGATAGAGCTGAGGATGAGCCAACAGGTTTGCAAGTAGATGATGTGATAGGTAAGGTGAATGTAAGGAAGGACAAGCCAATGATTGCTCGGTCTGCAGTTGTACCCAAAGAGTTAAGTTGTATCTCAGAGGCAAAATTCATAAGGGTGAAGGTGCTGTATTTAAATACACGTAACATTCAAAATAAGGTGGATGAACTCGTGGCGCAATTAGAGATTGGTCATTATGATGTTGTGGACATCACTGAGTTGTGGCTGAAAGGAGGCCATAGTTGGGAGTTTAACATCAAAGGATATATTTTGTATCAAAAAGACAGGTAGGAAGGCATAGGCGGTGGTGTGGCTCTGTTGGTAAGAGATGGAATTACAGTACATCTTTAGAAAGAGGTGACATGGGGTCAGAGAATGTCAAGTCCTTGTGGGTGGAGTTAAGAAACTGCAAGGGTAAAACAACCACTGTGGGAATCACATATAGGGCTCCAAATAGTAGCCAAGCTGTGGGGTTGAGATTGCAAAGGGAGCTGGAAAGGGCATGTAATAAAGGTAATGTCACAATTGTAATGGGGGACTTCAATTTGCAATATGGGGGACTGGGAAAATCAGGTTGATGGTGATCACAAGAGAGGGAATTTATTGAATGCCTACGAGATGGCTTTTTAGAGCAGCACGTGCTCAAGCCTACTAGGAGAAAGGCTATCTTAGACTGTGTAATAACCCAGATTTTATTAGTCAGCTTAACATAAGGGAACCCTTAGGAGGCAGTGATCATAATATGATTGAATTCATATTGCAATTTGAGAGGGAGAAGCATAACTCACATGTATCTGTATCACAATGGAATAAAGAGAATTAGCGACGGGGGGAGAGAGAGAGGGTTAGTTGCCTCGATGGACTGGGGGGGGCATACTGGGGGGATGACAGCAGAGCAGAGATGGCTGAAGTTTCTGGCAATAGTTCACAAGGTGCAGGATAGGTATGTCCCACTGAGGAAGTAGTTCTCAAGTGGCAGGGCTGGGCAACCATGGCTGACAAGAGAAGTTAAGGACTACATAAAAGCCAACGAAAGGGCATATAAGGTATATATGTCCTGGAAGTTAGATGATTGGGAAGCTTTTAAAATCCAACAAAAGGCAACTAAAAAAGTTATAAGAAAGGAAAAGATGAAATATAAGGGCAACCAGCTGATAATATAAAGCAGGATATTAAAAGTTATTTCAGTTATATAAAGAAGCTGCAGAAGATCATGAACACAGCCCAACACATCACACAAACCAATCTTCCATCCTTGGACTCACTTTACACCGCACGCTGTCGGAGCAGTGCTGCCAGGATAATCAAGGACATGACCCACCCAGCCAACACACTTTTCGTCCCTCTTCCCTCCGGGAGAAGGCTCAGGAGCTTGAAGACTCGTACGGCCAGATTTGGGAACAGCTTCTTTCTAACTGTGATAAGACTGCTGAACGGATCCTGACCCGGATCTGGGCCGTACCCTCCAAATATCCGGACCTGCCTCTCGGTTTTTTTGCACTACCTTACTTTCCCTTTTCTATTTTCTATTTATGATTCATAATTTAAAATTTTAATATTTGAAATCAATTTGTACTCCAGGGTGCGTAAAGCGCAGAATCAAATATAGCTGTGATGATTGTACGTTCTAGCATCAATTGTTTGGCGACAATAAAGTATGAAGTATAAAATATAAAGAATAAAAGGGAGGTGAGACTTGATATTGGACCACTGGAAAATGACACTGGTGAGGTAGTAATGGGGGACAAAGAAATGGCAGATGAACTTAATGAATACAGACTTCACTGTGGAAGACACTAGTAGTGTGTCAGAGATCCGTGAGTTTCAGGGAGCAGGACTGAGAGCCATTGCTGTTACGAAGGAAAAGTGCTAGGCAAACTGAAAGGTCCTAAGGTGGAGAAGTCACCTGGACCAGGTAGACTGCATCCCAGAGTCCCAGGAGAGGTTGGTCATGATCTTTCAAGAACCACTTGATTCTGGCATGGTCCCAGCGGACTGGAAAATTGAAAAAGGTCCCTCACATGAGGTTGCTCAACAAGATAAAACCCTACGGTGTTACAGTAAATGTACTGAAATGGATTGAGAAATGGCTGACAGGCAGGAGGCAGTGAGTGGGAATAAACGGAGCCTTTTCTGGTTGGTTGCCAGTGACTAGTGGTGTTCTTCAGGGGTCAGTATTGAGACTGCTACTTTTCACATTGTTTGTCAATGATTTAGATAATGGAATTGATGGCCTTGTGGTGAAGTTTGTGGATAATATGAAGATCGGTGGACGGGTAGTTAGTGCTGAGCAAGCAATGTGATTGCAGCAGAACTCAGACAAAATGAAAGAATGGGACAAAAGTGGCAGATAGAATACATGTTGGAAAATGTATGATAATGCATTTTGGTAAAAGGAACAATAGTGCAGGCAATTATTTAAATGGGGAGAAAATTCAAACATCAGAGGTGCAAAGGGACAGGAGTCCTTGTGCAAAACTCCCAAAAGATTAATCCACAGGTTGAGTCCATGGTAAAGGCGGCAAATGCAATGTTGGCATTTATTTTAAGGGGAATAGAATATAAAAGCAAGGAGATAATGCTGAAGCTTTATAAGACACTAGTCAGGCCGCACGGAGTATTGTCAACAGTTTTGGGCCCCCTATCTCAGAAAGGATATATTGTCGTTGGAGAGAGTCCAGAGGAGGTTCATGAGGCTGATTCCGGGCATGAAACGGTTAATATACGAGGAGAGAGTGGCAGCTTTGGCCCTGTACTCACTGGAATTTAGATGAATGCAGGGGGATTTCATTGAAACCTACCGAATGTTGAAAGGACTAGATAGGATGGATGTGGAGAGGATGTTTCCTATGGTGGGGGTATCCAGAACTAGAGGGCATAGCCTCAAAATTGAGGGGCGACCTTTTAGAACAGAAGTAGGAGGAATTTTTTTAGCCAAGGAGTAGTGAATCTGTAGAATGCTCTGCCATGGACTGCGGTGGAGGCCAAATCTGCGGGTATATTCAAAACGGAAGTAGATAGATTCTTGATCGGTCAGGGCATCAAGGTGGGGTTGAATGGGATCCGGGATCAGCCATGATGAAATAGCGGAGCAGACTCAATGGGCTGAATGGCCTAATTCTGCTTCTATGTCTTTGGTCTTTTAACACAAGTCATGGCTTGATCAACCACAGCTGGGTTGCCTGGGTGAGGGAGTCTGATGTTGAGAGATGTGAAACACTCCATGACCCCAGGTTACATCACCGATAATGTGTTTAGAGCATCGTTAGATTTATTCTTCAAAATTGGAATGGGGTTGGCTGGATGCTCATGAGCAAGCTGTCAATCAAATCAAGGAAGCAGTCACAGCAAACTTGAAGGTGAGTCACTGACACTGCAGGGACCTGGATAAGCAATGATTTTGCAGGAAATGCGCAGACAGAGTTCTGAGAGCAGTGGTGACGTGTCCTGTGCTCTTGCTTTGTTTTTAGGTTTGGAGAAGTCGCACTGATACACATGTAGAGGAATGGTATATTTGCACAGAGATCACAGACCACTTGAGCTACAGTATAAACTCTTCTAATTAACATAGAACTGTACAGTCCACACTATTTGCACCAAACACGATGCCAAGTTAAACCATATCTCCTCCGCCTGCAGATAATCCTTATCCCTCCCTTCTGTGCATATCTAAAAGCCTCTTACCATCGTATCTGCTCCCACCACCACTCCTAACAGTCTGTTCCATGTGCTGACTATTCTCTGTGCAAAAAAGTCCTACCCCACAATTTCCTTTAAACATACCCCTCTCTCACCTTAAATGCATGCCCTCTAGTATTCAACACTTCCACTTTGCCAAAAAGAGACTGACAATCTACACTTTCTATGCCTTATAATTTTATGAAGTTCTATTCGGTTTCCGCTCAGCTTCTGACACTCCAAAGAAAATGACCCAAGTTTGCCAAATGTCTCCTTAGAGTTCATGCTCTGTAATTCAGATAAACCTCTTCTGAACCTTCTCCAAAGCTTCCATGTCCTTCCTGTAACGGGCAACCAGAAATGCACACAATACTTGGAGTGGCCTAATGCGGTGCTCCCCAACCACCGGGCCGCAAGGAAACAATATGATTTAGCGATATGAAACGATATGAGTCAGCTGCACCTTTCCTCATTCCCTGTCACACACTGTTGAACTTGAACACCCCACCCTCCCCCCGGTCAGCCGGTCTGCAAGAATATTGTCAATATTAAACCGGTCCGCGGTGCAAAAAAGGTTGGGGACCCCTGGCCTAATGAAAATATTACATAGTGGAAACACCAAGGAGATTGCAGAGACACTTGAGATGAAGACACACAGTGTGAACATTGGGTCCTGTTGGACAAGGGCATGCAGACAGCCAATATGCTTAACTCAGCTGATCTCGAGGACATAGCGGACAGTGAGGATGGTGAGCTAGAGACAATGAGATCGGTGAAACACAATCCAGTTTCAGCCTTTGGCATGGGAGTTTGGGGAGATGAGATGAAGCATTTCAGGTGCAAACCCTGCCTTAGGACTGAGAGTGGTGAGAGGCAATGGCCAGTATAAAAAGGGGAAGAGGAGGGATGTGAGAGAGAGGCCCACGGTGACTGGTTGACCTAGAAGGTGTAAAGGGTAACAGGCAGAAAGAGCAAGTTGGGGCAGTGGAAGGGGCAGAGTCGGGAGACAGTGGCAGGGGAGTGATAGGTGAAGGCAGATGGAACAAGGTGGCCGGAGGAGGATGGAGACAGGTACTGGGAGGAGATATGCAGGAACACAAAGCAATCAGTGCTGGAGTCTGATAAGTCATGGAAAGTGATCATGGGGCCATTAGGGGAGAGGTGAAGGGTGGATAGAACCAGATGGAGATAGGATACAGTGGGTGAACTATGTGGGTGGTAGGTGGAAGGAACTAGAAGGGGGGTAGGGTCAAAACTGGGTTAGGGAAACTGGAGGGTGTTTGATCAGTACATACCATATGGATGCAGGTTACCAAGACAGAGTATGAGATGGATAGGTCAGTTTGGGATTGGGAAGATGCGCTGACTTGGTCTACAAGTGGGAAGTGAGATGACCTCAGCCATTGTAAGTGCTCTACAGATCAGGTGGCTCATCTTCACTTGGTCTTGGTCATGACGGGTAGATTACATCAGGAGCATTAAATCCTGTAGCCAAACTTGATGGAGGTGCACATAAACCTTTGCTGCACCTGGGCAGGCCGTTTAGGTCCCTGGATGCTGGTGAAGGAGGGGGGTGTAAGGACGAGTGTTTCACCTCTTATGGCTGCAGGGGAGAGTTCCAGTGGTAAGGCAGGGGAGGAATGAGTAGACCAGGGAATGACAGAGAGAGTGGTGCTGTGGAAGGCTGGAAGGGGTAGGGAGGGGAAGATGTGGCTAGTGGTGGGATCTCATTGCAGCTGGTGGAAATGGTGAATGGATGTTCTGAATGCAGAGTCTAATAGGGAGAAATGTGAGAATGGGAGTACTCTGTCGCCGATGAGATTCACACCAGGGCTTTACTCCTGGCAATAAAAGACTGCTGGAACCAGAAAGACAAAATGTGAGGGAGTAATGGGGGTAGTTGAAAGAAGACAGGTACATCAACATAACTGAGGGGCCAAAGACCTTCAGGGAATGGACAGGATGAGGAAGAAACAACACTGGACCAACATGGCCATAGGAAGTGTTGATCCAACACACATGAAAACCAGATCATGGAGGTGACAATGGAGGAGGGCATCCTCAGAAGTAGATTGGTGCTTGATGGTCATTGCAGACTTGATGGGCTGAAGGGCCTGATTCAAGCTATTTACCTCCTTTGTCCAGTTTTATTTTTTGCCTTCAACAAAACAGTTCCTCTGCCATTTTCTATAGCTGTCTAGAAATTCCCTTGTCTCTATTTGTAGGGAGTACTAAGGTCCCTCACTACACTTCATATTTCGCCTGGGCAGTCTCCATCCTGGTGGCACAAACACTGGTTTCTCAAGTTTGCAGTAACCGCACCCCCTTGTTCACTTTTCTCTCTCCCCCTGATCCAAGTGATTCCTTTTACACCATCTCTTTCCCATCCCCCAGCCATTCCACCTGCCCATTACCCACACACCCCTCCCACTACTTCCCCCCCCACTTCTCTCCCTTTATTCCATGTTCCCCAGTCCCCTCCCAAGGTTCTACATTTTCACACCTTCGTTCCTTCCACTGAACACCTTCCAAATTCTGACACCATTACTACTCTCCCTCCCTCCCTCACCTGGATCTACCTGCCAGCTTTTGCTCCACCCCTTTCCTTCACCTTTTTCAAATTGGCTACCTCCCCTCCTTCTCTCCAGTCCAGGTGAGGTGACTCAACCTGAAACGTCGACTGTGCATTTCCCTCTGTAGATGCTGACTGACCTGTTGAGTTCTTCCACTGCTTTTGTGCGTTGCTCCACATTCCAGCATCTGCAGTTCCTTAGAATGTCGAACATGTGGGTTCTTTGGCCCACAATGTTCAGCCGATCTTTTAACCTACTCTAACTTCAGTCTGACCCTTCACTTTTACACATCCCATAACCCTCCCTTTTCTTTCACCAATGTGCCTACCCACCTCTTCAATGTCGCTATTGGATCAGCCTCTACCACCACCCGTGGTAGAGCGTTCCACGCATATACCACTTTCAGTATAAAAAAAACTAACTCTGAAAGCTTTCCCCCCCAAAACTTTCCTCCACTCCTCTGTTTTTGAAGATAGTTGCAAAGAAAAAGTATTTCAGGATGTATATTGTATACAGTTCTCCGACCTTTACTACTACTACTACTACTACGTTGACTCAGGCCTAGGGGTCCGGCGTTGGGCAATGTACCTTTGAAACCTTTGATACTGTTATCTTCTATAAACCCACTGACTCTCACAGCAATCTGGACTATATCTCTTCCCACCCTGTCACTTGTAAAAATGCCATCCCATTCTCTCAGTTCCTGTCTCCAATGCATCTGCTCTTAGGATGAGGCTTTTCAATCCAGAATAATTGAGATGACCATCTTCTTCAAGGAAAGGAGCTTCCCTTCCTCCACCATTTATGCTGCCTTTACTGGCATCTTTTCCATTTCACACTCATCTGCCCTCACCCCATCCTCCCGCAGCCACACCAAGCATAGGGTTCCTCTTGTCCTCACCTACCACCCCACTAGCCTCCACATTCAGCAGATAATTCTCTGTAACTTCTGTCACCTCCAATGGAATCCCACCACCATTCCCTTCCCTCACTTCCCACAGGGATTGCTCCCTTGTCCATTCATCCCTCCCCACCGATCTCACTCCTGGCACTTATCCTTGCAAGCAGAACAAGTGCCATACCTGCCCCTACACCTCCTCCCTCACTACCACTCAGGGTCCCAAGCAGTCCTTCCAGGTGAGGCGACACCACCTGTGAGTCTGTTGGGGTCATATACTGTATCCAGTGCTCCTGGTGTGGCTTCCTACGTATCGGTGAGACCCTGCACAGACTGGGAGACCACTTCACAGTGCACCTTCGCTCCATCCGACGCAACGAATAGGATCTCCCGGTAGCCACCCATTTCAATTATACTTCCCATTCCCATTCCAAAATGCCAATCCATGGCCTCCTCTACTGTCGTGATGAGGCTACACTCAGGTTGGAGGAACAACACCTTGTATCCATCTGGGTAGCTTCCAACCTGAGGGCATGAACATCGATTTCTCAAACTTCTGGTAAGGGCTCCCCCCTCCTCGCCTTCACCATTCCCCATTCCTGCTTCCCTCTCCCACCTCGTCTTCTTACTTGCCCATCACCTCCCTCTGGCACTCCTCCTCCTCCTCTTCCATGGTCTTCTGTTCTCTCCTATCAGATCCCCCTTTTCCAGCCTTTATCTCTTTCACCAATCAATTTCCCAGCTCTTTACTTCACCCCTCCTCTCTGTCAGCTTCACCTATCACCTGCCACTTTGTACTTCTTCCTCCCCTTCCTTACCAGTCCTGAAGAAGGGTCTCAGCCCAAAACGTCGACTGTTTACTCTTTTCCATTGATGATGCCGATCCTGCAGATTTTCTTGTATTTGTGACATCCTGCCTATGTTGAGGCAACTGGAACTGAAAACAATACTCCAGGTGTGGTCCAGCCAGGGTTTCATAGAGCTGCAACATTACATCTTGGCTTCTGAATTCAATCCTGTGACTAATGAAGGCCAACACATCATATGTCTTCTTAACAACCCTGTCAACTTTTGCGGCATCTTTGAGGGATCTAACCCTCGTAGCTCCCTCACTAGTCCTTTCCTATTTACATACCCATAAAACTTACTCCCTCCACTCTCAGTCCTGATGCAGGGTTCTGACCAGGAGTGTCAACAATTCCTTACTGTTATATTTTTTTGGCTGCTTATAACCCATTATTCAGCCTCAGATAAGTACTGACGTGCTCCCAATTCTCAGCCCTACTGCTCCTGATCTTCATGGCCATCCCTTAATTAACTACTGACACTTTGGTCTCCTTATATCTCCAAGTGTTGGTCTAAACTCTGCATCAACTTCACTGGAGGTAATGAAATCTGGGAAGGCTTACCAAGAACGATGCTGCATTGTCTAAGTTGTACAGTAGATGGTGGTGCAGCACAGATAAAACAGCAGTGGCTGTCGAAAGAGAGAGAACTTTGGACAAGTATAAGATGGAAGAAGGAGGAGGAGGAGGCTGGAAATAGTTCCACAGTGAGGAGTCAGATGCCCTTGACAGCTGCTGATAAGATGCAGTTGGAAGATTGATGAGGGAAAGCAAACGAGTGACAATGAAATCAGAAGGAAGGGAGGAAGGGGGGTGTGGGGAAAGAGAGAGGGAAAATTTGAGGGGATTATTTTCAAGATCAGAGAGTTTAAAGGCTTCTGGTAGATGATCCCTGTTGTCTTTGCTCCACAAAGAGTCTTACTCATTTCCTTGGGACTGAGGGTTATTTGCTTCCACTGTAGTTCTGTGGGATCTGAGAGCAGTGTGCTCCGTGGGACCAGGCTGGTAAAGGACCTCTGTCGGGCTGATGTTGAGTATAAGGCCCATCTGCATGTATGTTTTGGTGAACATGTCGAAGATGTTTTGGAGCTTGGCCTCTGAGCTTATGTGAATTCCAGGTTTATCTGCTTACTGTAGCTTGAGGTTTGAGCTAAGCATGGTTCTGGAGTGTAGAGAGTCAGCTGAACAATTCCCCATCAGTCTTGAAGATGAGCTTTATTCCTGTTGGAAGTTGGACTCTGAATGGGAAAGGTTGAACAAGTTTGACACCAGTCTTCATTAGAATTGGTCTGCTGTAGACTCGTTCATTTGTATCACGCATGCCTGCCATTATTGGAGATGAAATTCCGCTCACAGCTGAATTTGTGCAGTGTGTTCAAAGCCAATGTCAAAGTTGAGTCATATGCTCAAGTCCACATATGTACAGGTGCATTGTAAAACTTGTTTGCAGCAATATTAGAGGCCCATATCATCATATAAGCAGCATTCACAAGAAAATCATAAATTAAACATAAATGATGCACAATTTTCACAGAAAAACACAGCTAGAACAAAAGAAAACAAAGTCCATTTTAGTGCGAAGTGATCAAAGTGTTGCTCAAAGTGTTTATGTTTTTACTGATTGATTCAGGAACCAGATGGTTGAACCTGGTGGTGTGGGATTTCAGGCTTCTGTACCTCCTGCCTGATGGTAGCTGTGAGAAGATGCCATGGCTTGGACGGTGGGCATTTTTGAAATGAATGTTGCCTCCTTGAGGCAGTGCCTCGTACAGATAATACAAGTGGTGGAGAGGGATGTGCCCACGATGTATTGCGCTCGTTTCACTCCCTCCTAGTTGTAATGGAGTCAAAAACTTCAGTGTGGTGAAAAAAAGATCACACACATCACTGTTGCTGCTCCATTCATTGCTCTGGGATTGTCATGTGATGAAGCTCATGTCTACTGTAATCCACACCAGGATTTGGGAATGGCTCTTTTGTCACTGTGGGAGAGGGTTGAAGAGGACTCTGATGAGGACCTTCCCAGTGTTGAATGACTAAGAGCAGACTGTGATTCTCACGTACAGATTCATCTCCTTTCCTGAAGCCCAGACGCCTGGGATTGCAAGAAGGTTCAGTGTTGTAGGACCAGCCAGCTTCAACACGGGCACAACTCCCACCCATCCCACCAGCAAGGACATCTTCAAGAAGCAGTCCCTCAAGAAGGTGGCATCAATCATTACTGGCCCTCCCTACCTGGGGCATGCTCTCTTCTCATTACTACCATCATGGAACCCAAAGACCCACACTCAACGATTTAGGAACAGCTTCTTCCCCTCTACCATCAGATTTCTGCACAGTCCATGAACCCATTATTCCTTGTCTCTCACTAATTTATTTTGTAATTTATAGTAATTTTTTGACTTTGCACTATACTACATATTCAAAACATCAAGTTTCACATCATATAAGACAGTAATAGTTAGCCTGATTCTGATTCTAATTCTGAAAATGGTCACATTTGTGCTATTGCTGCAAGAATCACTTTTAGTAGACCCTCCCGTGGACAATGAGTTTGTGGATCTGTGACAGAGTCACTTCACTTAATGTATTTATGAAAAAGAAATAATGTTTGTAAATTAAAAACAGAAAATGTTGGAAACACTCTGCTAGTCGGACAGTGCTGTTGAGAGAGAAATCATTCTCATTTGGGTTTGAGGCCCTTCATCTGAACATCCAAACTAGCTCTTTCTGGTTTTATTTCAGAATTTCCATCATCTGTAGTTTTTCGATGTTGTGATGTCCATGTCCTTTGAGGTTGTAACCAGCAGATGAAATAATTGGAAACTTGGTGAATGAACACTTTGTGGCCTGTCAGAAAGACTTTGATAAAATGCCACACAGAGGTTATTAAAAATATAGAACGCATTGTATTAGTAATCAACACCATATTGATTGGACAGAAAATTTGAGAAAAGATGAAACGATAGGACTGGCCATGATAGGTGAATACAGTGTAGAAAAAGGGAATTCATCCCTTTGGCAGAAGTCACACATCACCAAGTTCAAGGCTAACTACTTCCCTTCAACTATTTGATTCTTGAACCAACCTGCACATTCCCAAGCACCTCCTCATGTAGTATTGACCTAAAGATGTGCATGGCAAACGTCTGCACGTGGTTTTTGATCTTTTCACTATTTCTTGCTTGTGATTTTGTGAGTCCCACCCCAGCAGGAGATTCTCTTCCCCCGAACAACCCTCCTCCCCCCCCCATCTTCGCTAACACAGCCAGTCTCCGCTCAAACCCTAACCCCATACGGAAGTTAAGTGGGTTTGGCCTGTCACCAAACACTCTTAACAAACTTCTACTATTGAAAGTATGCTGACTGGTGCATCGTGGTCTGGTATGGTAATTCGAGCGTGCAGGAAAATAAACAGCTGCAGGGAGTAGTGGACTCTGCCCAATACATCACTGACACATCTCTTCCAACCACTGCTAGTATCTCCAGGAGGTGCCATCTCAAGAAAGCAACGTCCATCATCAAAAATGCTCGCCATCTGGGCCACATCATCTTCTCACATCAGGCAAGGAGTACAGAAGCCTGAATTCCCAACACCAGCAAGTTCAAGAGCAGCTACTTCCCTTCAAACATTCCGTGTTTGAACCCACAGCATAATCCAAATCACAACCTCAGAACAGCAACAATATGACCACTTCACACTACAATCAACTTTGTTTTTGCTCTTAATTGTTTCCTTTCTTGTAAAAATTGTGTATATTAAGTTTAATTTATGCTTTTCTTGTGAATGTTGTGTCACTGATTCTATGTGCCTGTTATTCGGCTCCAGCTGTTTCCCAAAGCACCTGTGCATATGACAATAAACTTAACTTTGACTTTGAAGTTGGGAGAGATTTTGAAATGATGAGATTGAATGCCTGTTGTTCTTGTACACACATCGCTAAGTTAATATGCAGGTGTGGCAAACAGTTGGGAAGGCAACAACATGTTAGTCATTTTGCAAGAGGATTTGAGTGCAGAAAGAAAGATGGCTTAGTTACATAGAGCCCCACCAAGGCCGTGCCTGGAATATTGTACACATCAAAATTCCCTCCTGTGGAAGCGTATTCTTCTAATGGGGATCTACAGTGATGGCTGACAGACTGATTTCTAGTCTGAAGTTTTTCTGATGTGGACACTTTAAACAGACCATGCATTTACTTTGCTGAGGTTGAAAGAGTGAGCGGTGAGCTCACGGGAACGTACAGATTCTCACAGAGTTTGACAGGGTACGTGATGGGCTGATAGAAAAATATTTGAAAGATGAAGGATTGAGGGTTGAGGGGAACTGGGACCGAGGAGGTGCTGAGGCCAGCATAAATCATACTGAATGGTGGGCAGGCTTGATTGGCCAAGTAGCCCTCTTCTGCTTCTGTTTCCTTGCTGCCTAAGGGGCAAGATCACTCCAGGAATGAAAACCAAGTGCACACCAACTCCACTTGGGTAGGATGACTATCTCCAAAGACAAATTATTTGATTTTTATGGATCAAACTTGGAACAAAATCTCCTTCTAAGGAGCCTAAAGCGATAAGCATAATCAGCATTGTCAAATATAACTTGGGTCTAATAGTCCCCTTCCTGTCATATTTTGATCTATTTTATTTCACAAACATGGCCTCAAACAGATTGGCAATTCTTTCTCATCTATTTCTATCATTCTGTCAAGAGATTCAATCAGCAATGAAGCTGATAAGCTGCCCATCTTTATGGGTTGTGAGATAATTTTGGTTTGGTTTGTATTTATTGGAATGCAGGAGAGATACTCATGAACTCTTCTATTGCATTGCCATAACCACAAACTGTCGAGATCAAACTCAGAGAGTGACATTGAACACTGACCCTCAACTTCTTTTTTGGAAGAAGATTGTCATACCTTAATGATATCTACTCTACACTTGATCTTAGCCAAAAGGCCGAGAAGCAATGATATCTACTCTAAAGCAGTGCAATAACGTTTTTAAGGATTTGTAACAAAAGCATCCTAACTAGATGAATTTTGGTCAAAGTCCTCTTCCAATTGCAATATGATTTCAATTCACTCTTGGCCTGACAGTGAGTAGTTTTCTCCTCAGACTCTATTGCTATCAGAGCACTTTGCCTATCTAAATGAGGAAATAATAGGGGCTTGCAGGAAAGGTACAGCAGTAATCATGGGCAATTCTACTATTTATACAGACTGGACAAATTAAAATGTCAGAATTGAGGTCAAGTTCAGAGCATATATTTGGGACAATTTCATGGAATAATACATTATTAAACCAACCAGAAAACAGGCTATTTTAGATGTAGACATATTAAAAGAGGAAGGATTAATCAATTATCTTATAAAGTATCCTTAGGCAAAGAATGACCATAATTTGATAAACCCCACATTCAGTCCTACTTAGGTGTGAAGCAAGTGTCTTAAAATTAAGTGAAGAGGATTACAAAGGAATAAAGATAAAGTTGTCAAGAGGGAACTGAGAAAATCAAACAGTAGCTGACTGGAAACATTAGGGAGAGATTGGATAGGTTCGATTTATTCTCACCAGAACATAGAAAGCTGAGGCAGTAACCATATAGAGGTTTATAAACTTATGAGGGATAGTTTTTTTTTCTTGGGGCAGGGGAGTCCGGAACTACAGGGCACAGGTTTAAAGTGAGGGGGGAAATTCTAAGGTGATCTGAGAAGCAAGTTTTTCCACAAGGAGTGTGGTGATTATCTGCAATGGTGGAGGAGGTACAATTACATTTAAGAGGCATTTGGTTAGAATCAGAATCAGAATTATTATCACTGGCATGTGCTGTGAAATTTGTTAACTTAGCAGCTGCAGTTCAATGCAATACATAATCTAGAAGAAGACGACGAAGAAGAAAGAAGACGAAGAAGACGAAGAAGAAGAAAAATAAATTGCAGTATACGTATATTGAAAAGATTTTAAAATCGTGCAAAAATAAAAATAATATATATTAAAAAAGTGAGGTAGTGCTCATGGGTTCAGTGTGCATTTAGGGATCGGATGGTGGAGGGGAAGAAGCTGTTCCTGAATTGCTGAGTGTGTGCCTTCAGGCTTCTGTACCTCCTACCTGATGGTAACAGTGAGAAAAGGGCATGCCCTGTGTGCTGGGGGTCCTTAATAATGCACACCGCCTTTCCGAAACAGTGCTCCTTGAAGATGTCCTGCGTGCTTTGTAGGCTAGTATTCAAGATGGAGCTGACTAAATTTACAGCCCTCCGCAGCTTTGGTCCTGTGCAGTAGCACCACCCCCCCCCCCAGCCCCATACCAGTCAGTGATGCAGCCTGTCACAATGCTCTCCACAGTATACCTATAGAGGTTTTTGAGTGTATTTGTTGACATATCAAATCTCCTCAAACGCTTAGTGAAGTATAGTTGCTGTCTTGCCTTCTTTATAACTGCATCGATATGTTGGGACCAGGTTAAATCCTCAGAGATCTTGACACCCAGGAAATTGAAACTGCTCACTCTCTCCACTTCTGATCCCACTATGAGAATTGGAATGTGTTCCTTTGTCTTACCCTTCCTGAAGTCCACAATCAGCTCTTTCGTCTTACTGACGTTGAGTGCCAGGTTATTGCTATGGCACCACTCCACTAGTTGGCATATCTCACTCCTGTACACCCTGTACACCCTCTCATCACCACCTGAGATTCTACCAACAATGGTTGTATCATCAGCAAATTTATAGATGGTATTTGAGCTATGCCTAGCTACACAGTCATGTGTATACAGAGAGTAGAGCAGTGGGCTAAGCACACACCCCTGAACTGTGCCAATGTTGATCGTCAGCGAGAAGGATATGTTATCACCAATCCACACAGATTATGGTCTTCCGGTTAGGAAGTTGAGGATCCAATTGCAGAGGGAGGTACAGAGGCCCAGCTTCTGTCACTTCTCAATCAGGATTGTGGGAATGATGGTATCAAATGCTGACCTATAGTCGATGAACAGCATCCTGACATAGGTATTTGTGTTGTCCAGATGGTCTAAGGCCATATGAAGAGCCATTAAGATTGTTTCTGCCGTTGACCTATTGTGGAGCTAGGCAAATTGCAATGGGTCCAGGTCCTTGCTGATGCAGGAGTTCAGTCTTGTCATGACCAACCTCTCAAAGCATTTCATCACTGTTGATGTGAGTGCTTCTGGCCGATGGTCATTAAGACATGTGTTCAGACTGGAAAGGCATTTGGGAAAATGGGTCTCATGCAGGAGAATGGAAGTAAGATTGATAGGCACCATGGTTGGTATGGATGAAAGGTCATTTTTCTGTCAGTCAACAACCGGGCACAATGTCTTCGGAGTTATCGAGTCAGAGTCGTACAGCATGGAAGCAGGTCCTTCCACTCAACTAATCCAATGTCGACAAAGATTCCCATCCCATCTAATTTAGTCCCATTACCTGCATTTGACCCATATCCCTCTAAATCAGGGGTTTTCCACCTGGGGCCCATGGACCCCATTGGTTAATGGTAAGGGTCCATGGCATTGAAAAGGTTGGGATTCCCTGCTCGAAGCCTTTCCTATCCATATACCTGAACAAGTGCTTGTAAATGTTGTTAGTGTACCTCTGGAAAATCAATCCATGTAGTGACCACATCTAGATGAAAGAATTGCTCCTCAGGCTGCTATTAAATCTTTCTTCCCTCACTTCTAACTTGTGCCCTCTAGTTCTTGGTTGTCCAGCCCCAGGAAATAGACTGTGTGCGGTGACCCAATCTGTGCTGCTCCTATGCTCGTTATAGGGTTGTAGAAACCCAAGGCATGAAAATATCTCAGAATCCACACCAGCTAGCAACCATCCATCCAGACTAATGTCAAACTAATCCCACATTCCCATCGGCTCTGCCAAGTTTTAGCACTCATCCACACACAATGTTAATTTACCGACCAACTCACTCGTGATAGGGATGTGGAAAATAACCACAGCACCCACAGAGGCACAGGCAGAACATGTGGGATTATGTGAACTCCTCACAGACAGCACTTAAGCTTGGGGTGGAACCCAGATCTCTGGATCTGTGAGACAGCAGCTTTGCTAGATGTGCCACTCTGTCACCCTGAAATTATGATCCACAATTTACTGGCTGGAGTTGTGGAGAAAGCCGATTGTTATAATTTTCAGAAGTTATTAAAGAAAGTTAAAGGAAACAAGGAACAGGCCCCGGGGAGAGATTTGGGAATGGAAAGCACTGGGCTGAATTACCAGTTCTTTTATCTTACACTTGCCCTTCACAAAGAGTTGACACAGGAAGGATTTGCTTTTGTTTTAATGTTCAGGCCTATTATGCTGACTTACTTCGCTTCCTTACCCCACCAATCCTTTTACAAGTTTGATCAGACTGGTAAGAGATCAAGGGTTAGCCTATAATCCTTATCCAAACAACGCAGTTTATTATTTTGACCTTTTACTTGTGCACTAATCACGATGCTCTTTTATACAAAGGGTGGGACTAAAACTGAATTTAGTTACAATGATTAAAAATAAATCTTATTGATTTCTACAGTAATTAATAAATGTCAGCAGTCATTAAAATTTCTTTGATGGTCCTGAGTACAAGTTCTAATGAGATTTGCCTTGGCTGCATTTAAAGTGAGTAAGGGCCAACCCACATGACAAACTGTGCTACAAGGTGAGTCAGCAGAGGCCCAGGTAGATGAGACAAATGTTCACCAGGGACCAGGTGACTCCATGGTACCACATGTTGGTCTGTTGATTCTAAACATTTACTTAGTGTGGGGAGAAGGTGGAACTGATTTCCATCAGGTCTGGCTGAGGTAGAGTGTAGAGATTCAATCAAAGACAAAGTCATTAAGGACGCAAGGGAGTAAGGAGGCAGGAAGGAGGTACAGAAGCCTGAAGGTACCCACTCAGCGATTCAGGAATAGCTTCTTCTCCTCTGCCATCCGATTTCTAAATGGACATTGAACTCATGAACACTGCCTCACTTTTTTAAGTCACAGGCTGTTGATCTTTTCAATGATATCAAGTTCCCTGGTCCAGATCATCTTATTTTTTACTGTGGATATCCAGTCACTATACACCTCCATCCCCCACCGGGAAAGTCTCAAAGCTCTCCGTTTCTCTATGGACGCGAGACCTAACCAGTTCCCCTCTACCACCACTTTCCTCCATCTGGCGGAACTGGTCCTTGCTCTCAATAATTTCTGCTTTAGCCGCTCCCACTTCCTTCAAACAAAAGGTGTAGCAATGGGCACTCACATGGGTCCCAGCTATGCCTGGCTACGTGAACAGTCTTAGTTCCAAGCCTACACTGATATCACTCCCCAACCTTTCCTATGCTGCATTGATGACTGCATTGGTGCTGCTTCCTGCATCCACGACGAGCTCGTCAACTTCATTAACTTCCCCACCCTGCCCTTACATTTACCTGGTTTATTTCCAACATCTCCCTTCCCTTTCTCAATCACTCCATCTCTATCTCAGTAGACAGCTTATCAACTGATATCTTTTGTAAACCCACTGACTCACACAGCTACCCGGACTATACCTCTTCCCACTGTTACCTGTAAAAATGCCATCCCCTTCTCTCAATTCCTCCGTCTCTGCCACATCTGTTCTTAGGTTGAAGCTTTTCATTCCAGAATTAAGGAGATGTCCTCCTTCTTCAAAGAAAGCGGCTTCCCTTCCTCCACCATCATCGTTGTCCTCAATCGCATCTCTTCCATTTCACACACGTCTGTCTTCACCCCATCCTCCCAGAGATAGGGTTCTTGTCCTCACCTACCACTCCACCAGCCTCCATGCCCAGCACATAATTCTATGTAACCTCTGCCATCTCCAATGGGATCCCACCACCAAGCACATCTTTCTCTCCTCCTTCCTCCCACTTTCTGCTTTCCACAGGGATTGCTCCTGATCTCCCTCCCGTCACTTATCCATGCAAGCAGAACAAGTGCTATGCCTGCCCCTACACCTCCTCCCTCACTACAATTCAGGGCCCCAAACAGTCCTTCCAGGTGAGGCTACACTTCACCTGTGAGTCTGTTGGGGTCATATACAGTTTTCGGTGCTCCTGGTGCGGCCTCCTGTATATCAGTAAGACCTGACGTAGATTGGGAGACCGCTTCACTGAGCACCTGTACCTATGTATTTACTGTAACTGAATTTTTTTCTATATTTATCATCTATTGCACTGTACTGGTGCTGCTAAGTTAACAAATTTCATGATGTATGCCAGTGATGTTAAACCTGATTCTGATGTTGTGACTGGTAGAAATAGGGTTGAGGTTTAGCATGGAGTAGCTCCTGGTCGTGATGGAGTACTGTGACAAAATGGAATACAAGAACGAAATATAGAGCCTGGCTGCTTGGTGTCAAGACAACATCCTTCCCCTCAGTGACAGCAAAATGAAAGAGCTGGTCATTGACTTTTGGAATTGGACAGAGCACACACTCCTGTCTATATCAATGATCTGAGGAGATGGTTGAGAATTTTACCTTATATTATAAATTTCCATTTAAATTGATTAATAATTACTTTTCATATCTTGGGATTAAAATTACTTGTAAACATAAAGATTTATTTAAGACTAACTTTTTACCATTAATAGACCATATTACTCAACTTTCATCTAAATGGTTTCCCTTATATTTAACTTTGATTGGTCGTATTAATGCAGTTAAGATGTTTTTTTTGCCAAAATTTTTATATGTGTTTCAGGCATTACCAATTTTCGTTCCTAAATCTTTTTTTGATAAAGTTGACTCTAAAATTTCTTCATTTATTTGGCAGAACAAGAATCCGAGACTGGGTAAAATACATTTACAGAAAGCTAAGAGAGATGGAGGTTTAGCATTACCTAACTTTAGATTTTATTATTGGGCTATTAATATTCGACATATGAAATTTTGGTTACTTGACCGGGACATACTATTTATTCCTAAATGGGTAGCATTGGAATTACAATCTGTTCAGGGTTATACACTTGGTTCTATTTTAGGTTCCTCTCTTCCTTTTGATTCGAAACGTCTTAAGCAGGTCTCTAACCCGATAGTTAAATATGCTTTGCGCATTTGGTTTCAATTCAGAAAATTTTTTGATCTTAATCAATTCGGGTTAGCGATTCCTATTTTAGGTAACATATTTTTTCCTCCCTCTTTTACGGATCGCGCTTTTCAAACTTGGAAGACTAAGGGTATTTTACGGTTTTTGGATTTATTTTTAGATGGTTCCCTTATGTCTTTTGAACAATTATCTAATAAATATAACTTATCAAGAATACATTTTTTTAGATATTTACAAGTTAGAAATTTCCTAAGTACTATACTTACTTCCTTTCCAATGCTTCCTCCTATATATATTTTAGATTCGATAATTAACCTTAATCCATGTCAGAAAGGTGCATCGGCTATGATTTATAATATTATTATGAAACTTAGGAAAGCTCCATTTGATAAGATTAGGGTAGATTGGGAACAGGAATTGGGGCTTACCATTTCTGTGGATGATTGGGGGCAGATTTTACAATTAGTTAATACTTCCTCTATTTGTGCTAAACATTCCCTAATTCAATTTAAAGTGGTTCATAGAGCACATATGTCCAAAGATAAGTTAGCGCGTTTTTACTCGCATATTAATCCTTTCTGTGATAGATGTTCGGGGCAGATAGCCTCTTTAACTCATATGTTTTGGTCTTGCCCTACTTTGGAAACTTTTTGGAGAGATATTTTCAATATTATTTCTAAGGTATTAAATATAGATATCTCTCCTCACCCTATTACTGCTATCTTTGGACTACCTAAAATTTCTAGTAATCTTTCCCCTTCAGCCCGTAGAATGATTGCATTTCTTACTTTAATGGCGAAAAGATGTATTTTACAACATTGGAAAGAGCTTAATGCTCCAACTACCTTTTTTTGGTTTTCTCAGACGATTTTATGTTTGAATCTGGAGAAAATTAGAAGTAACCTTTATGATTCTTCATTTAAATTTGAACAGATTTGGGGACCTTTTATTCGATATTTTCATTTAATGTAATATTTACCCTTCTTGTTTTTTCTTCACTGTTTTAATGGAGGTCGGGATTGAGGACGTGATTTTAAGTTTAACTCTGTTTGGTTTCAAGTTAGCCCATTGCTTTGCTTTGCTTTTAGTTAGTTGCACGGTGGGTTTTTTTTTTGGGGTTTTTTTTTTTCTTTTTTTTTCCATTGATATATATAAAATCTAGTATACTATTATGTTATCTTGGTTTCTTATGCTTAAATTACATTGTTTGTAGTATTTTCTTTTTGGTATTGTTATCTTTTGGAATTTTATTATACTTTAACATTGTATTAATGTTTATATGGCTTACCTTTTTTGTATACTTACTCAATAAAAAGATTTAAAAAGAAAGAAAGAGAATTTTAAACATCACCAACAATTTGCCCTGGTTCAACAACATTGATCCCACAGCCAAGAAAGCACAGAAACATCTGTACTTCCTCCAAAGCTGAAGGACATTTACCATGTCCCCAATGATTCTCATCAATATACCATAGTAAACTTCCTATCTCGATGCAACATAGCTTGTGTTGGCAACTGCTCTGCCCAAGCATGCAAAGAAGTTGTGAACACAACTCAGTCCAACACGAAAACCAGCACCCCTCCAGTGACTCTTTTCTACAGTCCCACTGCCTTGGGAAAGTAGCCAACATAATCAAGAACCCTTCTCACTCTGGTTATTCTCTCGTCTTCAGCTTTCCATTAGACAGAAGATACAAAAGTTTGTGAGCACAGATCACCAGGTCCAGGGATAGTTTCTATCCCACTTGAATAAACCACACATCTGCTAATAGATGAATTTTTGAACTCTGTATCTAACTTGTCGCCGCCCCTGCATTTTAATTGTCTGCCTGCACTGCAGTTCTTCTGTAAATGCAATTCTATGTGTTTTTTATGCTACCTTAATAAAATTCTGTATGGCATGATCTATCTGCATGGCATGCAAACCAAAAGCTTTTCACCGCATCTCGCCACATGTGACAATAATCTGATAATTTGTTTATGATAGATCATGTCATTACAACAATGCATTGAGATAGTGCAAGGGAAAACAATAATAGAATGCAGAATGAAGAGGTACCGATGGATTGTGATTAACATTGAGATAAAGAGGGACTGGAGAGGAAATGAAGATTTAAAGGAGGCAAGCTATTCTGAGTTTAAATCTTGAGAACAGAATGTTGAGAGGTCATTATAGGGGCCTTTAAACAGTGAAAGGTTTGGCTAATGTGGATACTGAGCATTCCAATTAATTAAGATTAACAGAATATTGTCAATAGTTTTCAGAGGAATTGACTGCAAAAGTAGAGAGATTATGTTTCCATTTTGTAGGGAACTGGTGAGCCCATACATGAAGCAGTTTACTTACTTAAGGAAGGATGTTAATGTGTTGGGGAGCATTTCAGTCATGAATACCTGGAATGGGTGGGTTGTCCCATGAGGAAATGTTGTCTAGGCTGGGCTTGTATCCACTGGAGTTTAGAAGAGTGAGCGAGGACGATTGAAATGTAGCACTTCACAAGTAAAACTAATCTTTATGTTTATAACTGAACACTATATTCTGCATTTCTTAATGTACTTGTATATGGAACAACCTGTCTGGATAGCATGCAAACAAAAGCTTTTCACTGTATGGCGGTACTGTAACAATAATTAACTAGCCACCAATGCATTAGTCCAAATCTGCCTTAATGCCAACAGCAATACCTAATGTTAGGTTCAAATGAATCATGAAATAAATCAGTTCCAAACGGAAATTGAACAAGAGCACACACACAGTGGCCGGTCTCCTGAGTTGAATTGTTTTGCCACACCAGGTCCCAAGCAGGACAGTTCCATTCTCCTGATCCCTGTTGGCCATTAATTCCTATTTTCGGAAGGCAGTGGACCAAGAGAACTGATGGCACAGAAATAAAACCATGAACAGATTTACCTCAAGAATTCCTCATGATGAGAACAAAATTAACCTTATTGTACAAAGTGAAGCTAATTCACAACTGGGAAACCTCTCAACTCCTGTCAGAATGCGATAGGACAAGCAGGCAGCAGAACATCATTGCACAAGGATGTTACTGTGACTGGAGCTCTTGAGTTATGAGCAGAGACTGTATAGGCTGGCTCTGTTTAATAGAGATTTGTAAGATCATGAGTGGCATTGATAAGGTGGGTGATCAGTCTTTTTCCTCAGGGTAGGGGAATCCAAAACTATAGGGTGTATATTTAAAGCGAGAGGAGAAAGATTTCAAGTGGAGCTGAAGGGTAACTTTTCATACAGGTGGCACTGGGTTTATGGAACAAGCAGCCGAGGAACTGGGAGAGGCGGGTACAATTGCCATGTTTAAAAGACATTTGGTCAGGTGGATGGATTGGAAAGGTTTAGACGGATCTGGAGCAAACTCAAGGGAATGGGACCTGCTGAGTTAGAGATTTTGGTCAACACAGACAAGTTAGCTGACGGGCTTGCTTCTGTGCTGCATTAATCTGTGCCTCTGACTCAAACACAGACCGATTTCTATGCAAATCCCATTGATGTCCTTGGGAACAATTGGGTGAATAAGAAGTAATTCTTGGTATAACAAAGAGCTGGGAGATGAACCATAAATAACGACTGGCTCACACTTTCCTCATCGTGGGACCATCTAGTTCCCCAGCCTCCCTCCACAGCAGGTCATCAGTCAGCCTGCCGACGGATGCCAGGCTTGCAGTGAAGCTGCCTCTGCTCAGCTGGGAACCCAGTGATAATGGTATCAGTTGCCAGGTTCAGCATTCAGATTCACAGGAGCGGTGGACACTTTGGCTGACATTTAAACTCCCTCCCCAAAAATCGATTTATCCTCCACCAAGCTGTGAATGCTTTATACTTCTCTCCTTCTAAACAAGGACAAACAGAGCCAAGAATTACAGCACAGAGCCATTTTGCTAAGGGGCAGTGTATCTTTTGATAATCTGCTTTAATTTCAGCTGTTTAAAGCACTGAGAGGAACCAAGGATGTTTCCAAGTACTTAAGTGAGAGACCAACATTTAGAATTCACAGGCAGGTCCTCTGGGTTTAAAAAAAACACCTTTTTAAAAAAAAATTGGCCTACTTGTAAGATCACTTAATGACTGTTGACTTTGATTTACAGTTATATAATTTGGTATATTCGATTACATTTTATTCTGTATAATGTTTGTCAAATGATTTTTTATTTTATCTCTTGTTTTTATGACTATATTGATTATCTTTATAATATATATATAAAGCACTTTGATCCTGCATCTTAATGTACAAAGGGGGCTATATAAATAAAGTTATCATTAGTTTAATAACTAATAATGATAACTTTATCTATATAGCTGTCATAGAGCTGTACAGCAAAGAAACAGGCTTTTTGGCCCATATCTTTCAATTCCTTTCCTGTTTTGTGCCTGCCGAAATCTCTCTTAAACTTAGTGAATGCATCTGATTCCACCACTTCCTCAGGCCACACATTCCCGTACCAACCAATCTGTGTGTAAAAAAACTTACCCCCCTCAAATGCCCACCAAAATTCTTTTCTCTTATCTTATACCCACGTCCTGTTACTTTCAACCTGCAGCCATGGGAAAAAAAAAGAATCCGACCATCTACTCTACCTACGCCTCTTAAAATGTTATATTCCTCTGTCAGGTCACCTCTCAGCTTTGTACTGTAACTTAGTGGCTCTGTAAAATCTAACAAAATTGAAATGCCTAAATAGAGTAGTCACAGAGAGGACGTTTTCAACAGAGGGGGAGTCTTGGACAAGAGGGAACAGCCACAGAATAAAAAGACGTCCCTTTAGAACAGAGATGAGGAAGAATTTCTTTAGCCAGAGGGTAGTGAGTCTGTAGAATTCATTGCCACAGATGGTTATGGACACAAAGCCATGCAGTATAGTTAAAATAAATCAGCCATGGTCAATGGGCAGAGCAGACTTGACCGGCTCATATGCGTTATGTTCTTTTTGTCTTCTTCCTTCCAGGGAAAGCAAGCCTAGCCTAACCAAACCTCTCCCCACTAAAATACTCCAATGTAGGTAACGTCCTCATGAATCTCCTCTGCACTCTCTCCACAGTTTGTCCACATTCTTTCTCTAGTATGGAGGCCACAAATGCACACGATATTCCAAGGGAGTTCTAACTGGTACTTTGTAAAATTGCAATGTAATGTCCCAACTTTTATATTTTATGCCCTGACCTTTAAGGACAAGCATGCCACATGCCTTCTTCACCATTCTGTCCACCCATGTTGCTGCTTTGAGGGAATTTTGTACTTGAAGGTCCCCCTGTTAATCAACATTCCTTAGGTCCCACCATTTACTATATTCATATGTCCTACCTCTGTTTGACTTCCCAAAACCAATCACCCCGCAGTTTAGGATTAAATACCATCCTCCAATGCTTCACTCAACTTTCCATTTGATCCATATTCTGCAGCAGCCTGAGACAACCTCTCTTATTATCCACAAAACTACCAACTTTTACGTCAGCTCCAAGTTTCTTAATCGTACCTCCTACATTCACATCAAAGTGGTTAATATACATCATGAGCAATGAAGTTCTCAGCACCTGTCCCTGTGGTAAACCACTCGTCCAAACAGAAAGGCATCCTGTTGCCACCACCACCCTCTGCCTCCAATCACCAGCCCATCTTTGATTCCATGTGCCTTAATGTTTTGGACCAGCCTGCCATGAGGAACCTTGTCAAATGCCTTACTAATGTCCATCTGGACAACATCTACCACCCTGCCTTCATCAAGCTTCTGGTTCACCACCTCAAAAACTCAGTCAAACTGGCGAGGTGAGTCCCTCTCTAATCCTCTGCTCCTTTTATCCTGAGAGGTCCCTCTCTGACTGGGTATCCCAGTTACCTCGTAGCCTTGCATTAGACTTGCTTAGTAAAAATTCTGAGGCATCTTGGCACATTTTACTGGACTAAACTTCCTCAGCTAAATGGACAAGGTTGTTAATTTACCGATTATGGAGGTTATGGGATGATTTGGATTGTGGAAGATTTAGAGAGGGTGTAGAGGAGATCTACCAGGATGGTGCCTGGACTAGAGAGCATACTTTATGAAGATTGGTTGAGAAAGTTAGGGCTTTGCTCTTTGGAGTGAATGAGGATGAGTGATGACTTGATAGAGGTAGACAAGATGATAAGAGGCACAGATAGAGAAGATAGCCAGAGATTTACTCCCAGGACAGAAATGGCTTATGCAAGGGGCATAATTTTAAGATGATTGGAAAAAGATGTAGCAGGGGATGTCAGAGGTCAAGGGTGGGTGTGTGGAATGCCCTGCCTGGGCTGGCGGTAGAGACCTAATTGAATTGAATTGACTTTATTACTTACAGCCTTCATATACATGAGGAGTAAAAATCTTTACGTTACGTCTCTGTCTAAATGTGCAATTATAGTAATTTATAATAAGTATTATGTACAACAGGATAGTCAATATAACATAGAAATACAGTTGATTCAGTATGAATTAATCAGTCTGATGGCCTGGTGGAAGAAGCTGTCCTGGAGCCTGTTGGTCCTGACTGTTATGCTGTGGTATCGTTTCCCGGATGGTAGCAGCTGGAACAGTTTGTGGTTGGGGTGACTCAGGTCTCT
Organism: Mobula hypostoma; assembly: GCF_963921235.1. Taxonomy (NCBI): domain Eukaryota; kingdom Metazoa; phylum Chordata; class Chondrichthyes; order Myliobatiformes; family Myliobatidae; genus Mobula; species Mobula hypostoma. The sequence continues at coordinate 167,464,385 of NC_086100.1, forward strand.
AATGATCCTTTAGGCCTTTTTTACACACCTTTGTAAATGTCCTGAATAGTGGGAAGTTCACATCTACAGATGCGCTGGGCTGTCCGCACCATTCTTTGCAGAGTCCTGAGATTGAGGGAAGTACAGTTCCCATACCAGGCAGTGATGCAGCCAGTCAGGATGCTCTCAATTGTGTCCCTGTAGAAAGTTCTTAGAATTTGGGGATATAGATAGAGATACATTAGGGACATTTAAGAAACTCTGAGGTAACTACATGGATGACAGAAAAATTGAGGCCCAATCAAATTCCCTTTTGAAAGGGAAACCTGAACACAGTTTCTATTTCCACAGTTAAAGCCTGTCTTGTGGAGCATTTCCAATCTTCTCGTTTTTTCTGCTGTTTAAAAGCACCCCCATTGACTCGGTTTCCTCCATTCTTACAGGCAATGCCACACAAAGTGCTCAAGGAACTCAGCAGGTCAGACAGCATCTGCAGAGTTAAATGGACAGTTCTGGTTGAGACCCCTCATCTCGATCATCCAATCTGGCCCAGATGAAGGGCCTTAACCTGAAATATCTACTGTCCATTTCCCCCCACAGATACTGGCTGACCCATTGAGTTCCTCCAGCAAGATGCTTGCTGCTCCAGATTCCCCAGCGTCTCCATCCTTTCTTCAGGGAGTGTAGACCCATTGATGTTGAACATGATTCAGATTAAAATTTCCAATAGTCTCACAGCGGAAAAAACTTTCTCTACCAGATTGCTCTCAATTTTAAAACTGCATTTGGTATTTACGTTTGGAATCCATTGAAGAGGTATCACTCGAAAGCCAGTTCCACCTCGGATCTGAATGCACCCAAAACCATGGAGATGCATGTCGACTTCAGGAGAAATGTGTCTCCTCTCCACAACTCCACAGTCAGCACCGTTTCGACATTCAGATTCCTGGGCATCATTACTTCGCAGCAACTTACATGGGAGACCACATCTCCTTCATTAACAAAAACGATCAGCGGAGGATGCACTTCTTGTGGCAGTCGGTAAAACTTCCACCTTCGCAGGATATACTGGTATAATTCTACACTGCCGTCACAGAAAGCATCCTCACATCAACCATTACTGTCTGGTTTGGTGCAGAATTCTTTCACAATATACCGAAACTAGACCGACCTGTCAGGTCAGCAGAAACGGTCATTGTCTGAGTCTGCCATCACCGCAGGACTCGTCTGTATCCAGGACAAAGAAGTGGGCAGGTAAAATCATTGTGGATACTACTCACCCTGCAAAAGCTCTCATCTGGAAAGAGCTTTAGGGCTATTAAAACTAAAAGTTCACACCATTTTAAAAGTTTCTTCCACTCCCGGGTAGTTAATCTGATCAACCATTCCAGTTACTCCCCACCTCACTCTATCAATTACCCCCACCACTGCACTGCAAAAACTCTAACCCACACTTCGCAATGCTGCTTACATCGTAAGTAATCCTGGTATTTATGTAGCTATGCACATTTGATTCCAAATCTGTACTTTAACCCCTAATTTTATTTTTAGAGAACATTTTATTCTTTACAATTGTTGAATATTGTTTTTTGTTTGTTGCATACTGTGCTCTGACCAGCACACCACAGCAAATTCCTGATACATGTAAATGTATATGGCGAATAAAGCTGATCCTTGAATAGAGCATTATTTTGATGTGTTGCTATTCTTTATTTTATCAGATATTTTGCTATCTTGGTGATATTTTGGGCAAAATCTTCAGCAATGACTGTGCTTCAGCTGCTGATCTTAATTAGCCATTAAAATAAAGCTTCAGGCAGGAGCTGGGTTTATCCACTTTAAACCAGAGGGAAGCGGAAAAGGCTTTGAACCTGTTTGATTTATTGCATGGATCTGTTAATTAGCCCTCATTGCCAAAGAAAGTCTTTTTGAAATTCAGAAAAGCATCTTATGTTGGCCAGGTGATGGCATTTTGTTCAGCTTCGAGATGGATTAACCGGTGAAATGCCTCGTCACGCAGAGTTCCAAGGAGTGTGAATTGACAGGTCATCTGGCGTGATGGAATGTGGGTCTGGCTCGGTCGATTCAGGATGGGACTTTGTACTCTCCCACTGACTCAGTGTTTCACTGAGCTATGGAGGGACATCTGGCCTCTCTTTCCCTCTCGAGGATTTGGGGAAGAGAGGCATTAATTAAGCAGAAAAAATATTCTTAACACGTCTGCATGAGTTTAATAGAACTTGATGTTAAATAAAGTCAGTCTTTTGGGTCCGAACAGAACATTGAAAGGTCAGTGCACAAATCACACGGTGAGAGCTCTCCTAAATTTCAATCCTGTGGCCTTGCCGATGAGAAAGTTTCTCAGACACACTGCGACATTTGCTATCGACTCAAAGCAAACTGCTGCCCTTAGTGTTTTTAAACGCAAACAACAGGAATTCTGCAGATGCTGAAAATTCAAGCAACACACATCAAAGTTGCTGGAAGGGTCTCGGTCTGAAACGTCGACTGCACCTCTTCCTACAGATGCTGCCTGACCTGCTGCGTTCACCAGCAACTTTGATGTGTGTTGCCCTTAGTGTTTAATCTTTTCCCATCTCTCGCTTGTGAATTTACGAGTCCAGTTCCAGTAAGAGACTCTCCCCTACCCCTAACACAGTCAGTATCTGCTGTTGTGCAGGAGAGAAGGAGGGAGAACAGGAATCCGGTAGTCATAGGGGATTCCATAGTCAGGGGAACGGACAGGAGATTCTGTGAGCCTGATAGAGATACCCGCATGGTGAGTTGCCTCCCAGGTGCCAGGGTACGGGACGTCTCGGATCGGGTCCAGAATATTCTGAAGGGAGAGGGCGAGCAGCCAGTTGTCTTGGTACATGTTGGTACCAATGACATAGATAGGACAAGGGAGGAGGTCCTGAAGAGAGATTTCTGGGAGTTAGGAAGGAAGCTGAGAAGCAGGACCTCCAGGGTAGTAATCTTGGGATTGCTACCTGTGCCACGTGCTAGCGAGGGCAAGAATAGTAGGATCAGGCTCATGAATGCATGGCTGAGAGACTGGTGCAGGGGGCAGGGCTTCAGATTCTTGGATAATTGGGATCTCTTCTGGGGGAAGTATGACCTGTTCAAAATGGACAGGTTACACCTAAACCCGAAGGGGACCAATATCCTGGTGGGAAAGTTTAATAGAGCTGTTAGGGAGGGTTTAAACTAATTTGGCAGGGGGATGGGAACCAGAATGATAGAGCGGAGGAAGAGGAAAACAGAAATAAATCTAAGATAGTGAGCAGTAAAGATGTCAGGAAAGACAGGGAGGTGATGGGGCAAATTTGTAGCCATTGGGATGAGTTGCAGTGCAATAAAGTTGCAGTGAAATCAAAGCGAAAAGTACCAAATACTGGTCTTAAGGTGTTATACTTAAATGCACACAGCATAAGGAATAAAGTGGATGATCTTGTCGTACAGCTACAGATTGGCAGGTATGATATTTTGGCCATCACTGAGACGTGGCTAAAGGATGCATGTCTCTGGGAGCTGAACGTCCAAGGATACACGGTGTATCGGAAGGATAGGAAGGTAGGCAGAGGGGGAGGCGTGGCTTTATTGGAAAGAAATGATATTAAATCATTAGAAAGAGGTGATATAGGATCGGAAGGTGCAGAATCTTTATGGGTTGAGCTAAGGAATAGCAGGGGTAAAAGGACCCTGATGGCAGTTATTTATAGGCCTCCAAACAGCTGCAGGGATGTGGACTATAAATTACAACTGGAAATAGAAAAGGCTTGTCAGAAGGGCAGTGTTATGATAACTATGGGGGATTTTAACATGCGAGTGGATTGGGAAAATCAGTTTGGCATTGGATCTCAAGAGAGAGAATTTGTAGAATGTCTGCGAGATGGCTTTTTAGAACAGTTTGTTGCTGAGCCCATTAGGGGATTGGCTGTACTGGATTGGGTATTGTGTAATGAACCGGATGTGATTAGAGAGATTGAGGTGACGGAACCCTTAGGAGGCAGTGATCATAACATGATTGAGTTCACTGTGAAATTTGAGATGCAGTGGATGTTGTATATTTGGATTTTCAGAAGGCCTTTGACAAGGTGCCACACATAAGGCTACTTAACAAGATAAGAGTCCATGGAATTACGGGAAAGTTACATACGTGGATAGAGCATTGGCTGATTGGCAGGAAACAGAGAGTGGGAATAAAGGGATCCTACTCTGGTTGGCTGCCGGTTACCAGTGGTGTTCCACAGGGGTCCGTGTTGGGGCCGCTTCTTTTTACATTGTACATCAATGATTTGGATTATGGAATAGATGGCTTTGTGGCTAAGTTTGCTGATGATACGAAGATAGGTGGAGGGGCCAGTAGTGCTGAGGAAACAGAGAGTCTGCAGAGAGACTTGGATAGATTGGAAGAATGGGCAAAGAAGTGGCAAATGAAATACAATGTTGGAAAGTGTATGGTTATGCACTTTGGCAGAAGAAATAAACGGGCAGACTATTACTTAAATGGGGAGAGAATTCAAAGTTCTGAGATGCAATGGGACTTGGGAGTCCTTGTACAGGATACCCTTAAGGTTAACCTCCAGGTTGAGTCGGTAGTGAAGAAGGCGAATGCAATGTTGGCATTCATTTCTAGAGGAATAGAGTATAGGAGCAGGGATGTGATGTTGAGGCTCTATAAGGTGCTGGTGAGACCTCACTTGGAGTACTGTGGGCAGTTTAGTCTCCTTATTTAAGAAAGGATGTGCTGACATTGGAGAAGGTACAGAGAAGATTCACTAGAATGATTCTGGGAATGAGAGGGTTAACATATGAGGAATGTTTGTCCGCTCTTGGACTGTATTCCTTGGAGTTTAGAAGAATGAGGGGAGACCTCATAGAAATATTTTGAATGTTAAAAGGCATGGACAGAGTGGATGTGGCAAAATTGTTTCCCATGATGGGGGAGTCTAGTACGAGAAGGCATGAGTTAAGGATTGAAGGGTGCCCATTCAGAACAGAAATGCGAAGAAATTTTTTTAGCCAGTAGGTGGTGAATCTATGGAATTTGTTGCCACGGGCAGCAGTGGAGGCCAAGTCATTGGGTATATTTAAGGCAGAGATTGACAGGTATCTGAGTAGCCAGGGCATCAAAGGTTATGGTGAGAAGGCGGGGGAGTGGGACTAAATGGGAGAATGGATCAGCTCATGATAAATTGGTGGAGCAGACTCGATGGGCCGAATGGCCGACTTCTGCTCCTTTGTCTTATGGTCTTATGTTCCAACTCTGATCCACAATTTCTTTCTCACGAGGTTAAGGAGGTTTGCCTTATCACTGAACACTCTAACAGGCACTTCTACAGATGCACTGATGAAGATTTCCCAACTGGTTGCATCATGGTCTGGAACAGTAATTCAGATTGTGCAGGAATACAAGAAGCTGCAGGGAGCTGAGGCTCTGCCCAATGAACAGGCACATCCCTCCCTACCTACACTAATATGTACAGGAAGCAATGCCTCGGAAAAGCAGATTCCATCAAAGATCCCCACCATCTGCCTTTTTGCAGCTGCTATCGGGCAAATAATACACAAGACTGAAGTTCCACATTACCAAATTCAAGAACAGCTATTACCCTTCAACCACTGAGCTCTTGAACGATTCAATACAAACCTAATCACTTCAGTTTAGCAACACTGTGATCACTTTGCACTAAGACAGACATTTTTTGTTTTAATTTTGCCTTTACTTGTAAACAATGTGTGATTATTTATGGTTAATTCATGTCTTTCTTGTGAAATTGCCCTTGTAGAAGGTTCAGACACTAAGTATCCAGGGAGAGGTTGGAAACTGGATTAGAAATTGGCTGTGTGGGAGAAGACAGTGAGTGGTAGTGGATGATTGCTTCTCAGACTGGAGGCCTGTGACTAGTGGTGTGTCTCAGGGATCAGTGCTGAGACCATTGTTGTTTATTGTCTAGTTAAATCTAAACTTCTATGAAGGCTAATGCTGGAGGGATCTAAGTGGGTGTGGGGTGAAAACAGAGGACCACACAAACTGGTGGCATAATCCTTGCCCTCCCGCAAATAATTAACTAAAAGCTATCAATAGTGTGAAAATAAATTATGATTCATATTTCCTTGTGAAGGTGGCCATCCAGCCCACTAAATCTCTGCCTGTCCTTAGAGCAATCCTCTCAGGCTCTTTAAACCCAGCAATCTAGTTTCCCAATTTAGTCTAAACTGTTCTCTCTCATGTGCCCACTGTCTCCACCCCTACTAATTACAGCAATTAACAACGACCAAAGCTCACGCCTTTGGATGTGGGTAGCACCCGGCTCACAGGCAGAACGTACAAACCCCACATAGGCAACGCCCAAGGTCAGGATCGAACATGAGCTGCTGGAGATGTGAGGCAGCAGCACTACCCTCTGCAGCACTGTGCCACTGATGTCGTGCCCATCCAAGGCCTTACAGCCTTGTACAAACTATTTGATAGAGAGTTAAAGTGGCAGCTGGTGGCCACCTTTGATGACTGAGGTCATCTATACTTCATGGTGCCTTGATAAAACAGCCAATGTGATCAAAAACCACACCCACCTTAGACATCAGGCAAAAGAGAAAAAAAACCCTGAAAGTACATGTCATCAGGCTCAAAGATACCTTCTGTCAGCTGTTATAAAACTATTGAACAGCTCTCTGGTAGAAAAAGATGGACTTGAATGTACCTCATTGTGACTTTGCATCTTATTGTCTACTTGCATCTGATCTGCAGCTGTAACACTTTCTTCTGCATTTTGTTGTTACTTTACCTTGTAGTGTTTCAATGCACCGTTGTAATGAACTGATCTGCATGGATGGTGTGCAAGACAAGATCTTTACTGTACCTTGGTATAGGTGACAATAACAGAGCCTAGTCGATCACAGGCAAAGCGTTCTCTATCACCGAGCACTGTTACATGGAGCGTGCCACAAGAAAGCAACATTGACCATCATCCAGATCACGCTCTCCTCTCAGTATGACCATCAGACACGAGGTACAGGAGCCTTAGGTCCCACACCACCAAGTTCAGGAACAATTATTACCCTTCAACCACCAGGCTCCTGAACCAGTGTGGACAACTTCACACCTCAATGCTGAACTGATTCCACACCTACACAAACTCACTTTCAAGGAGTCTACAACCCAATATGATCTACAGTATTTATACAGTGTATGGTATCTGCTTTTGCACATTGGTTTTATTTCAGTCTGTTATTTATAGTTTTTATACTTTCTATTGTATTTCTTTATTTTTCTGCAAATGTCTGCAAGAAAACTAATCTCAAGATAGTATATGATGACAGATACTTTGAGAATGGTGGAGGGGACTCAATGGGCTGAATGGCCTAATTTTGCTCCTATGTCTTATGGTCATATAAAAAATTTACTTTGAACTTTGAATAACATCAATTTTAAACTGTTACACGTGTAGAGGAGACCACATCTTGATTGATGAACACAATATACTAAATGAAATAGTTCTAAATGTACAGTTGTTTTGGTTTTTTTAAACTTAGTGGTGATTTTCCACACAATGCGTAAGCAATTCTTCCTGAGTATGACCCCAGAGTGTTTTGTTTTTTCCTTAAGTTATCACAATCATATGATACCTGTAAAGATAAACACTATCTACATTATCACTATGGAGGAAAAAAGGTCCCAACTGTTCACTTAATCACCTGATATTTTTCCAGAGAAGCTATCTATGTTGTGGGATGGTGTCCAAGAATAACATTGAATTGATGGAACTTAAAACTAGTTCTTAGTTGTACCACACTTACATTGAATGCTTTGTCTGTTCACATATTTAAGCTGGAGAGAGTACAGAAGAGATTTCCAAGGCTATTATAGGGTCTCAAGGGACTGAGTTTTGGAGATAGGTTAAGCAGATTACCGAAATTTGAAGGGCCTAGATGGAGTGGGCATGAAAAAGTCATTTCCAATTGTGGGTGAGTCTAGGATCAGCAGACACAGCCTCAGAAAAGAAGGAACAGAGATGAGAAGAAACTTCTTTATCCAGAGTGTAGTGAATCTGTGTCATTCATCACCACAGACAGCTGTGGAGGCCAAATCATTAGGACTAGTTAAAGTGGAGGTTATTAGGTTCTTGATTAGTAAAGGTGTCAATGGTTAAGGGGAGAAGGCAGGAAAAGGGGTTGAGAGGGAAAATAAATCAGCTATCAGACAGTGGAGCAGACTTGGCAGGCTGAATGGCCTAATTCTGCTCCTATGTCTTACGGTCTCATGGGTTAGAAATTTAATCATAGGAAACTGAGGTGCTCAGGAGATTGAGGGATGATTTTACAGAGATGTATGAAATCATAAGAAGATATAGATAGGATTAATGCACACACCTTATCCCGAGGGTTAGGGAATCAAGAACTAGACGTTATAGGTTTAAGGTGAGAGGGGAGAGATTGAAGGGTAATTTCTTCAGCCAGAGGGTGGTCAGTATGTGGAATGAATGACCAAGGGCAGTGGGTTAAGACAGCTATGTTTTGGAGTACTGTGTCCAGTTCTGATCACCTCACTATAGGAAGGATGTGGAAGCATTGGAAAGGGTACAGAGGAGATTTACCAGGATGCTGCCTGGTTTAGAAAGTATGCATTATGATCAGAGATTAAGGGAGCTAGGGCTTTACTCTTTGGAGAGAAGGAGGATGAGAGGAGACATGATTGAGGTGTACAAGATAATAAGAGGAATAGATAGAGTGGATAGCCAGCGCCTCTTCCCCAGGGCACCACTGCTCAATACAAGAGGACATGGCTTTAAGGTAAGGGGTGGGAAGTTCAAGGGGGATATTAGAGGAAGGCTTTTTATTCAGAGGGTGGTTGGTGCGTGGAATGCACTGCCTGAGTCAGTGGTGGAGGCAGATACACTCGTGAAATTTAAGAGTCTACTAGACAGGTATATGGGGGAATCTAAGGTGGGGTATATGGGAGGCAGGGTTTGAGGGTCGGCACAACATTGTGGGCCGAAGGGCCTGTACTGTGCTGTACTATTCTATGTTCTATGTTAACAACATTTAAAAGGTACTTGAATAGGTACGTGGATAGGAAAGGTTCAGGGAGACATGAACCAGATACAAGTAAATGGGAATTTTGGGCTATATAGTTTAATCTAAAGAAATAGAAGCTGTCTTTCTATAATATTTACTATCAAGCATTCCTTACCAATCTTGGATTTAAAAGTAATTGTCACTTTTCATAATTTCAACTGTACTGTTCAAAAAAACATTTCATCTGGGTGAAATAACATGGAAACCATAGTGAGAGTATTGTGACTAAATAAAATTCGGAGAGGTTTGGTTGTGCAAAAGGCAAATTAACAGCAAGGGCCCATGAGTACTTTTGAACACTGATTACATTTAAACACAGTTCAGTGCAAATTTGTTTACTGACTGGGTTCAAGAGCACAGGGGACTATTGTGGTGTATGCAGAAGCCACTCGCATTGATCAAAATGCTTGTACATATCTCACTTGCCTTTCAGATAAACTCAGTAAATGGAACATTTTCTAGTTTATTTTGGCAAAAGGATTTTTACTGCATCTGTCAATAAGATTGCATTAAATTTCTGATCTGGCTATTGTTCATGATTGCACTTACTAAAAAAAATTTTAAAAAATGAGTGGCAAGTCTTTTTGTCTATACAAATCGATGACCAACGTACCCAGATCACTCATTAATACTACGCCCCAATAAACTGTGGATACCATCTGACAATCCACGTGAACCCTCTGATTTTTGGTTTAAATACTCTTGACAATTATAAGGTCGTGTTTTAATGTTTCATTTCTGGAGGACAATGACAAAGGGTGTTAGTTAATGTGTCTGAAGGTTTTATGGCCCAATTGCTATTTATGACATTTTCATGAACATGACGCTGTTAAAGTTTTACAGGTGATTAGAAAAGACATCTTCAAAAAAAAGAGTAGATAGCCAAGACTAGAAGCTGGGGTTTGGGATCAGACTGAAGCACCAACATACACACATGCACAGTGTCACAGATGGCTGCCCCAGTTTCCCACATTTTATACAAAACTTCTCAGTGTCCCTCCAGTTATGTCAGGCTACAGTTTTGTATTCTGGACTCCCAGTCCTACAAGAACCTGAAAGCGGCTTTATCTGGAGTGAAGCCCACAACAACCAGCTCCAGGTCATTTCACGTCTGTGCAGACTCAGAGACGAGAACTCTTCTGAATTATCACCCTGTAACTTTGTGACCGGCTGTGGCTGTGTATTCCTGTTCGAGCTTGGTTTTCACGTTGCAGTGCTGGATTGAGACCCTGTGGTGTAAGCTCCCAATGATCCTTTTGGTATCTGTGATACTGTAATACAAATACCCCAGTGCTGAGGCAGGTAGAGCCATAGCCTCAAAACACCAGAGACCCAGGTTCAATCCTCACTCAGGTGCTGTCCACGTGGAGTTTGCACATCTTCCCTGTGACCCCTCGGCTTTCCTCTAGGCGCTGCAGTTTCCTCCCATGTCCCGAACTTGTGGTAGTCAGCAGGTTAATCAGCCACGGTGAATTGCCCAGTGTGTAGGTGAGTGGTGGAATATGGGAGGAGTCGGCAGGAATGTGAGCAGAATGAAAAATGGGAATAAATTAGGATTAGTGTAAAGGAGAGTTGGTGTTGACTCTCTCTCTCTCCCTACGACTATGTTACATTACAGAGAAGACCGGCTGAGATGCTGACTCCCATGGTTATGCGGTTGAACAGATATGACACTGGGTGAGAACACGACGGGATTAGCTGTGATGCCCTGTAACTGTCCAGCCTGCTGACACACACCCCAGGCAGGGACAAACCCTGCAATACAGCAGGGAGCTGTTGAGTGAATGAACACTGGTCAAACTTCGTTGCATTGCTGAGTACAATGAAGTCCTTGGATAGCAGAACTTGTTCAGGAACAGTTTCTTCCCCTCTGCTATCCAATTCCTAAAAGGACATTGAACCCATGAACACTACCTCACCTTAAAAAAAAATTCTGTTTTGCACTATTTTTAACTTAACTACTCAATATACATATATATATATATATATATTAGATTAGATTAGATTATGAGGGTCTAATCTAATCTAGCGATCTGAAGGTCGTGATTTTGAGCCCCAGCCGAGGCTCCGTGTTGTGTCCTTGAGCAAGGCACTTCATCACACAGTGCTCTGCAACAAGACTGGTGCCAAGCTGTATGGGTTCTAATGCCCTTCCCTTGGACAACATCGGTATCGTGGAGAGGTGAGACTTGCAGCATGGGCAACTGCTGGTCTTCCATACAACCTTGCCCAGGCCTGCGCCCTGGAGAGTGAAGACTTTCCAGGCGCAGATCCATGATCTCGCAAGACTAACGGATGCCTTTAAGATTATGAGGACACTCAGTCCTCGTTTATTGTCATTTAGAAATGCATGCATTAAAAAATGATACAAAGTTCCTCCAGAATGATATCGCAAGAAAAGCACAGGACAAACCAAGACTAAAACTGACAGAACCACATAATTATAACATATAGTTACAACAGTGCAAAGGAATACTATAATTTGATAAAGAGCAGACCATGGGCACGGTAAAAAAAAAGTCTCAAAGTCCCGATGGACTCATCATCTCACGCAGGCGGCAGAAGGGAGAAACTTTCTCCGCCATGAACCTCCAAGCACCGCCAACTCGCCGATGCAGCACCATTGGAAGCACCCGACCGCAGTGGACTCTGAGTCCGTCTGAAAACTTCGAGCCTCCGACCAGCCCCTCCGACACAGCCTCTCTGAGCACCATCCTCTCTCAAGTGCTTCGACCCCGCCCCGGCCGCCAAGCCACAAGCAAAGCCGAGGACTCGGGGCCTTCTCCTCCGGAGATTCTGGACCACACAGTAGCAGCAGCAGCAGCAGCAGCAGCAGCAAAGCAGGCATTTCAGAAGTATATTGTTACATACCCCGTAACTGGGTTGCCAAACCAGCAGAAATGGATCACTCAGTTGGAGTCTGGAGTACTAGAACTAAGAAAGTTTTATTAAAGAAACAAGCAACACAGTAATCGAAAGGATAATAAATGCAACAATTCAACAATGATAACCACACATGTGCACAGAATTAAGATAACAGCATCAATCAAGCTCTATCATTGTCTAGGGGTAAATGACCAATTTCAAAATGACTCAAAGTTCAGTCCAGTTTAGTAGTTCAGTTCGCAGTAATCGTTGCCATGGCGGTGGACAACGTGGGGGAAGAGAGAGATAGAACAGGAACAACTGATCATTCAGAACGGCTTCACTCACAGACCAGCGAGATTGCTCACGAGCAACTTTTGGGCGGGTCCTTGGTGATGTCACCTGAGGTCACCGACTGTGACCCCTCCTCCAGATGCGGTCGATCCTCTGCAGTGAACCCGGCACCCAGGCAAGGGCGGACACACACCGGGTTCCCGCTGATCGTACCTTTCCACCCTGTGCGTTGTCCGATACTTCTCACCACTCGTGAGAGGCGCACCGCTTCCAGGGTCTCGTTACCTCGGGTGGCGTGTGTCTCTGTCTTAGCGAACCTGTCCCTTTTTATCCCCCTGCTGGGGTATCGCCTGTCCATCACTTCAAACAGTTCAGGGTTCAAAGGGGGGAGCCGCTCCAGACAGCTCTCCCTCCCACATCCCTTCATTACACATCTCCAGACGCTGCTCCATTGTTCCTTATCTCTCCTTCCCCTGAGGGCAGGTGGCAGACCAACTGCTGATGCCACTGATGCTAGCCCAGGCCAGCAAACATCTTAATTTTATGTGTATTCTCGTAACAATATATACTTACTGTAATTGATTTACTTATTTATTTTTTCTATATGATCATGTATGTGCTGCTGCCGCAAAGCTAACCAATTTCACGACATATGCTGGTGATATTAAACCTGATTCTGATCGTCACCCTCACTGAATCAGGCCAAAAGTTAGCAAATGTAAGTAGCCACTCGGAAGATTTCATTGGACTTCCAAGTGAATTCACTTTATACAGAAGACCGAGGCCAGTATCAGGTATGGCATTATCCATGTGGAAAACACTTATTCATCCAAGTCAGGAGACCGACTGTTCAAGTTCTATTCCGGAGATGGGAGAAGCAGTGATCAATGGTTGTTGCTGGAGCAACTCAAAATGCTGGAGGGATGCAACTGGACAGGCAGCATCCATGGAGGGAAATGGACGATCTCTGTATCAGGCTGAGACCTTTCATCCAGACCGTTCTTTTCCTTCTGCAGGCTGTCCGCTTGTTGAGTTTCTCCCGTGTTTTGTGTGTTGCTTCACATTTCAACACCAACATCCAGGGGTGTGCTAAGTGGTTCTGGTTCTTGAATCAACCAGCACACCCCTGATCATGACAATCTGGCAACACCATGGATCACTTTGCTCAAAAAGGATCTTATCTTGTTCTAACTGTCTTCTTTTTTGCAAAGAAAGTGTACAGTGTATGTTAATTTTACATTTTTCTTATGAATTCTGCTTATAAGAACATAAGAAATAGAGGCAGGAATCGGCCATCTGGCCCGTTGAGCCTGCTCCGCCATTCAATAAGATCATGGCTGATCTGGCCGAGAACTCATCTCCACCTACTTCCCTTCTCCCCAAAGGACTTAATTCCTCTGCTGTGCAAAAATCTATCTAACTGTGTCTTAAATATATTTAATGAGGTAGCCTCCACTGCTCTCCTAGGCAGAGAACCACACAGATTCACTCCTCTATGAAAAACAGTTTCTCCTCATCTCTGACCTAAACCTCTGTCCTAGACCAAAGAGCTGACTATTGACTTCAGGAGGAGGAAAACGGAGGTCCATGAGCCAGTCCTCATTGGGGAATCAGAGATGGAGAAGGTCATACTCAGCAACATTAGATTCTTCACTGTTCCAATGTTAGAGGACCCTGTCCTGGGCCCAGCATGTAAGTGCAATTATGAAGAAAGGATAGCAATGCCTCTATTTCCGTAGGAGCTTGCGAAGAATCGGTAAGACATCTAAAAGTTTGACAAACTTCTGTAAATGTGTGGTGGAGAGTATATTGATCTAAAAGTTTGACAAACTTCTGTAAATGTGTGGTGGAGAGTATATTGACTGGCTGCATCACAGCCTGGTATGGAATCACCAATGCCTTTGAATGGAAAGAGGGAAAGGCAAGAGGCAGATGCTAGAGAGTACTCCAGTGACTGTCCCCCTGAACAATAAGTACTGCTGTTTGAATACTGCTGGGGGAGACAGCCTACCTGGGGGAAGCAACAGTGATCGCATCTCTGGCACAGAGTCTGGTCCTGTGGCTCAGAAGGGTAGGGAAAGGAAGAGGATGGCAGCAGTGATAGGGGACTCTATAGTTAGGGGGTCAGACAGGTGATTCTGTGGACGCAGGAAAGAAACGCGGATGGTAGTTTGCTTCCCAGGTGCCAGGGTCCGGGATGTTTCAGATCACGTCCACGATATCCTGAAATGGGAAGGAGAACAGCCAGAGGGCGTGGTACATATTGGTACCAATGACATAAGTAGGAAAAGGGAGGAGGTCCTGAAAACAGACTACAGGGAGTTAGGAAGGAATTTGAGAAGCAGGACCTCAAAGGTAGTAATCTCAGGATTACTGCCTGTGCTATGTGACAGTGAGTATAGGAATAGAGTGAGGTGGAGGATAAATGTGTGACTGAGGGATTGGAGCAGGGGGCAGGGATTCAGATTCCTGGATTATTGGGACCTCTTCTGGGGCAGGTGGGACCTGTACAAAAAGGATGGGTTGCACTTGAATCCCAGGGGGACCAATATCCTGGTGAGGAGGTTTGCAAAGGCTATTGGGGAGAGTTTAAACTAGAATTGATGGGGTTGGGAACCGAACTGAAGAGACGGAGGAAGGGGCAGTTGGCTCACAAATAGAGAAACTTGGAGACAGTGTGAGAGGGAGGATAGGCAGGTGATAGAGAAGGGACGTGCTCAGACCGACGGTTTGAGATGTGTCTATTTTAATGCAAGGAGTATTATGGACAAAGTGGATGAGCTTAGAGCATGGATTAGCACTTGAAGCTATGATGTTGTGGCCATTACAGAGACTTGGATGGTGCCAGGGCAGGAATGGCTACTTCAAGTGCCAGGCTTTAGATGTTTCAGAAAGGACAGGGAGGGAGGCAAAAGAGGTAGGGGTGTGGCACTGTTGATCAGAGATAGTATCCTGGCTCCAGAAAAGGAGGAAGACATGGAGGGGTTGTCTACAGCCTCTGTGGGTGGATGTCAGGATCAGGAAAGGGTCAATAACTCTACTGTGTGTTTTTTATAGACCACCCAATAGTAACAGAGACATCGAGGTGCAGACAGGGAGACAGATTCTGGAAAGGAGTAATAATAATAGGGCTGTTGTGGTGGGAGATTTTAATTTCCCAAATATTGATTGGCATCTCCCTAGAGTGAGGGGTTTAGATGGGGTGGAGTTTGTTAGGTGTGTTCAGGAAGGTTTCTTGACACAATATGTAGATAAGCCTACAAGAGGAGAGGTTGTACTTGATCTGGTATTGGGAAATGAACCTGGTCAGGTGTCAGATCGCTCAGTGGGAGAGCATTTGGAGATAGTGATCACAATTCTATCTCCTTTACCATAACATTGGAGAGGGATAGGAACAGATAAGTTAGGGAAATGCTTAATTGGAGTAAAGGGAAAAATGAGGCTATTAGGCAGGAACTTGGAAGCATGAATTGAAAACAGAAGTTCTCAGGGAAATATACGGAAGAAATGTGGCAAATGTTCAGGGGATATTTGCATGGGGTTCTGCATAGGTATTTTCCAATGAGACAGGGAAAGGATGGTAAGGTACAGGAACCATGGTGTGCAAAGGCTGTTGTTAATCTAGTCAAGAAGAAAAGAAAAGCTTATGAAAGGTTCAAAAAACTAGGTAATGACAGAGATCTAGAAGATTATAAGGCTGGCAGGAAAGAGCTTAAGAATGAAATTAGGACAGCCAGAAGGGGCCATGAGAAGCCCTTGGCGGACAGGATTAAGGAAAACCCCATGGCATTCTACAAGTATGTAAAGAGCAAGAGAATAAGATGTGAGAGAATGGGATCAATCAAGTGTGACCGTGGAAAAGTGTGTATGGAACCGGAGGAGAAAGCAGAGGCACTGAATGAATACTTTGCTTCAGTATTCACTACAGAAAAGGATCTTGGCAATTGTAGGGATGACTTTCAGCAGACTGAAAAGTGTGAGCATGTAAATATTAAGGAAGAGGATGTGCTGGAGCTTTTGGGTAAGTCACCGGGATCAGACGGGATGTACCCCAGGCTATTGTGGGAAGCAAGGGAAGGGATTGCTGAGCCTCTGGCGAAGATCTTGGCATCATCAATGAGGACGGGAGAGATTCTGGAGTATTGGAGGATTGTGGATGTTGTTCCCTTATTCAAGAAAGGGAGTCGAGGTAGCCAAGGAAATTATAGACCAGTGAGTCTTACTTCGGTGGTTGGTAAGTTGATGGAGAAGATCCTGAGAGGCAGGAATTATGAACATTTGGAGAGGCATAATATGATTAGGAATGGTCAGCATGGTTTTGTCAAAGGCAGGTCGTGCCTTACGAGCCTGATTGAATTTTTTGAGGATGTGACGAAACACATTGATGAAGGAAGAGCAGTAGATGTAGTGTATATGGATTGCAGCAAGGCATTTGATAAGGTACCCCATGCAAGCCTTATTGAGAAAGTAAAGAGGCATAGGATCCAAGGGGACATTGCTTTGTGAATCCAGAACTGGCTTGCCCACAGAAGGCAGAGAGTGGTTGTAGACGGGTCGCATTCTGCATGGAGGTCGGTGACAAGTGGTGTGCCTCAGGGATCTGTTCTGGGACCCCTCCTCTTCATGATTTTTATAAATGACCTGGATGAGGAAGTGGAGGGATGGATTAGTAAATTTGTTGATGACACAAAGGTTGGGGGTGTTGTGGATAGTGTGGAGGGCTGTCAGAGGTTACAGCGGGACATTATTAGGATGCAAAACTGGGCTGAGAAGTGGCAGATAGAGTTCAACCCAGATAAGTGTGAGGTGGTTCATTTTGGTAAGTCAAGTATGATGGCAGAATATAGCATTAATGGTAAGACTCTTGGCAGTGTGGAGGATCAGAGGGATCTTGGGTTCCGAGTCCATAGTACACTCAAAGCTACTGATCTGTGGTTAAGAAAGCATACAGTGCACTGTCCTTCATCAATCGTGGGATTGAGTTTAAGAGCTGAGTGGTAATGTAGCAACTATATAGGACCCTGGTCAGACCCCACTTGGAGTACTGTGAACAATTCTGATCGCCTTACTCCAGGAAGGATGTGGGAACCATAGAAAGGGTGCAGAGGAGATTTACAAGGATGTCGCCTGGATTGGGGAGCATGCCTTATGAGAATAAGTTGAGTGAACTCGGCTTTTTCTCCTTGGAGCAACAGAGGATGAGAGGTGATCTGATAGAGGTGTGCAAGATAATGAGAGGCATTGATGGTGTCGATAGTCAGAGGTTCTTCCCCAGGGCTGAAATGGCTAGCA
The DNA here is from genome assembly GCF_963921235.1 of Mobula hypostoma. Taxonomy (NCBI): domain Eukaryota; kingdom Metazoa; phylum Chordata; class Chondrichthyes; order Myliobatiformes; family Myliobatidae; genus Mobula; species Mobula hypostoma. Next base: position 167,481,896 of record NC_086100.1, read on the forward strand.
CGAGAGGGCATAGTTTTAAGGTGCTTGGAAGTAGTACCGAGGAGACGTCAGGGGTAAGTTTTTTTACGCAGAGAGTGATGAGTGCGTGGAATGGGCTGCTGGCGGCAGTGGTGGAGGCAGAAATGATAGGGTCTTTTAAGAGACTCTTGGATAGGTACATGGAGCTTAGAAAACTAGAGGGCTATGGGTAAGCCTAGGTAATTTCTAAGGTAAGGACATGTTCGGCACAGCTTTGTGGGCTGAAGAGCCTGTATTTTGCTGTAGATTTTCTATGTTTCTATGAAAATCCTACAATAGTAGTGGATACGACCCCGCTCATCACAGGTAAAGCCCTACCCATCATTGAGCACATCTACATGGAGCGTTGTGCATCCATCACCTGAGACACCCACTACCCAGGACATGCTCTCTTCTCACTGCTGCTATCAGGAAGGTGGTACAGGAGCCTCAGGACTCACACCACCAGGTTCAGGAACAGTTATTACCCCTCAACCATCAGGTTCCTGAGCCAGAGGGGATCACTCAACTTCATTTGCCCCATCACGGAACTATTCCTACAACCCATGGACTTTCAAGGTTTCTTCATCTCATGTTCTTGATACTTATTAGTCATTTGTTTATTATTATTATTATTATTATTATTATTATTTTTCTTTCTTTTGTATTTGCACAGTTTGTTGTCTTTTGCACAGTGGTCGTCCACACTGTTAGTGCAATCTTTCATTGATTCTATCAGAATTATAAGAATTAAGAGAAATATGAGAAGAGACTGAGTTACCTGGGACTGTACACACTGGAATTCAGAAGAACGAGAGGAGATCTTATAGAAACATAGAAAAATTATGAAAGAGATAGACAAGTTGTTTCCACTGGTAGGTGAGACTAGAACTAGGGGACATAGCCTCGGGGGAGGGGGAGTAGATTTAAGACACTGCTTATCCCAGTGAGTGGTGAATCTATGGAATTCTCTTCCCAATGAAGCAGTAGAGGCCACCTCAGTAAATATACTTAAAACAAGGTTGGATAGATTTTTGCATAGTAGGGGAGTTAAGGGTTATGGGGAAAAGCTAGGTAGGTGGAGATGAGTCCATGGTCAGATCAGCCATGATCTTATTGAATGGCGGAGCAGGCTCGACGGGCCAGATGGCCGACTCCTGCTCCTATTTCTTATGTTCTTTCTTCTAATGGTTATTGGGTTTATTGAGTATAGAAAGAAAATGAATCTCAGCGTTGTAACTTTGATAATAAATTTACTTTGAAATTTGAACTTGAAAATCTATTCCCACAAATTTTGAGGCTATGTCCTCTAGCTTTAGTCACACATACCATTGGAAAGAACTTTCCTGCCTCTATCTTTATCTGCCCTTTTCATAATTTTTTTGTTACTGTAAGACCTCCTCTGGCTCTTCTGCATTCCAGTGAGTATAGCCCCTGGCGATCCCATCTTATAACACTATGTGCTTGTGATATTCCTGCAAGCAGGTTTTAATTGCACCTGTACGTGGATGGACTTGTGCCTGTGACAATAAAACAGTGAGAAAAGGGCATACCCTGGGTGCTGGAGGTCCTTAATAATGGACACTGCCTTTCTGAGACACTGCTCCCTAAAGATGTCTAGGGTACTTTGTAGGCTTGTGCCCAAGATAGATTTACAACCTTCTGCAGCTTCTTTCGGTCCTGTGCAGTAGCCCCTCCATACCAGACAGTGATGCAGCCTGTCAGAATGCTCTCCACGGTGCAACTATAGAAGTTTTTGAGTGTATTTGCTAACTTGCCAAATCTCTTCAAACCCTTCATAAAGTATTAGGGTAGTGAACCTGTGAATTCATTGCCACGGACAACTGGGGGGGCCGAGTAGTCATTGGGTATATTTAAAGAGGAGGTTGATAGGCTCTTGATTAGTCAGGCCATCAAAAGTTACGGGGAGAAGGCAGGAGATGGAGTCCAGAGGGATAATAAATCAGTCACGATGGAATGGTGGAGCAGACTTGACGGGCTGAATAGTCTAATTCTGCTTCCATGTCTTACGATCTTATGGCCTTAGAGTGTTACAGTTACAGAGAAATTGCTGTGGTGGTGGGCAAATAAGGTGCAAGAGCCATGAACCATATTTAAGAATTATTGTTAATAATTCTTAAAGTCATAGAATTGAAATTTAAACCATAAGATATAGGAGCAGAATTATGCCATTTGGCCCATCGAGTCTGCTCTGCCATTTCATCACACCTGATCCAATTATCCTCTCAGCCCCAGTCTCCGGCCTTCTCCCTGTATCCCTTCATGCCCTGACCAATCAAGAATCTATCAACCTCTGCCGTAAATATACATAAAGAGTTGGCGAGTAGAATGATTATATTATGTAATGAATAGGTCTTCCCAATCACCAGACTTTGACATCGTCTTTAAATTCAAATTCAAAATCAAAGTACATTTATTCAAAGTACATTAAAATCTTGTTAAATAGCCATGTCTGATAGGCCGGGTAATATCTTCACCATGGACAGGCTTAGGTTCAAGGGGAAAACTCCGATAAAGCAGGCAATATTTTCAATTAGATGCTGGAAATCTGGAGCAACACACACAAAATAGTGGAGGGACTCATAACATCAGGCAGCATTGATGGAGGCAGATAAACAGTCAGGATTTTGGGCTGAGACATTTCATCAGTCCTGAACCTTCCACAGACACTGCCTGACCTGATGAGTTCATCCAGAACTTTGTGCGTGTTGCTCAGTAAAGATAAATAAGATGAGCTTTATTTGTCATGTACACCGAAACACACAGTGAAATGTGTCGTTTCTGTCAATGACCAATGCAGTACAAGAAAGTGCCGGGGGCAGCCCACAAGTGTCACCAACATAGCATGCGCACAACTTACCAATCCCAACTGTAAGGTCTTTGGACTGTGGGAGGAAACTGAAGCACCCGGAGGAAACCTATGCAGTCATGGGGAGAACGTACAAACTCCTTACAGACAGCACGGGGATTTGAGCCCCAATGCTGGCACTGCAAAGCTTGCACTAACCACTACATTTGGCTTGGCTTGGCAGAGAATCTAACCAGGTGCCTGCTCTTTCTACAAGCAGCTTGAAAGATTCATCCGAGTACCCTCGGTAAAGAGATCAGCGCGTCGACCTTTACCGGGTGTGGAAGATTTTGTTAGCTGTGCGTCAGCGACTTGAGAACTGCTGCTGCACATGGGTGACTGCAGGATGTCTGCATAAGCATGCCTTGGAATTAGAAAAACAAAATCCAGAGACAAATGAATGGCAATGGTCTTCACAGCGAGGGTCACTGCAGTCACTACGAATATTATTAATCAATGAGGAAGAACCACTTCCAGCAGGAAGGTCACTCCACAGTCTGAAGGGCACCTCATTTTGTCGGGTCCGTTAAGAAGTTTCACCGTCTGCCTCGGGATGTCGGCCGTGACTGAGCCAGGAGGTTAGATCGTGACCTGTTCCAGACACTGGGGCTAGGGCTCCCGAACAACAAGTGGGGAATACAGCAGCCGCTTGCCTCGCAGGAGGGTAACAGCTGGCTGTTCGAGGGTTAAGTCTGTCCCAGGCACTGTGGAGTCACCCCTGATCTTTTTCACTTAGATCCAGGAGCGAGACGAGAGTGGGCTTCAGTTTCATATTCAAACACTGGAGAGCATAGTTTTAAGGAGGGTAGGGGGTGGAGGTTAAAAGGATGTGAAAGGCAAGCTTTTAAAATAAAAACAGGGTGGACGTACCTGGATCGTGCTGCCTCGTGTAGTGGCGGAAGCAGATTTGATAGCAGCATTCAAGAAGCCTTACATAAATATGCAGAGAATAGAGCGATTTCCTCCATGGAGCAAAGACTTACCGGCTAGGTTAATTGGTCATTGCAAATTGTCCCGTGATTAAGTTGGGGTTAAATCGGAGCTGTTGGGGGTTGCGGCTCAAAGGGCTGGGAGGGCCTATTCTGCACTGTTTCCCTAAACAAATAAACAAACAAATAAATAGGGTTATGCACAGGCAGAAGGGGATAGTTTAATCTGGCAACATGCTTGGTACAGTCATTATGGGCCACAGGGCCTGTTTCTGTGCTGTTCTATGCTCCATCTCTGAAATACAACATATTTACAGTGCACCATTGCCTCAGTACAGCAGCTTCGGCCTAGGCAACATGCCCACCGGATGAGCAGAGGTGTTGAAACCCTGACCTTCTGGCACAGGTTATCTGCCCCTCTTCATCCCAGCTGTGTAGTACACCTGGCGGGGTGACGGTGCAGAAGTTTTAAAGAATCAGGGTGAGTCACAGAAGGCCTGTGGCCTGCTCTAGTAGTTATGAATGGCTCACGTAAACTCTGGGATTATGAACAAAGAGCAATAAAGGTGTGGCCAAAGGTAACAGAAATTCCTGTTGTGCAAGAATGAAGATAAGTTCTATCTGACTTTGATTCTTGCAGAGAATGCAAGTTGTAAACATTATTTCCCTCAGCTCAGCGTCATTTGATGCACAGCCCCCTGGAGTAATGTTGGAACACTCTACCTTCCCATGTATGAATGACAGTACACAGCACAGAGCTAAAGAGCTGCTTGGACACCATCTGGCCCTCCTGTCTGTTCCCGTAATCAATAAGATCTTGGCTGATCTTTTATCTCGGTGGCGCTTTCTTCAACTGAACCCATAGCAATTAATATCAAAGAAATCCATTCACCTTTGTCTTGGATATACTAAGCAACAGTTCCACATGAGTAAGTCATTCCAAAAATTCGCCATCCTTTGGGCTAACAAGCTGTTTTCATCTGAGTCCTGAATGACTGACCCTTTATTGTGGGACCAGTTCTACACACCCAGACCAGGGGAAATAACCCCGCATCTACCTTGTCAAACCCCGTAAGAATTGTGCATGTTTCAATTTGATCTGCTCTCATTCTTTGAAATTCCATTTAATTCAGACCCCTCCTCTAAACCTGTACCTGGACTGCTTAATCTACTCACACAACGAACACTCCATTCCAGGCAACTGTGTCTCTCCATTGCAAATATATCCACCCTTAGGCAGGGACTAGACTTGTACATAATCTTCAAAATACAATCTCAACAGACACTAGATAACTGGTGAAAAATGTAAACAATGTAAAATGAGAAGGGTGTTTACATTCTTGTAAACAAATCTTTTTGCCTTCCCAACTGCTCAGTGTACCTGCATGTTAATCACGTTCGGTGATTGGAGCACGCGGATGCCGAGGCCCCTCAATATCTCACCGATTAAAAATACTGTCTTTCTAATTTTCTGCCAAATTGGACAATCTTACATTACTGTTTATTATAAAATTTATGAATTAGAAGGGTAGGGTGCATAGCCCCTCGCAATGCTCACTCATTTATTTATTTATTGAGATATGACGCAGAGAAGGCCCTTCTGGCCCTTCGAGCCATGCTGTCCAGCAATCCCCCAATTTAACCCTAGCCTAATCATGGGACAATTTACAATGACCAATAAACCTACTGTTACATAACCGGCAACAATGAATATCAATCAAGGCAGTTTATATAAAAACAACCAAACATTTATTAAACATGGATAAACAATAAAAAAAACAAATGAAAACCTTAACCAGAAGTTAACCATTATGCAGCCGTTCAACAAATGGTCACTTGGCACTGGATCTTAAAGCGTTAAATGCGAAAACAGTTCTAAAAGCGGTAAAGTCAGATATAGTTCTTAAAATGGTAAATTCAGAAGTCCAACAGATTTATACGTTCAATTGGGAGAGACTTCTCTGGAGAAGGATTTCTTCATTGATGCGACTTTCCTGCTGGTTCTGTCCGAAGGATTCATGATGAGGGAAAATAAACAGTTTAAACCAACTGACCTTAAATTCTAGAGAGCAAACCTTTGCATGAACTCTTCTCCCTTTTGGCAAAAGTTATCTTCGATGCAGGTCGCTACTCCTTCAACAAAGACTCAATAAGGTCGACCCTTTGTTAAACTGCCGAACGATACCAACTCCTCTCAATCCTTCGGTCCTGTACTTCGATAAAGTCTTCACTCTCCCATACTACTGCTAAAATAAGGTACATCAACACCTCTAGCAAAAACTTCGGTCCAGCAATATTATTCCTTGCAACAGAACGTAACAACCGTTTAAAAAATGAAACTGCGTCATAAAAACAAATACGCAACAGAAACGGAGACAGTACGTTCTAGCTGGAGATCTAAAAAGTAAAAACTAACTGCGTCATCTGGGCTCTACCCTTATATACCCTGGTGTACATGTCATCACGTGACCTCACATCGGCGGGAAAATTACATCAGGTGACCTCCAAAAGACCATTACATCATTCTCACAAGGGAAATCACAGATCTCCGTGAGGCATGTAACACTACAAACTGGTACATCTTCTGAACTGTGGAGGGAAACCGGAGCACTAGGAGGAAACCCCCACGGTCACGGGGAGAACACACAAACTCCTTACAAGCTGTGGCGGGAAATAAACCCAGGTCACCTGTAATTAAATCATGGTTTATGTTCCATCCAATTTGTCAAAGTTTAGCTAGCTACAAGGACACGTATGCAGAAGTACAATGTAAAACTTTCTTGCAGCAGCACCACCGGCACTGAACGACACATACGCAGCATTCACAAAACATACATTGTATGCAATTTTTACAAGAAAGAACACAATTAGAACAAAAGATAAACAAAGTCCGTTTTAGTGATCAAAGTGGACACCGTGTTGCTAAACTGTGGTGATTGTGGTTACGTTAGATGGTTCAAGGGCTGAATGGTTGAAGGGAAGCAGCTGGTGGTGCAAACTGGAGCCCTTTTGCTTTCTGCTGACAGTCCACTCAGCTGTGCTAACTTGGATATACTGTACTGCAGTTGGCTCAAACCACTGATACTTCTTGTCAGGACCCCAGAGTTGTTTCCTGAAACACTCAACTAATCATAGCCTTCCAATCTATTTACTCCGAATTTGTTTTCTGCATTTAACCAGACCTCGGACCACACCACCATATTTGCCCCCAACACTGCATAAACCTAATTTTGTTTAATAATATATGTATGCCCACTTTAAAGGTCTTCTGAAAGTCCAAAAACACATCAGCTTGTTTAGCCTTATCTATTTTGCAAGTTACAATCTCAAAAATCTAACAGGTGTATCGTGATCAGATTTTCTTGACACAAATCCACATCGACTCTTCCCAGTCATTGCCACTTCCTCAATCATAGGCTTGATAAGTTTCCTCAGTTATATCAGGGTTACTGGCCTACAGTTCCCATTTTTTTGGGGGGGGGGGTTGGAGCCAATCCACAGCTTCATGAAAGTGGCACCAACAAGTGGATAGGGTAAAGGTAGCAGCCCTGTGAAACTTTAGTCAGGCCATGCTGTGTATATTTTGATCACCCCACTACAGGAAGGTTGTGGGGCCTCTGGCAAGGGTGCAAAAGAGGTTCACCATAATGTTACTGGATTAAAGAGTATTAGCTATAAGGAAAGGCTAGACAAACTTGGGTTGTTTTCATTGGACTGTCAGAGCCTGAGGGGAGATTTGACAGAGATTTATGAAGTTAGAAAAGGCATAGATAGGGTAGATAGTCCTTTTCTCCCCAGGATGAAATGGCAAATACTAGAGGGCATAACTTTCAGCTGAGAGGGAGAAAACTTAGAGTTTTAAAACATGTTTTTTTTTAAACAGAGCGATAGGTGTCTGGAACAGGCTGCCAGGGGATGTAGTGGAAGCACACTCAAATATAGTTTTTCCTGTTTCAGTTTGTAAGAGACCCTCCCATATATAGCAAATGGTTTCCTTTTCACAGAAACTTTTGCAGTCTGTTATGTTTCTAATTAACCAATTCTACAGTGGGGAGACACAATGGGAGAATTTTCCTTTGGAGAATCAAGCATGGTGGAACAATCTCACCATCAAACCCACAGACAAAGGAGATGTCCTCCTTCTTCAAAGAACAGGATTTCCTTTCCTCCACCATTGATGCTCTCTTGCCTGCATCTCCTCCATTTCCTGAACATTCGTGCTCACCCCACCTTCCCATTGCCTTAACAGTGATAGAGTTCTTCTTGTCCTTACCCACCACCCAATCAGCCTCTGCATCCAACACATCATCCTCCACAACTTCTGCCATCTCCAAATAGATACCATCACTATATATATCTTTACGACCCCCCTTGCTTTCTGCAGGATTTGCTCCTTCCATAATCCCCTTGTCCATTCGTCCCTCCCTGCTAATCTCCCTCGTGGCACTTATTCATGCAAGCTGTCTAAGAGCTCCACTTGCCCATACACCTCCTCCTTCATCTCCGTTCAGAGCCCCAACCAGTCCTTCCAGGTGAGACAGCACTTCACTTGCGAATCTGCTGGGGTTATCCGGTGCTCCTGATGTGGCCTCCTCTATATTGGTGAGACCTATCATAAATTGGTGACCACTTTATCGAACACCTCTGCTCCATCTGCCACAAATGGTACTTCCTGATGGCCAAACATTTTAATTCCAATTCCCTTTCCTGTTCTAATGTGTTGGTCCATGACCTCCTCATGTGCCAAGATGAGGCCACCCTCAGGGTGGAGGAGCAACTCCTTATATTCCATCCTCTCCCTCCACCTTCCCTTTCTCCTATGGTCCACTCTTCTCTCCTATCAGATTCCTTCTTCTCCAGCCCTTGACCTTATTGACTGTGTGAGATATTCTGTATATAAATGGAAAAGATGGCTATGCTTTACGTTAATTTTTTCATATAGAGATTCACATTGACAAGGCACAAGCTCAAGTTATTTCTATAAGCTGTAAGAAAGCAACTCCATTAAGAGAGATTGGGTGTGAGATCTATCCCACCCTCTGATCTTGCAGCCCCGCTGACAACCAAAGGAGTTCCATTCAGCAAAGTAGTGTGAGCACAAAGGAAGACTTCAGTTCACAGCCTACTTCACCCAAGGTCAGGACAAGAGGTATTACTTCTTGCCACAGCCATTCATCACCAAGTCTGCTCAGTGGGTAGGGAGAGACTATGCCCATTGGCAGAAGGAGACATTGAATGACAAGTGAATAGAACAAACATTTTATCCAGTGACTGGCAGAAGAGCACTGCAGCCCGAAAAGTATCTGAAAGCTGAGAAGTCACAGGTTCTTGGGGAGAGGGTATGGAGTGTGACTAGATGGATGGCTCTAACAGAGTGCATCGTGGGAGCCCAGCACCATCAGAGGGATGGGCCTGAGGGAGCCCGGCTGCAATCGAGGGGCTGGGCAAGGAGGCTCAGTGTAGTCAGATGGGTTAGGTGAAGGAGCCTGGTGCCACTGGAGGGGCGGGCTGAGGGAGTTTGGTGTCGTCGGAAGGGTAGGATGAGGGAGCTCGGCACCATCAGAGGGGCATGGTTGAGGGAGCCCCCACACTGTTCTGATTGCCTGTTGTCTTGGGTGATTATAAAAGATGGTGTGTTTTGCAGGATTTTCAGGAGAAAGGCAAATTGATGACATAAGAAATACGTTGAACAACATTAAGGTTACAACAACAATTGGACAAAACCTGGCAGAACATAGGCTGGTCACACCGTGCAGTGGTATCACCACAAGGTGATTCATTCCTTCCTCTGCTGCCAGCACTGAGGGAAACCAGGTCTGATACATGGAGTGGAAAGGGCAGGAATAGTTCTTATCCCACTATTGCCAGACCTTTGAAAAGACCTCACCTGCTAAAAGATGAACTTGATCTCCCTATCTACCTCATTGTACCTTGCACTCCATTTGACTACCTGCATTGCACTTTCTCTGTTACTTCATTCTGTTCCTTTTTCACTATTTCAGTGTCATTGTGTATGAAATGATCTGTATGAATGGTATGCAAAACAAAAGCATTTGACTGAATGCATTTTACAGTAAATGCGACAATGTTAAACCATCAGAACACAGAACATTACAACACAGTACAGGTCCTTCGGCCTAACGTGTCGTGCTGACCCACATTTCCCCCCTTTTTTCTTTCATCTATGTGCCAGTCTAAAAGTCTCTTAATTGTGTCCAGTGTATTTGCCTCTACTACCACCCTGACAGTACATTCCATGGGTCCACCACCTGGTGTAACGAAAACCTACCTCAGACACTACCTTCCCTCCAATTAACTTAATATTATGCCCCCTGGTGTTAGCTAGTTCTGATCTGGGAAAAAGTCTCTGGCTGTCCACTCTGTTCATGCCTTTTATCATCTCATATACCTCCTTCAAGTCACTTCTCATCTTTCTTTGCTTCAAAAAGAAAATCCTTAACTCACTCAACCTATCCTCACAAGACATGCTTTCTAACCAACGCGGCATCCTGATAATTCTCCTCTGCAACCTCTCTAATGCTTCTACATTCTTCCTATATCCAGGGGACTAGAACAGAACACGATGCTTGCAACAGTGGCTGGCTGTTCAATGGGAGAGACCTCGATATCCATGGCTTGAAACTTGGGAAGCTGTGACTCATAGTCAGGTCCATTTTGAGTCCAATATCCAAGCTTCTGTGCATCACACCACGAGCATCCCAAATACTTGTACAAACTCTAGCCAAGAAGTTCCCAATGGATGGGTCCATGGACCTTTCAGTTAATGTTAAGGGTCCATTGCTTAAAAAAAGGTTAGGGACCCCTGCTCTAGTCAGATGCAAGTGCAGCATTAAAGCAGTGCCACGAAGCTGGAGGTGGCACCTTGAGGTTCAAATGGAAGACTTCTCTCCCCATAGACTTGGAGGGAAAACAGAGAGACCTCATCAGATCTCTGGGACCTGTATTTCAAATGCCAAGGACAGGACACGATTGGAGGAAAGACGGAAAGATCTCACCAGATCTCTTGGACTGATAGTTTAATCAATGTCAAAACAAAAATCCAGTTTACAGGCTTATGAATGTTTATGAACGTCTGACCGATGAATGAGTGTTTGAGAGACTGATGGGGCGAATTTGCCAGCTGCTGTGGCCCTACAGGTATCTTCTGCCAGGGGTGGGGGGGGGTGAGAGGGATGAAATTTGGTCTAAGGCCACACTTACGACTTGCAAACTGTCTAGGGTTTGAACAGTTCACAAGAACCCAACCCTGTCATAACCTGCCGATGGCTTTCACTCAAACAACAGGAATTCTGCAGATGCTGGAAATTCAAGCAACACACATCAAAGTTGCTGGTGAACGCAGCAGGCCAAGCAGCATCTATAGGAAGAGGCGCAGTCGACGTTTCAGGCTGAGACCCTTCGACAGGACTAACTGAAGGAAGATGGCTTTCACTTGCAGTTAAACCTGATCATTTTTGAGGAAAACAACTCCATGCAGAGACTGGTAATAATTGTCAGATGCGAAAGCAATGGCTTATCTCTGCTTTGGGACATTCGGAAGTGACAGCGTCGGCAATTGAAGGGCAATCTAAGCAGGGAGAGTGAAGGTGAACGAGATTTCATTAGGCTGAGAGGAATGTGTACACATACTGAGAGGTTTAGAGCGAGGAAGTGCACTCGTGTTGACCACATTATGGCACCATTCAAATACTCATCCAAAAAAAACCAGCACAAGCCGCTCTGATGTCCTTGAGCTCAGTCTGATTAAATCGGTGAAAGCAGACGGTGTCCTGCAGTCCCTGAGCATGGCAGTAGGTGGCGCTGTGGTTCCCTCCTTTGTCCTGACTCTTGAAAAAGACTCCACATACACTAAACATTGACTCTTGATCTCCAAATCGACCTGGTGTGTTGTCTAAATGTGTGGTCGGTAATACCAGTGGAAGTGCCAGAGACAGGTACAATTGCAATGTTTAAATGACATGTGGGTAAGGGCATGGATAGGAAAGATTTAGAGGGATATGGGCAAAATGCAGGCAAATGGGACTAGCTCAAAAAGGCTCCTTCGTTCCCATGGGCTAGTTAAGCTGAAGTGCCTAATTCTGTGATGAATAACTCTAATGTTGATTACAGAAAGACACTCTTTTGCAGCTGTCCCAGTTAGCTCAGAAAACCAAATGGCGCAACACGTTAGACCATAAGATCATAGGACATAGGAACAGAATTAGGCTATTCAACTCATTGAGTCTGCGCAGCCATTTTGTCATGTCTGATTTATTAACCCCTTCAACCCTATTCTCCTGCCTTCGCCCCATAACCATTGACATCCTTATTAATCAACGTATCCACCTTTGCTTTAAATATACCCAAACACTTGACCTCCACAACAATCTGTGGCAATGAATTCCACAGATTCATCACCCTCAGACTAAAGAAATCCTTAAGAAATGTTCCTGCTTATAAGCAACAAATGGGTAATTCCTTAACAGCAACAACCCTGCTGTTGGAGGTGAGTGGCAGGGTGTTATCGGGTGCAAGTTGAAGGGAAATACCGAAAAGGATGATCCAACTGAATGGTGGAGCCAGCTCTAGGGGCAAGCAGCTGTCTCCAGCTCGTTGTGCCCTTGTGTTCCTGGAGAAGCAGCATGCGACATACACTGGTACAATGGGGGAATACTGAGACCCGTGGATGTCACAGAGGCAGTCTGATGGGGTGACTGTGTTACAATTTGAACTTGTAAATAGTGTGAATTATTGTCAGTCCCTCCAGTTGAACTTTGTCTTTTTGTGTGTTTTCCCCCTAGCCGTCAGTCTGTGGTTTTGTATTGCCATGTGCTTGTAGGTTTTCATGCCCAATGTGCTCCTGTCCCTGTCCCCGCTCCTGCTCTACTCCAGCCCCTGTATTACTGAGTACTCCACCTCTCACCAGTTTCTCATTATTACCTGTTTTGCTGCCACTTCTGTCTCATTGTGGTCCACCTAACATCTGCCTCTCTGTTTATTGCTCAGTGTATTTTAGTCCTGTGTTTTCATCTGTTTATTGCCAGATTATGCCCGTGAGTTTTAGAACACAGAATAGAAACATAGAAAACCTATAGCACAATACAGGTCCTTCGGCCCACAAAGCTGTGCCGAAAATATCTCTACCTTAAAACTACCTAGGCTTACCCATAGCCCTCTATTTTTCAAAGCTCCACGTACCTATCCAGGAGCCTCTTAAAAGACCCTATCATTTTTGCCTTCACCACCACTGCCAGCAGCCCATTCCGCGCACTCACCACTCTCTGCATAAAATACTTACCCCTGACATCTCCTCTGTACCTACTTCCAAGCACCTTAAAACTATGCCCTCTCGTGCTAGCCATTTCAGCCCTGGGAAAAAGCCTCTGACTATCCACACAATCAATGCCTCTCATTATCTAATACACCTCTATCAGGTCACCTCTCATCCTCTGTCGCTCCAAGGAGAAAAGGCCGAGTTCACTCAATCTATTCTCATGAGGCATGCTCTCCAATCCAGGCAACATCCTTCTAAATCTCCTCTGCACCCTCTCTATGGTTTCTACGTCCTTCCTGTAGTGAGGCAATCAGAACTTAGCACAGTACCCCAAGTGAGGTCTGACCAGGGTCCTATATAGCTGCAACATTACCTCTTGGCTCTTAAACTCAATCCCATGGTTGATGAAGGCCAATACACCGTATGCCTTCTTAACCACAGAGTCAACCTGCGCAGCTGCTTTGAGTGTCCTATGGACTTGGACCCCAAGATCCCTCTGATCCTCCACACTGCCAAGAGTCTTACCATTAATGTTATATTCTGCATTAAATTTGACCTACCAAAATGAACCACCTCACACGTATCTGGGTTGAACTCCATCTGCCACTTCTCAGCTCAGTTTTGCATCCTATCAATGAACCGCTGTAACCTCTGACATCCCTCCACACTATCCACAACATCCCCAACCTTTGTGTTATCGGCAGATTTACTAACACATTCCTGCACTTCCTCATCCAGGTCATTTATAAAAATCACGAAGAGTAAGGGTCCCAGAACAGATCCCTGAGGCACACCACTGGTCACTGACTTCCATGCAGAATATGACCCATCTACAACCACTCTTTGCCTTCTGTGGGCAAGCCAGTTCTGGATCTACAAAGCTGCAATGTTCCCTTGGATCCCATGCTTCCTTACTTTCTCAATAAGCCTTGCATGGGGTACCTTATCATATGTCTTGCTGAAATCCATACACACTACATCTACTGCTCTACCATCATCAATGTATTTAGTCACATCCTCAATAAATTCAATCAGGCTATTAATGTATGACCTGCCTTTCACAAATCCATGCTGACTATTCCTAATCATTTTATGCCTCTCCAAATATTCATAAATCCTGCCTCTCAGGATCTTGTCCATCAACTTACCAACCACTGAAGTAAGACTCACTGGCCTATAATTTCCTGGGCTATCTCTATTTTCCTGAACCTTTCCAGCATTCGTATCGGAACTCTGTCCATCCGAATATTGACTCTGCCTGCTTCCCAATTCTGGTTTTTGGACTCCTCTGGAATTTTTGATCTCCGCCTGAACTTTGACGCTGACTTTGTTGCCCATCTGGATTTGCTGCTCAGTAAATATCAGTGTGTACAGTACTCGGTCTGCGATTGGGTCCCTGCTTCAGCCCCCTGACAGTAACAGAGAGAATGCTCAGGCTTTGATTATGCTGGCTGTCTTAAGGAAGCAGTGAGAAACTCATGGTCTCTGTGACGTGCTAAATTACATCCCTTACTCTCAAAGTCCAAGCCAAAGACAAAGTAAATTTATTATCAAATGTATATGTCACTTTATACTGCCTTGAGTTCATTTTCTTGAAGGCATTTACAGGAAAATAAAGTACAATAAAACTATACATAAATAATGACTGCAGCCAACCAATGTTCAAATGAAGACAAAGTTTGCAAGTTAAATATGTCTAAAAACAAAATAGTCCTCAGGACACGAGTTGCAGAGTGCTTGACACTGAGTCTAGAGATCGTGAAACCAGTTCAGAACATACTGTGGCTTCTTGTGGTCCCAGGCAGAGTGGATTGGATAAGGTGAGTGTATGTGGCCTTATAGCCTATCAATAGGGTTATGACAGAGAGATTCACCAGGGTGTTGCTGGGATTGGAGGACTTCAGTAATGAGGAGACTTTGAATAAGGTTGTCTTCTTTTCCCTGAAGCTAGAGGTTGGAGGATGTCCTGAATTGAAATTATTTTATTTCTTACATCCTTCACATACATGAGGAGTAAAAATCTTTATGTTATATCTCTAAATGTGTAATGTGCAATTTACAGTAATTTGTAATAACTATGTACAACAGGACAGTCTATATAGCATAGAAATACAATTGTATCAGTGTGTATGAGATTATGAGAGGCATAGATAGTCAGAACTCTTCACATGGTTGTAGTATCAAAAAGCAGGCATAAGTTTAAGGTGAGAGGAAAGAGTTTTAAAGAGAAGTTTGAAAAATAACTATTTTCTTTAAAAAAACAGTTTATATCTGGCCTCACTGGCAGAGGAGTCATCGTTAGATATCATCACTATATTTAAGAGATATTTAGGCAGACACTTAGGTGGGAAAGGCATAGAAGATATAGCCCGAATATAGGCAAGTGGGATTAGTGTATATTGGCAAAAAGATTAGCGTTGACTTCAACGTCGAAGTCAATTAATTATCAAAGACTCAGATTCAGAATATCACTGGCACGTCATGAGATTTGTTGTTTTGTGGCAGCAGTAATAAAAAACTATAAATTACAATTAAAAAAATGCAAGAGAAAATTAGAAAAAAATAGTGAGGAAGTGTTCATGGGTTTATTGTCCATTCAGAAATCTGATGGTGGAGGGGAAGAAGCTGTTCCTGAAATGTTGAGTTTGTGTATTCAAACTCCTGTACCTCCTCCCTGATGGTAGCAATGAGAAGAAGGCATGTTCTGGGTGACAAGGGTCCTTAATGATGGATGCTGCCTTTTTGAAATATGTAAATGTCACCATATAGAACCTTGAGGTTTATTTTCTTGCAGGCATTTACAGGAAAATAAAGAAATGTAATAGAATTTGTGAAAACTGACTGACAAATAACCAATGTGCAAAAGATGACAAATTGTGTAAATAAAAAATGTAAATAGTACTGTGAACATGACTTGTGGAGTCCTTAAAAATGAGCCTGTAGGCTGTGGAATGAGTTCAGAGTTAAGGTGAGTGAAGTTATCACACTGGTTCGGGAACCCGATGGCTGTAGGGTAATAACTGCTCTTGAACCCGCTGGTGTGGGACCCAAGACTCCTGTACCTCCTGCCCAATGGTAGGAGCAAGAAAGATATGATGGGTCAAAGGCCTCTTTCTGTTTTGTACAATGCCTTGACTCTATCACTTTACGATAATATGGATCAATGTAAACATCTGCCCCCTTACCATCCTGAGGCCAATACTTAACCTTAGTGGATGAAATGGCCTGAGTTATTCTAACATTGGACCCAAACGCACCTGCTGTTGGCCAATGGTTTGGAAGAGAATCTCTGGCCAGGATCTCCTCATGAATCACTGGATTTCCAGATTGCACACCACAAGTGCATTGGAGACCTTATACCAGCATATCCTGCCCTTGGCGCTGTCACTGGGACTCTGCACTGAGTGTGTATGACACAAGTTCTCCACAAGGCAGGACACCAGCATTGTGAGAAATCCAATAAACTGGCTTGAGTCTTTTTAAAATTAATTATTTATTTCAGTTAAATGTGTTTTAAATAAATATCTGTACAATCTTATTTAAAATACTTTGAGAGTTTCTAAACATCTCTGAGCATCAGAGAGACATTGGAAGAAACATAGAAACATAGAAAATAGGTGCAGGAGTAGGCCTTTTGGCCCTTCGAGCCTGCACCGCCATTCATTACAATCATGGCTGATCATCCAACTCAAAACCCTGTACCTGCCTTCTCTCCATACCCCCTGATCCCTTTAGCCACAAGGGCCTCATCTAACTCCCTCTTAAATATAGCCAATGAACTGGCCTCAACTGTTTCCTGTGGCAGAGAATTCCACAGATTCACCACTCTCTGTGTGAAGAAGTTTTCCCTCATCTCGGTCCTAAAAGGCTTCCCCTTTATCCTCAAACCGTGACCCCTCATTCTGGACTTCCCCAACATCGGGAACAATCTTCCTGCATCTAGCCTGTCCAATCCCTTTAGAATTTTATACGTTTCAATCAGATCCCCCCTCAATCTTCTAAATTCCAGAGAGTATAAGCCTAGTCAATCCAGTCTTTCATCATATGAAAGTCCTGCCATCCCAGGAATCAATCTGGTGAACCTTCTTTTTACTCCTTCTATGGCAAGGATGTCTTTGCTCAGATTAGGGGACCAAAACTGCTCATAATACTCCAGGTGTGGTCTCACCAAGGCCTTGTACAACTGCAGTAGAACCCCACTGCTCCTGTACTCAAATCCTCTTGCTATGAATGCCAGCATACCATTCGCCTTTTTCATCGCCTGCTGTACCTGCATGCCAACTTTCAATGACTGGTGTACAATGACACCCAGGTCTCGTTGCACCTCCCCTTTTCCTAATCGGCCACTATTCAGATAACAATCTGTTTTCCTGTTCTTGCCACCAAAGTGGATAACCTCACATTTATCCAAATTAATTATCATCTGCCATGAATTTGCCCACTCACTTAACCTATCCAAGTCACCCTGCATCCTCTTAGCATCCTCCTCACAGCTAACACTGCTGCCCAGCTTCGTGTCATCCGCAAACTTGGAGATGCTGCATTTAATTCCCTCGTCTAAGTCATTAATATATATTGTAAACAACTGGGGTCCCAGCACTGAGCCTTGCGGTACCCCACTAGTCACTGCCTGCCATTCTGAAAAGGCCCCGTTTATTCCCACTCTTTGCTTCCTGTCTGCCAACCAATTCTCTATCCACATCAATACCATACCCCCAATACCGTGTGCTTTAAGTTTGCACACTAATCTCATGTGTGGGACCTTGTCAAAAGCCTTTTGAAAATCCAAATATACCACATCCACTGGTTCTCCCCTATCCACTCTACTAGTTACATCCTCAAAAAATTCTATGAGATTCGTCAGACATGATTTTCCTTTCACAAATCCATGCTGACTTTGATGATTTCACCGCTTTCCAAATGTGCTGTTATCACATCTTTGATAACTGACTCCAGCATTTTCCCCACCACCGATGTCAGGCTCACCGGTCTGAGGCAGCAAACTCTCCAAGGATATTTGGGTATCTGGGTCCCAGAGCCTCATGTTCCAGCACCTGAAGCCTAGTTTCTGGCAGTGGACAGTTGGCAGGGCAGGACAGGGCAGCTGAAGCAGTAGGTTCTGAGCTCTGTTTGAACCACAGGACAGCAAAGAGTTAATGCGACTGCATTTGGGGGCCCAAGCAAGTCACGGGCTGGATCATGCACAATCTGATCCATTTTTGACAGTGGGAGCTATTTGGCCACAAATTGACTTCTACACTGCCCTGCATTGCAGCAATAATGGACAAGTGGCTGTGACTACATTAGGATAGGAAAGGTCTAGAGGGATATGGGCCAAATCCAGGCAAATGGGACTAGCTTAGATGGGAATCTTGATTGGCATAGGCTGATGGGACTAGTCCCATGACGTACGACTTCAGGAGGATGAACTGAGGTAGCAAAAGGTGGGAGGTACAGTGTATTGAAATTCCAGCCTCTCTACCAGTGACTCACTGCCATGAGGAGGAGTCACGGGGAAAGATGCTGCTTGCCAACTGAACACAGCCCTGATGAATTCATCAGGCATTCCACTTTCTGACTAGAAACTCTCCTCCTCCACAGAGGAATTAGCTCCTTCTCAATGACCCAGCCCCTCCACAGCAGGGCAGCCAGCCTCTCTCACTGATTCTTCACCACGTACCTGGTTCAGAGGTTTACTTTATAGATCCATTCCTTTCCTGAAATGCAGCAGATGGCAATGGTGGAATTTATCGATTACTCTTGAGACAGTGGGCGCGTGACCCCTCTGGTGATAAGGTTTTGATAGCACTGTTCGGGAGGGAACTCCCAAGTGTAGACCCAGTGACAATGAAGAATTATGTGGGACTTGTAGAGGGGAAGCTGCTAGTTAGTGGTGGTGGTCCCACTGTTGACTTGACCTACAGGTGGATCCAGACACATTAAACTCCTCTGAAGGACGATGGAACATTTTCCAAATAATGCAAGTTGTTTATCATAACACTGTAAAATTTTAATAGGCTAGCACTCTTGGTCAGATTGTCCAAGTAATTGGATGTTCATTATTAAAATTACAACAAACTTTTATTTCACTTTTACAGTAGTTGGAATATTTTTTAACAAACCTGGAGAGTTTAAAGAGAGCCGGCTGTATCGATGTGCTTTGGATCTCATGTTCCTGACTATTATTATTCCAGACTGTGGCCCCTCCATTCCGGATACACACACTGCTCACATTCGGAATCCTGGCTCACCTTAAAACAGTTCAGCCACCACCCCGCCTTCTGGGCTGATGATCGAGTCAGATGCCAGACCATCAGGGTTACTGAACAACTGGATGCCGGATTAACAGAGTCATTAACAGAGGATTGGCTCCGTTTAGCTGCCTTGTAATGATGCAATTTAACTCAGTGCTTTAGGCCAAAGGGAAACGATTCACAGGGCAGTAAAGTGCA
Source organism: Mobula hypostoma (assembly GCF_963921235.1). Classification (NCBI taxonomy): domain Eukaryota; kingdom Metazoa; phylum Chordata; class Chondrichthyes; order Myliobatiformes; family Myliobatidae; genus Mobula; species Mobula hypostoma. Next base: position 167,501,417 of record NC_086100.1, read on the forward strand.
CCAGAAAGAAAGACCCTTCCTTTGTCAATAATGCATTCGTCCGAGTGGAGGGAATTCACTCATTTTCCTAATGTCGTTGTTGAGGGAACCCAGGGGCAATGTTGAGGGTCCCTATTCCTTCTGGACACTGAATCCTCCCAGACAGATTTCTAGTTAGGTTAGTTCCTGGGGAAATCGGATTGCTAGCTGCCACAGTATTACAGACGGTAGAGCCACTGTTTCACAGTGTCAGACACCACAGTTCAGTCCTAGGGTGCTGCCCGCATGTCCTCCCGATGACTGTGGGGTTTCTCCAGGTACTCCGCTTTCCTCTCATATCCCAGAGACACGCTGGTTGGTGGGTTAGTTAACTTACTTATTGAGATCCAATGCACAACAGGCTTTTTTGCCTCTTCAAGCTGTACCACCCAGCAATTCCCCCAGTTTAATCCTAGCCTAATCACAGGACAAGTTACAATTGACCAGTTAACCTACCAACTGATAGGTCTTTGGTCTGTGGGACGAAACGCGAGCACTCAGAGGAAACCCACGGGGAGAACGTACAAACTCCTTACAGGCAGCGACAGGAATTGAACCAGGGTTACTGGTACTGCAAAGCGTTGTGCTAACCACCACACTATGTGTAGAATCTAGGGGTAGTTGATGAGGATGTGGGCAGAATAGAATGGGACTGACATAGGATTAGTGCAAATGGTTGCTTGAAGGTCAGCACAGTCTCAATGGGCCGAAGAGCCCATGTCCTATCTGTATCTCTCCATGACTGTGAGAGCTCTGATCAAAAGACTGGAGAACAAATGGCCTAGCAGTCTTAGCAAGATTGAGCTGGCACGAAGTAAGAGAAAAGCATAGTGCAAATCTCTGACCACATAGAACAAATAAACTTAAAAACAAACAGTAAAACCATTTATTTTAAATGTTTCCAGCCTCTGAAAATTTGGCACTATTCTTTTGGCAGTGCAAGAGTTGATTGTCCTGGGGAGATGCTAGCTCTCCAGCCGAGAGCCGTGTTGTAGCAATATGACCTCTTTCAGGGTGGGGGTCTGTGGTTGCCACACTAAGGGGTACACTTTATGTACGCAGCCAACATAATCAAAGACCCCACGCATCCATCTCTCTTCTCCCCCCACCCCACAATCGTGTAGAGGATACACAACCCTGAAAACATACACCATTGGGATCATGAACAGCTTATACCCTGCTGTCATAAGATGAGTACAATAAGATGAACTTCTGGCCTTGCACTTATTGTCTGCCTACATTGCGCTTTCTGTAACTGTAACACTATATCTTGCATTCTGTTATTGTTTTACCTTGTACTACCTCAACACACTTGTAATGAAATGATATGATTTGTATGAACAGTACACCAAAGCTTTTCACTGTACCTTTCTACGTGTGCCAATAATAAACCAATATTAATAATAATAATGTTACTGATGAGTGAATGTTTGATCTGTGCTTGTTCAGGATAATAAAGGTAATGATTGCTGCGTCGGTGACCAGTTACTCAGAAGACTAAAGAAATTTGACCTTCATTTTTTTAAAAGCAGATGAACCAAAGAAAGCATTCTATCTAGATACAGTCACAGCTTGGTATAGCAATTGCTCTACCAAAGATTGCAAGAAATTGCTGAGAGTTGTGGACACAGCCCATTTCCAACACAAAAACCAGCCTCCCCTCCCTTGACTCTGCCTACACTTCCCACTGCCTTGGGAAAGTACCCAACATAATCAATGACTCTTACACTCCAATCATTCCTTCTTCAAACACTTCAATTTGGACAGAAGATCAAAAAGCTTGAGAACACATGTCGAGGACAGCTTCTATATCACTCATCACATTCTTGAATGGATCTCTGGTATACCAGAGATGAACTCCTGACCTCCACACCTACCTTGTCATGGCCCTTGCATTTGATTTATCTACCTACACTTTTCTTGGTATATTCTGCATTGCTTTGTTTTTTCTTCCTCATTGTAATTATGTATGGAATGACCTGTATGGATGACACAAAAGGACAGAAGTTTTTCAGAGCATCTCGGTACATGTGACAATAATAAACTAACAACCAAGTTGGTTTTACCTTGCCCTTCCTGAACTATTCACTAATCCTGCATCTCCACCGGAGCAAGGCTTATGCAAGCTACAAAATGAATTGAGGTACTCTGACAGTACTTCTGGAAAACCACAAGGAGCACACTGGCACAGCAGGTCGAGCTGCTGCCTCACCCCTTCAGCATCCACTTCGGGCGATGCACTAGTCACATGACCTTCCACATTCGTTTCCCCCGGCAACTCCAGTTCCCTTCCACATCCCAAAGGCACAATGGTAGGCTAACAGACTGTTGAAAATGGCTCTTAGTGGAAGTTAATGGCCAAAAAGCAAAAACCCAAGTGGAATTGATGGACTTCTGAAAATGAATGGCAGGAGAAGGAAAATAAGGAGGGAGATGGGATATGTGGGTTGATGTCCTCAAAGCTGGCAAGATCCAGTGTGTTCCCTGGGTTTAATCAGACATTAAACCACAGTCCCATCTGATCTCTCAAGCAAATAAAGTATTACAGGATTGTTAGAGCAGAAAAGGAGGTCATTCACACCATGCTCTTAGTAAGAATAATCCTGTAAACCCTTTTCTTTTGAGTGCTACAAATGAACCTGCCTCCTTCACTCTAGCACTGAGCTCCAGACCCCAACTATATGGTACTGTATGCATCTTCATGTTGAGCTACTATTGCTAGCTACCTTGATTCTGTGGCTCTTGTTTCTTGACCCCCATACTAACAGGGATAGTTTCTGTCTGTATCCTTCGTGATTTTAAACACCACATCACCTGCTCCTCCACTCTAAGGAGGAGCCAGCTTCTTCAGTCTATCCCTCACTCCTGGAATCATCTTGGTAAACCTCATTGCCACTGTTTCCTGAGCAGCTAACTCTTCCTTGAAGCGCAATGCCCAGAATCGGATTGGAAGAGGATCGAAAACAGCGACAGAAGGTTCTAAACTCAGCCAACTCCATCAAGGGCACTAGCCTCCTCAGCATTGTGGAAACGTTCAAGAGGCAATTCCTCAAAAAAAGAGATGACACCCATTATTAAAGACACCAATCACCCAAGACACACTCTCAGTATTTTAAAAACTGCTTCTTCCTTTCCACCAGGTTTCTGAATGAACAATGAACTCATGAACACTACCTCACTATTTTTTGCTCTCTTTTTGCACTACTAATATAATTTTTAAAATATTGCATATATTTCTTATTGTAATTTATAGATTTTTTTATGTATTCCACTGTACTGTTGCCACAAAGCAACAAGTTTCACGACATACAGTTTGCCAGTAACATTAAACCCGATTATGATTCAGAACTGGACACAATATAGGGGTAGAGGCCAAACAAGTGTTTCATAAAGGTTCATTGTGATTCCCCTTATTCTTGTACTTTGCGTTTCAGCAAGGTCCTAGATCCCGTGCACTCACTGTACCTGCCTGCACCACTTCACATTTCTCTGCATTAAATTCCATTTGCTATCTTTCGTCACAACTCCTCCAGCCTGTTTCTATGTCCTTAAGTGTACAGCTCACTACACCTCCCAGCACCGATTTACCTGCAGATATGCATGTTCTTCCCTGCACACCCGTCCAAATTCAGAAGACCTCAAAGGAGCCTGATAAAAGTTAATAAAATTACGAAAGAGATTGGACTAGACAGCCGGCATCATTCACCTAAGTTCTAAATGTCTAATACAAGTAGGCATTCTCTTAAAGTGAGAGGGTGAAAAGTTCAATAGGAGATGTGCAGGGCAATTTATTTTAAAAGCAGTGATGGGTGCCTGTATTAAGCTGCCAGGGACATTGGTGAAGGCAGAAACAACATAGGTTCTTAGCCAGGCCCATGGATATATAGAGAATGGCGGGAAAGGAATCACGTGCAGATAGAAGGAATTGGATGTCATTTGCTTAATTAGTTCAACACAATATTGTGGGCAGAAGGGCCTCTCCCAGGGTATTATACTGTTCTATTTTCTAAAAACATACAATACAGATATGAAAATGTTGGAAACAGCCAGGAGAATGGAATTCCGTTACACTGTTCCATTGTTGATAACTGCAAGAAAATGAATTTCAAGGTAGTGTTCGGTAACATGTATACTGTAGTATGTACGTTGATACTAAATTTTCTTTGAGCTTTTGAATTCACCTTTAAATGTAAGCACAATGTGAATACAGTGTTTACACTTCAAAACATGAGGACACACACTAAGCATCACACAGGATGGTAGATACTTAGTCCACTGGCTGGAAGTGTCTTGGGAAATTCGGCATCCATTCCAGCAGCTCGGAATGCCTGCCTCAGTGGGGAGAAGGCATGCTCCTAAATCTGAAGGTTGCCTCTTCAAGCCTCACTGTAAATAATTGAATTCAAAATCATAACCTCAAAATGTTGTCTACTATTTATATCTTTGCAACAATTGAACACAATCAAACCAAATGTATTTGTCTTTAAAGAAAGTATAGTATTTTATGGTCATGATTAATGAATAATCTCTGGATAATTGTTGTTATAGAAACATGACCTCCAAAAGTTCTTCATACTCAATTGAATAGATTGGAATTTTAGTCAGTATTGTAATGTTGGAAATGCAGCAGCCAATTTTTGCACAGTAAGCTCACACAAGGTGCTAAAAAAACAATTAATCTCCTTCTTTGACATTGGTTGACGGATTATTGTTGGCCATTCTCAGAAAAAAAACTTCCCATTTTCAGTTTTGCAAGAGCACCAAGAGATTTTTCATGCTGATCTCAGGGAATAGATGGTGAACTTAAATTAATGTTCCAGCTAAAGTGCACCAAACCATTGTTTTAAAAACTCCCTTAGATGTGTGAGTTGTTCCCAATACTACGTTGAAGTGCCAGTATAGTTAACATGTTTAAAGCATTTGCTTTGAAATTATTTTGCACTTTTGTCTCGAGCAAGATGTTAGATTTTAATCTGATGTGACACAGGGAAGTGTTGTACACACTAACATGGATTGTGACCAGAGGAGTGTCATCCAATCTTACTCAAAACAATCACTGACACTGTTTATTCAAGTCAAGTTCAAGTTTATTGTCATCTGACTGTACATATACACAGCCAAACAAAACAGAGTTCCTCCAGACCACAGTGCACCCACACAGCATACATCACACACAGCACGTAAACCAAAATCTTATGCTATAAATAAGTTAATAAAGAATACTTCAGAGTGCTTGTAGAACAGCTCAGCACAGGTAAACAGTAAACAGCTCGCTGGCCCAGTGACGAGAGCTCAGTGGCAGGTTCATTAATGTCACAGCCTGAGGGAAGAAGCTGTTACCCAGTCTTGCAGTCCTAGTCCTTCTATACCTCCCTCATCATGGTTGTGAATCAAAGAGATTGTAGGAAGTGTTGTAGCAATGCTTCCTTCAGACCCTCCTCCTGCAATGCTCCCGGAAAATGTCACAAATAGGGGAAAGAAGACGCTGATGATCCTCTTGGTGGTTTTTACTGTCCGCTGTAGTGTCAGCAGTCCAATGCCTTGCAGTTTGCATACCACACAGTGATGCAGTCAGACAGGACACTTCCGATGGTGCTCCTGTAGAAAGTTGTTAGAGTTGGGGAGGGAGACTTGATCACCTCAGTCTCCTGAGAAACTATAGATGCTGCTGTGCCGTCTTGACTGGTGAGGAGTTGTTGTGGGTCCATATTAGATCATCCATTATCTGCACACCAAGGAACTTTGTGCTCTTCACTCTCTCCACGGCAGAGCCATTGATGTGTAATAGAGAGTGGTCGACCTGTGCCTTCCTGAAGTCCACAAGTCATCTCTTTTGTCCACGTTGAGACACCACGTGACAAGCCTCTCTACCTCCTCTCTGTATACCGACTCATCATTGTTGCTGATGAGGCCGAGCACTGTCGTATCATCAGCTAACTTGATGAAGCGGTTTCAGCTGAATGAGGCGGTGCAGTTGTGAGTCAACAGCATGAACAGCGGTGGGCTGAGCACACAACCCTGGGGGCACCAGTGCTCAGCGTGATGGAGCTTGAGATGTTGCTGCCAACTCAGACTGACTGCGGTCTTTCCATCAAGAAGTCCAAGGTCCAGTTACAAAGAGGGCTGTTGAGTCCCAACGAGGAGAATTTACCCACCAGCCTCTGAGGGATGATCATGTTAAATGCCGAGCTGAAATCAATGAACAACATCCTGGCATACGAGGCGTTGTTCTCTCAGTGGGACAGGATGGAGTGGAGATCTGAGGCTAAGGCAGTATCAGTGGACCATTTGAGCAGTAGAGAAATTGGAAAGTGTCCAATGCAGCAGGAAGGTAAGATGTTATGCACTCCATAACCAACTGCTCAAAGCACTTCATGGTTGTTGAAGTAATCATTTAGGCCAGTTACCATCGCTCACTTGGGCACCGGTATGATGGTGGCTGTCTTGAAGCCTGTGAGGTCGGTGGACTGTTTCAGCGAGATGTTAAAGATGTCATTAAGACTACTGTGAACTGGGCTGCACAATCCCTCAGCACCTGACCAGGTATATTGTACGGCTCTGCTGTTTTGTGGCAGTTTATCCTGGCTAGGGTCCCCCTCACCTTGGCTGCGGCTAGATAGGGTGCCTCTCTGGAAGAAAGGGGACTTTCCTCGATGTCACATCATTCAATTGGTCAATCGTTCAGAAAACACATTCACCCTGTCAGGAAGGGATGTGTCACTGTCATCGACGCACAGGGTGGACTTGCAATCAGTTATGGTTTACATACCTTGTCACATGCGCTGTGTATTCTGGGTTGAAAAAGAATTGCACAAATATGTAATTGAATTTTATGAATGGGATTTGATTCACCCTCTTCTCCTCATCACATACCATCAGACAGTCGAAGAGCAATACAACACAGATGCAGGTAGGCCCTTCGGCCCAAGTTCATGCCAACAACGATGTCTACCAAAATTCCTGCATTCAGCTCAGATCCCACCAGGCCCCTCCACATCGAATCACAGATAGAGTGAAGTACTTAACGAATGGCAACCCAATCACTCTAATTTAGAAGACAATTTGAAGAAAGAATTTGCACTCATTCACGCAAACACGAGGAAATCTGCAGATGCTGGAATTTCAAGCAACACACATCAAAGTTGCTGGTGAACACAGCAGGCCAGGCAGCATCTATTGGAAGAGGTACAGTCGACGTTTTGGGCCGAGACCCTTCGTAAGGACTAACTGAAGGAAGAGTTAGTAAGAGATTTGAAAGTGGGAGGGGGAGGGGGAGATCCGAAATGATAGGAGAAGACAGGAGGGGGAGGGATGGAGCCAAGAGCTGGACAGTTGATTGGCAAAAGGGATATGAGAGGATCGTGGGACAGGAGGCCTAGGGAGAAAGAAAAGGGGGGGGGACTCACAGGTGAGGCGACACTTCACCTGTGAGCCGGCTGGGGTGATATACTGCATCCGGTGCTCCCAATGTGGCCTTCTATATATTGGCGAGACCCAACGCAGACTGGGAGATCGTTTCGCTGAACACCTACGCTCTGTTCGCCAGAGAAAGCAGGATCTCCCAGTGGCCACACATTTTAATTCCACATCCCATTCCCATTCTGATATGTCTATCCACAGCCTCCTCTACTGTAAAGATGAAGCCATACTCAGGTTGGAGGAAAAACACCATATATTCCATCTGGGTAGCCTCCAACCTGATGACATGAACATTGACTTCTCAAACTCCCGCTAATGCCCCACCTCCCCTTTGTACCTCATCCGTTATTTATATACACATTCTTTTTCTCTCTCTCCTTTTTCTCCCTCTGTCCCTCTCACTATACCCTTTGCCCATCCTCTGGGTTTTTTCCCTAGGCCTCCTGTCCCACGATCCTCTCATATCCCCTTTGCCAATCACCTGTCCAGCTCTTGGCTCCATCCCTCCCCCTCCTGTCTTCTATCATTTTGGATCTCCCCCTCCCCCTCCCACTTTCAAATCTCTTACTAGCTCTTCCTTCAGTTAGTCCGGACGAAGGGTCTCGGCCCGAAACATCGACTGTACCTCTTCCTAGAGATGCTGCCTGGCCTGCTGCGTTCACTAGCAACTTTTATGTGTGTTGCTTGCACTCATCCAGTTGTCTTTCATTATCTTAATACATCCGAAGACATTCTACAGCCAATAATGTTTAACCACTGTTACAGTGTAGAAAAATGGGCCGGGTTCAACTGAGAAGTTTTTTTGCATAACAAAAACAAGTTCCCTTCCATTAGTTATGCTCAAATCAAGACCAGACACATCACAACAACAAAAAATCATTTATCAGAGCTTGACCAGTCAATCCATGCTCATGATTCAAATAACCATTCCAGTGAGACCGCCATTGGTTGGGGTCAACTATGGATGTTGCATCTCAGCAGTCTACATGATATGTAAACCAAGGCAGTACGATATGAGGAGCAAGCTGTTGAAGCTACCATTGTAGTACACAGAACCATTCCAGTATACATCAGAGTAGTGCTCAGTTTTAGCTGCCGAGAACAAGATATTTGGACTCTAGGAAGTCCAGCTTCTGGAGAATGAACTGTTACCTCCAATGGCCAAAGATATTCCCTCAAACCAAGCAACAGGGGAGCAAATTAAATAATTAAGCATGCCTGGGGATAAAGAAAGTACGGATAGATATTGCCCAATCCTTGCAGATAGCTCACAATTCTCTAGGGCCTAGGCTATACAAGCCTCCATCTCCTGCTCCCATTGTTCACCAGCCCACATCCCTTTAAAGACAAGGGTCAACACATGACCATGAGATCATCCACCTTCAACCAATCAGAGCTGTCTTTACCTCTTTTACCCATATATGGACTTGTACCCATTCTGATTCTCCTTGAGGTCCTCGACAGACAATTTTAGTCTCTCAGGTGGGAGTAACGGTACAGTGACTGCAAACGCAGGCACTCATCAAATGAAATTTTTAGAAGCAGTGTTTATATTTAACCGATGAGGAAAGAGGTGTTGATTATGAGGATTAAACAAAACAATGTTCCTTCCTTCCATCCTTTATAAATCAGAGCTCAAGTGAGCTGTTACAACACGTGTCCCCACACACACTGGTCCTCACACACCCATCATCCTGCACTCACCAACCAATGCAAGAATCGACTTCATTTCTTTTTGCTTGAATTGCGTTCTTCCTTGCAAGAATTGTGTATATACAATATTGAGTTTATGTTTTTTTTGTGAATGCTGATGATAAAATGCAACGTGCTATCGATGCTGCTCAAGTAGGCTTTACATTGCACCTGTGCCTACATGCACTTGCGCGTATGGCAATAGTCATAGTCATAGTCATACTTTATTGATCCCGGGGGAAATTGGATTTTCATTACAGTTGCTCCATAAATAATAAATAGTAAAAAACCATAAATAGTTAAATAGTAATATGTAAATTATGCCAGGAAATAAGTCCAGGACCGGCCTATTGGCTCAGGGTGTCTGACCCTCCAAGGGAGGAGTTGTAAAGTTTGATGGCCACAGGCAGGAATGACTTCCTATGATGCTCAGTGTTGCATCTCGGTGGAATGAGTCTCTGACTGAATGTACTCCTGTGCCCAACCATTACATTATGTAGTGGATGGGAGACATTGTCCAAGATGGCATGCAACTTGGACAGCATCCTCTTTTCAGACACCACCGTCAGAGAGTCCAGTTCTGTCCCCACAACATCACTGGCCTTACGAATGAGTTTGTTGATTCTGTTGCTGTCTGCTACCCTCAGCCTGCTGCCCCAGCACACAACAGCAAACATGATAGCACTGGCCACCACAGACTCGTAGAACATCCTCAGCATCGTCCGGCAGATGTTAAAGGACCTCAAACTCCTCAGGAAATAGAGATGGCTCTGACCCTTCCTGTTAAACCTGATCTTGACCCTCTAATGCTTTGAAGACATCTCTCCTGCAACTCTTCCATTTTAAACAGTGCTTGATGGAGCCACTGCCTCCCAGTTTCAGAGATATGGGTTCAATCCTCACCTTGGGATATATGGAGGTTGCAAGTTCTCCCTGTGGCCAAGAGTGCTTCCCCTTGGGGCTCCGGGTTACTCCCACATCCCGAAGTTGGGCATAATTGTTGGTTAATTGACAGCTGTAAACGACCCTTTGAATGAAGGTGAGGGGTAGAATCTGGGACATTGATGGGAATATGAGGAGGATGAATGTAAAAAGGTGGATGAAGGCCAGTGAAGAGTTTGTTTTGTGCTGTAGCTCTCTATTGCAATCCCATCCTTATATTCAGATCATTCTGCATCTTCCCCATCTTATTCCTTAATTCCATATTGTCTCCTGTGATCTCCATGCTTTTCTCCAAAACTAGCCTCTTGCTCAACTCTTGATCTTGTCCGTCCTGCAGTGGCGGCAGCCTGAGCCCAAGCTCTGGAAATTCTTCCTTAAACCTCTCACGTCCATTGAAAAGTTTCAAGAGGGCTTTTTAACAGCTTCAGGATGATCCAATTGTCGACAGCCCAACACCTGTTTGTATGTCTGAATGGATGACCTCCTTGTGGATGATACCAAACTTGAGGTGTGGTTGATAGAGTAGGCTATAGCAGGATTTAGACCAACTGTAAAAGTAGGTCAAGCAATGACAGTTGGAATCTGGCCAGGACTTTACAGTGAATGACACGGCTCTGAGGAGTGTTGGAGAACAGGGAGACCTAGGGGTACAAGTTTATAGTTCTCTGCAAGTGGTAACATACTGTAGGCAGGCTCTAAAGGTGTACAGCACATCTGTCTTCATCAGGCAGGGCATTAAGTACATCACGTTATAGCTGTACGAGATGCTGGTGAGAGCGCATCAGGAATATGGTATACAGTTCTGGTTGCCTAACGTAGAAGGATGGCCTAAGAGGGCACAGAAAAGACTCACGGTGTGTTTCTGGGACTGAATTGTTTGATTTATAAGGAGATACTGGTTAGGCTGGGATTGTTTTCCCTGGAGTGAATGAACCAACAGGTGGACTTTACAGAAGTTTATAAAATCATTTGGATGGGTTGTCATAGTCTTTTCCCCAGAGAATGGAAAGCCAAAACCAGAGGGGGTAGGTTTAAAGAGAGATAGACTTAAAGGGGACCCGAGGGAAAAGTCTCTCACACAAAGAATGAGAACATGGAACCACCTGCCAGAGGAAATGGTAGAGGCAGGGGCTATTACCTGGATAGGAAAGGTTTTGAGGAATATGGGCAAAATAAAAGGCAAATGGGACTAGCTCAGGAAAACGCCTTGGTCAGTTTGGATGAGTTGTTGAAGGACCTGTTTCCATGCTGTATGTATCTAACCTTTTACATGATGTGTGCTCCATTGACAAGACCAGCATTTATTTCCCATCCCTAATTGTCCCAAAACTGAATGGCTTGTTGTGCCTTGTCAGAGTTAGAAACATGAGGAGGCCTGGAGCGCATTATAGACCAGACCGGGAAAAACAAAACTTTCCCTCTGTAAAGAACCTTATTGGGTTTTATGATAATCCACTATGTTCATCATCACCTTTATTAATAGGAGGTTTTGAATTTAGATTTACGTATGTAACAGAACTTTACCCAAACTGTCAGATCCAATATTTTAATAACCAAGTATTCCAAAATCTTATCCATGGTTTTACTTGTTCTCATGTCCTGCAGGTTAGTCTTTAATCTGTGGAGATTCCAGGCCAACCCTGGATAATTTGCAGCTCTAATGAAATGTGAAGGTTACCAAAATGAGCTGAGCAGCACAAATTCACAGAGTCCTCATCCCACTGCTTGCAAAGTACAGCACCAAAATACCCAACCTGGTCAACGCTGTGTTTTATAGCATTCAAAGCAAATTGGCCCCTTGTTTCTTTGTTATTTCTCCGACAGAGCTACCCACAGTATTATTTTCATTGGTGGTACCTAGAGGAGACATTGCCTCAACAAGGTAACATCTATCATTCAAGATCCTCACCACCTGGGCCATGCCATCTTCTCACAGCTGCCATTGGGCATGAGGTCAATCCCAAACCACCAATTTCAAGAACTTCTCCTTTCCTTCAACCACTTGGTTCTTGAACCAAACAGCACAACCCTTTTTTAGTACAGTTTAGAAACATTGACATTTTGATCACTTTGCACTAAATGGACTTCATTTTCTTGTTGTTCTAATTATGCTTTTCATTGTAAAAATTGTGTATAATATATATTTAATTCTTTTTGTTTATGAATGCTGCTTACATGATGCCATGAACCCATGATGCTGCTGCAAGTAGGTTTTTCATTGCACAAGTACATATATGCACAAGTGTAAAGGACAATAAACTCGACTTAGACTTCAAAACTCATTCACCCCTTCAGCAGAGACAAAGTGCCACAAAATTAGTGCATAAAATTGCTTTATTTATTTTCACATATACTTGATCTGAAAAAAATGCATAAAAACCTCCCTAATTTTTTTCTTATCCCACATCATTTGATAAAAAAAATCATCATTGCCAGCACAGAAAGTTGTTTATATTAATCCAACATCTCATGATGTTGCCATTTTTACCTATTCGGCAAGCTACAGTTAAATGCAACATCTTTACACTTCTCCCACAAGGGCAATCACCGGCCCTGTGGAGATTATTAGCGACTTAAGTGGCTCAAGGTGCATATGAGAGATTACAAATGTACACAGTCTATCACAGAGGGAGGAATGGGCTGAGGTTATGACTGGGAGTAGCAAGGCAGAGTTCATATACTGCCCATCCTTCACTGGTTTATGGTCCCCCCTTCAACCTTCGCTCCCAGAATTTACAGTAATGAAAATATTAACACAAAGTAATGAATGTTTGGTATTTCGGTGAATGATTGAAGTGATTCAGTAGTCAAATGCATTTCAAGTATAATCACATTGGAAGACTTCGTGTGCAGTGATGGGTAGAAGAAAAACAGACTACGTCACATCCCAGGAGTCCTGTTAACCCAGCCCTGTACTCAGAGACCTACACTGGCTCCTTGCCTGGAAACACTGCCTTTAAAATTCTCATCCTCTTCATGGGCTCGTGTTGTCATCTCTGTCCGCTGGCCCACCCCTGCTCCCACTGACAACTCTGTCTTCACCTGCCAAGACCGTTGCTGAACCTCCGATCCTCCCTCCTCCTTTAATACCTAGCTCCCTGTCCTCCTCAGTCTTGTCCTGCTCACCGCTTGGTTTGCTTCTGTTAGCGGGCTGTAGGTAGAAGCTGCAGTTCCCTGCTGCTCCCTGTAAAGGCTGAAATTTCAACACTGCTATTTTAGGAATGGATTAAATGTAACACTTTTCTACAAAAGACTGCAATCATTTGCCAAGTAGACTGGGTGTGTGCCTCACGTTGCGTAAGGATGTGTGGACTTGGATTGAAATGTTCAACATTACAATTCTCCTACCAAATTTCTGCTAGTTAAACCTCATGTGGCTTTAATCCATGACCACTGTGTTAGAGTATCCAACAGCAGTCAGTTTCCTGATAGATATGAGAGGTTATAAATGTCTCTCTCTCCTCCTGGGAAACAGAGAGTCAGTAACCAGTGCCAACGTTGCCATGAGTTGACTGGTATAAAGTGTCATCTTCTAAAGTCACCATTCAGATTTCACAGTACGCAGAGCATACCTACCACACAGCAGGTGACTGCTGAGATGCAGAATGCTTCAGAATTTTCAGTACGGCTCGGGTTTATCTTACAATGAACTTGCAGGATTGCTCATTTGACCAAACTGAATATATATCAGGATTACATTAAACCTGCATTAGGTCTGCGGGACTGTTTTTCTGTGTTTCCCCACCCCTATTTTACAACCCTCCATACCATCTCCCCATTCTTTACTACTGCCTGTCTGTCAATCTCCTATCCCTTCCCACTTCCACATTTTCCAATCCATCACCAACCTAATTCCCCAATTTCCTGCTCCCCACTTCCATCGCTTCCACCGCCTCTATACAAATTAGCCAATGATCTGCTCTGAGTGCAATTGATCAAGGCTAGGTAAGATGCCCACCCCTCTTCCTGTATCTACATTGACAAGCACGCACTCCTCCACACTCTGAAACCACTTCTCGGATGAAATCACATCAACAACTATTGGCCCTTTGACAACGCTTACCCTCTCTGGTATTGGGGGGATGTAACAAGTAGAATGCCATATAGTGAGCTCTGAGAAAACCATCCTCACCCCTCACTGACATTGGTAATACCGAACAGGGCAAACGTCATTCACAACTCTGGTTGTATGAATTATTGATGCAAATAAGCATTTGATTGGAAGAGAGAGAGAGAGAGAGAGAGAGAGAGAGAGAGAGAGAGACAAAGAAACGCAGGTGGGTATCTCAACTGCACATTCTTAAAGAGCTTCAGCAAGAAGCACAAGGAATAGAAGCAGGAGTAGGTCCTTCAGCTCTTCCAACCTGTTATGACATTCAATATGATTGTTGCAGATTCTGGGGATCAAGCCCACCTTCCTCCACCAGCCACCCTATGTCCCTGATTCCAGGTCTCCAAAACCTGACCAATAGCATTGGGCAACCAATCAGCCAAGCTTGTATATTCTCAGTGACTGAGTCTCTACAGTTCTCAAGGGAAGAGAAATTCTAATATTCACAGCCCCCCAAGTGAAGAAATCCCTCATCTGTATTACTTGGCTGGCCCCTTATAATGAGAGAATTTCTCCAGCTCCAGGCTTCACAGCCTGAGGTAACTGTCTTATACAGTGAGATTACCCCTCAGCCAGGGAATACCTTTCATCTCCACATAGGAAGATCCCAAGTCCCAGAGTATCTCTCTGCATTAGCCCAAACATCTCCAAGTATTCTAAACACAGTCAGTTCAATCTTCTAACATAACGGATAGTACATCCTTTCATGCACTGTATAGGAGAAGCTGAAACAATTCAAGATCACCAAAGGTTTTAAAGGAATAAAGAGGTTAACAGGGCTGATAGAGAGTATCTACTAGTGGTGGGGCAGAACCTTAAACTCAGCGGCCATTCAAGGGTAATATCAGGAATGTCTTCCTCATACGAAGGTCAGTCTGGGGCCCTCCTGCCCAGAGAGTAACCAAGACTAGGGTCAAATGGATTTTTTTGAAACTGAGGGTGACTGGATGAGGGAATGGGCATTAAGGAACCAAGGCAGGGAGATGGAATTTGAGATGGGATCAAGCAGAGTTTAATTTTATCATGGACCAGGTTTGCATTTTGAGGATGTGACTACATAGATAAGGATAACTGGTAGATAAGGTGTACTGGAATTAGCAGGCCTTCTAGAATGTCCCGAGAAGGAGGGTGGTCAACAAGTTTCATCTACAAGGAATTGAGGGGAAAGCATTGTTGTGTTGAGAAATATTTGTCAGATATAAAGCAGAGTGGGGATAAATAGATCTTTCTTAGTTTGGCACCATAGGGACCAGTGCTTGAACCTCAGTTACTCACAATCTCTTTCAATAAATTGACTGAGGGGACCCAATGTCAACTCTCCACATTTGCCAATGCTACAAATTTAGGTGGGACTATGAATAAGGAGAAGGGTGTAAAGAGGCACCCAGGGAATATGGACAAGTGAATGAGTGGGAAAGAACATGGCAGATGAAATGTAGTGTGGAAAATGGTATAAAAGAGAAAAGCAGAACATTTTTTAAACAATAAATTGTTTTGAATTTGAAAGTGACCTGAATATTCAAGTACACAAGTCACTGAGATCTGATATGTGATTAGGGTGGCAAATAGTATATTAGTCTTTATTATGATAGGATATGAGAGGAATAAAGATATCTTACCCAAGTACATTGAGCCTTGATGAGACTGCATCTAGAGCATTGTGTACAGTTTTAAATCCCTTATGTAAAGGAGGAAATAAATGCCATAGGAGGTATACAGAAATAATTCACGAGGGTTGCCACTCATTGCCAGTCTACGACTTTACCATATCAGGAGAGACTGAGTGGAATTCTCAAGAGCCCAGAAGAATCAGAGATCTTATTGAAACTTACAAAATTCTTAAGGGCTGGACAGGGAGAATGCTATTCCTGGCTGAGGTGTCTGGGACATAAGGAGTCACAGAACAAGGGGTCGGCCATTTACGACTGAGAAGGAAGTTCTTCACTCAGTGGGTGACGAGCCTTTGGAATACATCACCTTGAGGTGTTGTGGAGGCTCAGTCACTCAGTTCATTTAACACAGAAATCAGTAGATTTCTGGATGTTAAGGGAATCAGGGAGATGGTACAGGGATATAGCAGTACAGAAATCATCCATGATTTTGATAAAACGAAGAACAAACTTGAAAGGTCAAATGGCTGCCATCTGCTCCTGTTATGTTTGTATGTGTGGATGAATGGTCTTCAGTTGCCACTTCCCTGGACTGAACATCAGCTTGGTTATGCCTAATGTAGACGTTACACTGAAGACAGTTGTAGTTCATTTCTGAACCTGCTTTGTGGATCCAACAGAAAGGTCGGAAGAACAGTACCCGACCCACACTTGGGAGGACACCACCTCGGAACTCAGCATAACCTTCTCTGTGGCCATTCCAACAGCACAGGCGGGCAGCACAATCCAACAATAAAGGGGATATCTGCCTTCTGTGTTCAAGCCAAGATTTATGAATTGAAATAGTTCCTCTGTACCAAGGGGCAATATTCTAATCCAACGTGACCATCACAAAGCTACTGAGATTAACGGAGAGTGACAGAAGACAGGTTAAAATCAGCGCCTCGCCCAGTCCTGCAGGCTAAATTAGCACTGTGCTGAGGTTGTCCTCTGCTCAATCCCAGAAGCAAGTGGGCCGTCCACCAGCAAGTATGCATGAGCACAGAGCACACGGGGTATTGAAGCAAAGGGCTTGCATCTTGGTCCCCGAGTTAATTAAAATCATTATTCTATTTTTACATGTGGGAGAATAAGGCTAAGCACTGTACAAAAAAAGTGTCGTTTAAAAATAATTATTTAAATTACTGCTTGGTCACAAATAAAGTAATAGTTTTAATCTCTCGCAATGCTTTAAAAAGGGCTTCAAAGATGTGTTCGGGAGTGTTAATGATCTAGTGACCCCAGTTTTAACCTTTCAGATTGAGATTAATAATCACAGCGGAATACAATAATAATCATTTGTACAGAATTTCTGTCACTCTAGAAACGAGAGGTAGAGCTATGTCTGACTACAGACTGTGTCTGCCGCTAGATAATAATATATCCCACCTGATAATTACTGGATCAAATGATAAAAGGAGTTCAATATAAGACGTCAGGTGTGAAGAGACTATGATGTATCTGTAATTAGTTTATCCAGCAAGCAGGGCAAAAGTGTCATTGGAAAAATAACCTTTGCATAGTCAGCAATTCCCCGCTAGTCCTTCATTTTGGCTCTTAATAAGGTCATAAGGAATAACTGAGCTAGACTGGTCTGCAATGGCAGAATAGTTAAAAGAGGAGAGGAGCGTCTTGCTGCTGTAGCGTACCAAACTGGCCTCTCCTCAATTCCCCACCTGCCTCTTACATTCTTCAAGAAGGATGTTAGTCCTGGAAGGGTGTGGAGGGCTCCTTGAAAGAGTTCGTGGGGTGGGGTGGGTTGCGTAGATGGAGAACAAAAGAAAGGTGCCTCGTGCCTTCCCCAGCTTTCTGACCAGACTGCAATTCCCAAACGCAAGGTGAGTCTGTCTCGCAGCGTTGGCGGATGAGAGTGTGTGCGGACTGCACTGGGCCGCTGGCTCAGAGCGCTGTTTCTGTTCCCTTGGTTCTCCATAAGGAGCCTGGTTCGTAGTCGGGCTCAAGTTCGATTCTTATCTGAGGCACAGTTCTCAATGGAGTGGTTGGAGGGCTGCAAAACAGATGGAACAAGCTTTAATGAGTGGGTAATTAAAGATCAACAAACCCCTCTCCACCACAGCAGTGCTCTGTAATGAAGCCCCACCACAGCACTGGTTTGGAATTGGAGCTAAACAGGACAGGTAGAGGCCACGCAGAGAAACATACAATGCTGCAGCAGCTGATGACCTTTTGGCTCTTCGAGCCTAGCCCAGGATCTGAAACAATCCTGGCTAAACCTGACCGCAGTAACGAAGCACTAGGTCAGTGGCTCATATGCAAGGTTTTAATCTGGACCACTGACTATCCCTCTCTCCCCACAGATGCTGCTCGACCCACCGCGTTCCTCCAGAAAACCGTGGGTTGCTCCCAGTTCCAGCTTCTGCAGTCCCTTGGGTGATCCCAAAACTCGGCCTGGTGAACCTTTGCGGCACTCACTCTATAGTAAGTAGACCCTTCCTTCCTAAGATGTGGAGACCAAAACTGCACATAATACCCCGTAGTCTTACCAATCTCCTAGTCAACTTTATCGTAGGCATAAAGGGAGGATGTCCTGAAGGGAGCATTTAAGGAGTTACGTAGAAAATGGAAAAGTGGGACTTTCAGAGTAGTAATCTCTGGGTTGTTGCCTGTGCCACATATCAGTGAAGGTAAGAATAGGATGGTTTGGCAGATGAATATGTGGCTGAGGAACTGGTGCAGGGGGCAGGGCTTCAGATTTTTGGATTACTGGGATTTTTTTTTATATAGATGCACGGTAGAAAGCATTCTTCTAGGGTGCATCACAACCTGGTACGGAAGTTGTCCTGTCCAAGACCGAAAGAAGCTGCAGAAGATCGTGAACACGGCGCAGTACATCACACAAACCAATCTTCTGTCCTTGGACTCACTTTACACTGCACGATGTCGGAGCAGTGCTGCCAGGATAATCAAGGACTTGACCCACACAGCCAACACACTTTTTGTCCCTCTTCCCTCCGGGAGAAGGCTCAGGAGCTTGAAGACTCATATGGTCAGATTTGGGAACAGCTTCTTTCCAACTGTGATAAGACTGCTGAACGGATTCTGACCCGGATCTGGGCCGTACCCTCCAAATATCTGGACCTGCATCTCGGTTTTTTTTGCACTACCTTACTTTCCATTTTTCTATTTTCTATTTATGATTTATAATTTAATTTTTTAATATTTACTATATTTACTAATTTTTACTATTTTAAATATTTAATATTTGTAATCCAGGGAGCGGGAAGCGCAGAATCAAATATTGCTGTGATGATTGTACGTTCTAGTATCAATTCTTTGGCGACAATAAAGTATAAAGTATCTCTTCTGGGGAAGGTATGACCTGTACATAAGGGATGGGTTACACCTGTGAGCAGGTTTGTAAGAGCTTTTGGGGAGGGTTTAAACTAATTTGGCAAGGGGGATAGAAAACTGAGTGACAGGGCTGAGGTTGGGCGGTTGGTATACAAGCAGATGCAGAGTGTAGTGAGGCTGTCAGGAAGGATAGGCAGATGACGGGGTAAAATTGCAGTCAGTGGGATGAGTTGCACAGTAGCATGGGGACAGAATCAAAAAGGATGATGAATACAAGACTGCAGGTGATATATTGAATGTACACAGTGCACGGAATAAGGTAGATGATCTTGCTGGAGAGGTATTAATGGAGAGTCAAGGAAATGGCTGATAAACTAAATAAGTATTTTGCATCGGTCTTCACTGCGGAAGACACCAGCAAAATGCTGGAGGTTCAAGAGTGTCAGGGGGCAGAAGTGAGTGCGGATACTATAATTAGAGAGAAGGTGCTTAGGAAGCACAAAGGTCTGAAGATAGACAAATCACTTGGACCAGATGAACTACATCCCAGGGTTCTGAAAGAGGTGCCTGAAGAGATCATGGGGTCATTAGTAATGATCTTTCAAGAATCACTAGATTCTGGCATGGTTCTGGAGGACTGGAAAATAGCAAATGTCACTTGGAGAAGGGAGGAAGCAGAAGAAAGGAAATTATAGGCCAGTTAGCGTGACCTCAGTGGTTGGGAAGATGTTGGAGTCGATTGTTAAGGATGAGGTCTCGGGGTACTTGGAGGCACATAAAATAGGCCAAAATCAACATGGTTTCCTTAAGGGGAAATCTTGCCTGACAAATCTATTGGAATACTTTGAGGAAATAACAAATAGGATAGAGAAAGGAGACTGGTAAATGTTGTGTACTTGGATTTTCAGTAGGTCTTTGACAAGGTGCTGCACATGAGGCTGCTTAACAAGACAAGAGCCCGTGGTAGTACAGGAAAGATACTAGAAAGGACAGAGCATTGACTGACTGGCTGGAGGCAACGGTGGGAATAAAGGGAGCCTTTTCTGTTTGGCTGCCAGTGACGAGTGGTGCTCCTCAGGGGTCTGTGCTGGGATTGATTCTTTTTACGTTATAGGTCAATGACTTGGGTGATGGAATTGATGGCTTTGTTGCAAAGTTTGCGGACGATATGAAGATAGGTGGAGGGGTAGGTAGTGCTGAGGAAGCAGGGAGTTTGAAGAAGGACAAACAGACTAGGAGAATGGGCAAAGGAGTGGAAGATAGAACACATTGTAGGGAATTGCATGGTTATGCACTTCGGTAAAAGGAATAGAAGTGTAGACTACTTTCTAAACAGGAAGAAAATTCATATATCCAAGGTGCAAAGAGTCTTGGGAGTAAAGGCTAGATGAGTTAGGTCTTTTCTTTTTGGAGCAAAGGAGAATAAGAGGTGACTAGATAGAAGTGTATAAGATGATAAGTTATATAGATAGAGTGGACAGCCAGTGCCTTTTTCCTAGGGCAGCAATGACTTAGCTCACCCAACCTTTACTCACAAAACATGGTCTCTAATCTAGACAGCATCCTAGTAGATTTTCTCCACACCCTCTCTAAGGCCTTCTTCATTTCTTCCCCCTGCAACATTAGCTCACATGATCCCTCTCCACAGATGCTATCTGATTTTCTGGGTGTTTCGACGAAATGCTGTTCTCTGCACTTAACACTTCTAACCAGAAGATCACAATCTGTTTGGATTGGTAATAACTTCTCCTCCTTGCCGATGATCAACGCTGGCGCACCTCAGGAATGTGTGCTTAGCTCACTGCTCTACTCTCTCATCTATCCATGACTGTGAGGCTAGGCATAGCTCAAATGCCATCAGTAAATTTGCTGATGATACAACCATTGTTGGCAGAATCTCAGATGGGGATGAGAGGGCATACAGGAGTGAGATGTACCAGCTAGTGGAGTGGTGTCACAGCAACAACCATGCACTCAACATGAGTAAGACGAAAGAGCTGATTGTGGACTTCAGGAAGGGTCGGATGAGGGAACATGAACCAATCCTCATAGAGGGATCAGAAGTTGGAGAGAGTGAGTAATTTCAGGTTCCTGGGTATCAACATCTCTGAGGATCCCAACATATCGATGCAGCTACAAAGAAGGCAAGCAGCGGCTATACTTCATTAGGAGTTTGAGGAGACTTGGTTTGTCACCTAAAACCTTCAAAAATTTCTACAGATGTATATTTCTCACCCATTATGGGTGGTGTGCATGTGTATTTTCCCATCAAACTAGGGTCCTCTGCCAGAGGTCTGGGAGCTTGAGGGTTTGGTGCAGTATTCTAGCTGTTCCTAGTAGTGCGCTCTTCTGCATAGAGATCTCAGATGTTGTTCCCGGGATTTGTTGGAGCCACTCTCCCAGTCCAGTTGTCACACTCCAGGTGTTCCTATCACCACAGGGATTACTCTGGCTTTAACCTCCCACATCCTTTCTATCTGCTCTTTCAAGCCCTGGTATTTCTCCAGCATCTCGTATTCTTTCTTCCTGATGTTACTGTCATTCTGGATTGCCACAGCTATCACTATTGTTCTCTTCTGTTCCTTGTCCAGTATTACAATGTCTGGCTGGTTGGCCAGTACCTGCTTATCAGTCTGTATTTGGTTTGAATCCCACAGGATCTTAGCTCTGTCATTCTCTGCTGCCTTCTCGAGTGTTTCCCATTTGGATTTGGGATTGTCCAATCCATACTCAGCACAGATGTTCCTGTACACAATTCCTGCAACTTGGTTATGCTGTTCAGTGTATGCTGTCTCTGTATGCATCTTGCACCTTGCTACTATGTGCTGGATGGTTTCAGTAGATTCCTTGCACAGTCTGCATCTTGGGTCTTGTCTGGTGTGATAGACTCCTGCTTCTGTTGCTCTTGTGCTCAGCGTCTATTCCTGTGCAGCCATGAGCAGTGCCCTCAGTGCTGTCCCTCAGCCCTGCCATTTCCAGCCATCGGTAGGACTTTCTGATGTCAGCCACCTCTGATATCTGGTGATAGTGCATCCTGTGCAGTGGCTTGTCCTGCCATGGCCTCTGCTCCTCTGGCTCTGCTTCACCCACTTCCACTTCCATGTCCCCTGCCTGCTGCCTGAGGTATTCTCCTAGCAAGTCATCCCTAGGGGCCACCTTCCTGACATACTCATGGATACCTTCCTGACATACTCATGGATATATCACTTTTCTTCCAGGGCCATGGCCTTGACACTTCCAAGTCCCTGTCCTTCTTTATTCCGACAAGTGTACAGTCGCTCAGCGTTGGACTTTGGATGGAATCCTCCATGTATTGTTAGTAGTTTCCGGGTATCAATGTCAGCGGTTTCCAGTTCATTCCTTAGCCAGCACACTATTGCGGCTGGGTATCTGAGGACGGGTAGGGTGAATGTGTTGATGGCTCTGATCTTGTCCTTCCCATTCAGCTGGCTTTTTTGGACCTGTCTCACTCTTTGGAGGAACTTGGATGTTGCAGCCTTCCTTGTGTCCTCATCGTGGCTTCCATGCACCCACAGGATCTCCAGGTATTTGTAGCTTCCTGTACCTCTGGTATGTGGTCTTTGGGTAACTTGGCTCCTTCAGTCTGGATGAGTTTGCCTCTTTTCACTATCATCCGGCTGCACTTTTCCAGTCCAAATGACATCCCGAGGTCTCGGCTGTACACCCTTGTCAGGTGGATAAGTGAGCCAATGTCTCTTTCATTTCTGGCAGACAGCTTGACGTCATCAATTACAGGAGGTGACCGATGGTCACTCCACTCTTGAACCTCTACCCATATCCACTCTTTGAGATGAACTGGCTGAGTTTCCCTCCCTTTCTTATAACAGGATGACCAAAACCATAGACTGCATTCCAACTGGAGTCTCACTGATGCCTTTTACAGCTCCATTTCCACTTCAGGTTTCCAGTATCTGCAGAACTCTTTCTGATTGAACCCTGGTCGCAGGTGCAGCAAGGCTGACGTTCTGTCAGTGCAGTCCCAGTTTTATGTCAATATGTTGAGTTGTGTTGTTGGACACTCAGTGCCTTTATCTATCCATGGGACATGGACTTCATGGGCAATTAGGATCAATCACATTAGTTCCCCTGGTTACAGGTTGGTAAGACTAGGGAAGGAAGAACATTGGACGGGTTTTTGCTAGAATCCACTAGTTTAGCTGTGACGATAACTGACATAAGGTCTTCCTGTTCCAGATTAATTGAATTGACATGCCAAAATTTGATTTGAACTCGTGTTTCTTTATCAAAGCTCCAGATTCTTGGTCCACTTGTTTAAAACACTGTAAGATTTTTTTCCTCTTCTAGTTGCCCAGAGAATGCAAGCAAGCTTGAACAATGGAAGAGTACAATCAAACCTGTTTGAAACACACTGTAGCTATGCTCGAAACTTTGCTAGAACTTTTTGCATAAACACAAAACTGTGATGGTGTCATTACTGCAGGAGTGTGCCCGAGTACTGACAGTGAGACTGGCTTACCTTGGTATAGAGATTGACTGGAAGAAAGGGATTGGATCAGCACGAAGTGTGTCGTTCAAGGAATGTCGGTGGCTTTTCTCCTGGATTGAAAAGGGGCACAATTTGTTACTTCATCAGTCTAAAACTAAATTTACACGGCAACCATTCCACACAGGACACCGACACAAAGGGATAGACCTTCCTGCTATTGGAAATGGGTGAACAGCTGTACTGTGCTCCACACTTTCTGAATTATGCCAAGGCCTTGGAGAAATATGGAAGGGATGTACCAGAACCGTCTCAGGGATACAGGGACGAGGTGTTGGTGGTGGTTGGGACTGTTCTCCACAGCAGAGAGGATGTTAAGGAGATATGGGGATGTGGGGAGGGAATCTCATTGAAACTTACTGCATGTTGAAAGGCCGAGATTGAATGTATGTGGATAGGATGGTTCCATTAGAAGGAGAGTCTGGGACCTGAAGGCACAGCTTCAGAATAAAAGGACATCCCTCTAAAACTGAGGAGAAGGAATTTCTTCAGGCAGAGGGTGGTAAGCCTGCTGAATTTGTTGCCTTGGAGGGTTATAGTGGCTACGTCAATGGGTGTATTTAAGGCAGAAATTGATAGGTTCTTAATTTATAAGGGAGTTTAATGTTAAGGACAAAAGGTGGGAGATTGGGGTTGGAAATAACTCAGCCATGACTGAAGTTCAAAGCAGATTTGAACGGCTGGAGGGCCTAATTCCACTCCTGTATCTTGTGTTAAAAACGATGTGGAGTTTTCCATTGGGTAAATCAGAACCAGTGATAAGGACATGGATTTGATACAACCATTAAAGGAACCAGAGTGTGGGGAGAGGGAAATATTTGTATGGGTCTCTGTAGGAATGTCATGAACTGGATAGCAGTGGGTGGAAAGGCCTCCTGTGGACACTACGATTACCAGACGTGATTGTTCTACCTCAGTTCTTCTTTGTGTTGTCTCTATGACCCCTTAATATACCCAAAAGCAGGAAAATCTCCCTCAGTGGATGCAAGAAGCTGGAACCATTACCCACTCATCCTGTGCGACAGGGTTTCAGGCTTAGCACAGACCTACTGCAAGTTCAAAACCAACCCACAAATACACTGTTCATGGTCAAAAGGTCTTAGCTTCATGTCCACCAAGATTTCCTTCAGTGTTCACTTCTGGATGGTAAGCAATCCACATCTGGGCAGTAGACTGCCCACATTCCTAGAAGTAGTCAGGCCATATGTGGTCCAAAGTGTCTCCAGACAACCAAGTGGTGGGAATGTACCCTCCAATTCAGATCCAGGTGGGAAACCCGGGATATCCAATTAATCTCATCTGCCAGGGACTGTTATCCAGACCAGTTACTGGTACAGTGAGTGGAGAGTGATTGGTTGACTAACACCAATGGCAAGGGAAAGTGAGTAGGAGTTATCACTCACCAGTGGTCCAACAAATTTGTTCCCGGGGTGGTGGCATATTTTGGAAGGTGCTGAGCTCCTGAGACAAGTTGCGTGGACATCATTACCATGAACAGTGATTCGAAGTGACAATTAGTACCCAGCACTTCCAATGTGCATGATTCGGAACAAACAGATTGCCTACCTGTATGACCTCTCACCTCCTGCCATAGAGGCACTGCAGGCCGAGTTTGGAAAACCATGTGCTGATCACGTGTGAGTAGCTGTGTACTGTCATGCCTAACTGTAACCCCACTCTCACCCCATCCCATAATAACCTGAATGCAACTAGGCTGGAAAACATAGACTGAAGTGGGATGGGAATGGAGTTTGAACTACTGTTGAGCAGAAGCTGGTGAGGATGGTATTGAGAGACAGCAAAAATAACTCGCATTAATTTCATTCTAATTTCAAAACTCTGCCTATTTACTGCCACGGATGTGAAACTCTGACCAAAGGAAGGAAGTTGACCCCCCTCAGCTTATCACTGCCCGGAACCCAGAGAGAAAAGGCCAGGGGGTCTGTACTGGAAGGGAGTAGGAGGTTGACCCCCTCAGCTTATCACTGCCCAGAACCCAGAGAGAAAAGGCCAGGGGGTCTGTACTGGAAAGGAGTATAGCACAGAGCCTATGGATCTATGATCAGCAGGCAAGGGTATGTTTCACCTCCATCACCAGATGGGGGCGTAGCATTTGATGCCCACTCCAATCACGAAAGATGATCATCTCAGCTAGATCATGGGACATTCACATCTACCTGTGGTCCAGTCACCAAGCATTTCCAAGTGACTGACACCCAATAAAAAACTGAGCACCCAATAAAAAAAACTGGACAAATGTGGACAAGGCTACTGACTGCCCAACATCTTCATGGAGGTAGTTGTCAATTGCACAAGGTCAGACCCCTACCTGGGATCTGAGGAACACAGGGAAAGTCACCCCCCAACAACCCTGTTCTAACTGACCTTCAACCCCACAAAGGACAAGGACCTCGAAATTAAACTTTTGGTGCACATCCACTTTATTAGAGGCAGTACTGGGTCTAGGACTGGGAGGAGAGGGAGGTTCAGTGTTAACATCTATTGTCAATTTTATGAGTAGCAAGTCATCAGAATGGCCTCTTAAGAGAGAGGATGCTTCAGAAATATCAAAGGACAAGAGGAACATGGGAATCCATCAACCTTGTCTAGGACAAGGGGTAGTGCTGTAGTGTAGCGGTTAACATAATGCTATTATTTTATCAGTGTGGAATAGACCCTTCTGACTCTTCAAGCCACACCTCCCATCAACCCCCCCGACCCCACCAATTTAACCCAGATTTAACCACGGGACAATTCACAATGACCAATTAACCTACTAACTGGTACGTCTTTGGACCGGGGGTAGAAACTGGAGCACCCAGAGGAAACCCATACATTGCATGAGGAGGACATACTGGTTCCATACAGACGACATCGGAACTGAACTCTGACCCCCTAAGCTGTAACAGCGTCGCACTAACTGCTCCGCTACCGTAGCGCCAGCGACCCGCGTTCAATTCCACTGCTGACTGTAAGGAGTTTACACGTTCTCCCCATGACTGCCCGGGTTCCCTCCGAGTGCTCTGGTTTCCTCTCAGTCCAAAGACATTTGGGCTGTTAGGTTAATTACCCACATGGGTGTAATTGGGCAGCGTGTGCTCATTGGGCCAGAAGGGCCTGTTACCCTGCTGTACCCCCAAACAAATAAAAATAAATAACAAAATCTTGGAAATATATCACTGTCTCTCATTGTCAGAGTGTCCATATCCTGCAACGTCTCTCTGTGGGACTACCTCCACCCCAAGGGCTGCACTGTTTACTGGGGCAATAAATGGTGGTCCAGATCCAGGAGGGGCTTTGCCTCAGGAAAGGGAGGGGTAGGGACAGGGCGGAGTATGCCGTCTCTTACACGCACATGGTTTGCCTTTACTCCTACTGCGTGCAGTGGTCACATACTGAAGGGCAAATTTTCAGAATGATTTTGCAAAGCAGAAATCCATACCATGCAGTACGAAGGGCAGGTTGCAGTGGAACAGTGACTGCTTTCAAAGGACAGGGTGTAAGCACAACCTCCCAATCACATTCTCTGTGCTGATTAAGAGAAAGAGCGTGCGGATAAAGCAAAGGAATTCACTGACCTGAAACACAAAGGAAACGACAGCAAAAGGGAGACAAAAGATGGAGGGTTAACATTTGGTTATGGCTCCCAGTGAGGCACAGTTAGCTGATGATTGTTAGCCACAGAGCTTTAACAGCACAGTTCATGTGAGGTCCAGGAGGGTGGCAAGAAAGAGACAGAGAGGCAGAAAGAGAGAGAGAGACAGAGACAGAGAAAAAGAGAGGGAGACGGAGAGATGGAGGTGGGAAATGGTAGAAATGGGGAATAAGTGAAAGAGTTAGTGGTATTGGACATTGTGAGATGTGGGTGAGAGCAAAAAGTGTGAGTGAAATGATCCCATTGACAGAATGGAATTGTGGCAGTCACAAGGTTTTACTCACTCTCAGTAGATTTTTTACTGCCTAGGAAGGGTTCTTGTTCCATCATGTCCATTGAAATTTTAATTGCAGGAACTTTTTCTGAGTATGGGTAATCAGACTGTGAAGGAAATGTTTACAATGCTTAAAAACAGCACATCACAAATTGGACCTCAAAACTCATGAATGAGAATGACCATACCAGCTGCTGAGGATGGGTGAGGGTTTTGTGTGTGTGTGCTGGTAATGGGTACCAACTCTTAACTAAAAGATCTGAGTGGACTTTGTTATGGCATTAATTGCTTGTTGTAGATGTTGTTGTCTTTCAGTGGTTGTTAGGGCTGTAACCTGAATACTCAACAATGCAGAGGATCATCAGTCACCTGGTTAACTGACTGAAAACAAAAGGTTTACATCAATGCCACTGCGCTGGTAAAGGAGGGACTGCCACTCTGTAATTCCACTCTTTCACGGGTGTTTCTGCAGCATGAACAAAATGGGTCCAAAAGGTACGTTGTTAGATTTAGTTCAGAGATCCCGCTGGATCTAGAGGGTGTCTCATAGACGCACACAAACTCACAGAAGTACACAAACACACACTTGTATACAAGCACTCATAGAAGCACACTCTCAAACACACACACACTCTTTACACACTCACAGAAGCACTATACACAAATGCAATACACATGGACACACCCACAGCACGTACATACTGTCATGGAAGTGTGCTCTCATTCACTCTCCCACACAGTCTTTCATACACACACACACACACGAGAAACGCTCTTTCACATGCACACTCACTCTCTCCTACACATGCACAACACGCACAAACACACTCACTCACAGATGCCTAAAGGACAAGTGGAGAAATTTACAGGTACTGGCAGGAAGAGGCATGACATAGAGGACATGGGGGGCACCAGGGCAGTTACATTGCATTGAGGGTTACACAGATAATTCATGACATGTGGCAGCATCAAAGTCCATCTGGTCAAAGGACAAAGTTTCCCATGGGACATATTCACAAAGGAGCAGAAACATGATTCAGTACTGAAAAACATTTCAGAAGGTATGTAAAACAAGACAACAGCAATGCACAAAACACAAAAAAAGCTACTCCCAGCCAATAAGAAATGTAAATAATGAACTCTGTCAAGTACTATCATAAACATTTTGATCGGTGCAACAGGATTTGGGCTTGGCTTGCCTTGCTGGGATCCAACCTGGAGAAACACCATGCGAGTTAAGCCATCCTGAGTACATCCATTGCTGGCTGCTTAACCTCACACCACATGATGTTTTGATATTGCAGCCTTGATCCTACGAGTCTGTGGTGGCCAGTGCTATCACGTTTGCTGTTGTGTGCAGGGGCAGTAGGCTGAGGGTAGCAGACACCAACAGAATCAACAAACTCATTCGTAAGGTCAGTGATGTTGTGGGGATGGAACTGGACTCTCTGACGGTGGTGTCTGAAAAGAGGATGCTGTCTAAGTTGCATGCCATCTTGGACAATGTCTCCCATCCACTACTGGTTGGGCACAGGAGTACATTCAGCCAGAGACTCATTCCACTGAGATGCAACACAGAGCATCATAGGAAGTCATTCCTGCCTGTGGCCATCAAACTTTACAACTCCTCCCTTGGAGAGTCAGACACCCTGAGCCAATAGGCTGGTCCTGGACTTATTTCCTGGCATAATTTACATATTACTATTTAACTATTTATGGTTTTATTACTATTTATTATTTATGGTGCAACTGTAACGAAAACCAATTTCCCCCGGGATCAATAAAGTATGACTATGACTATTACCAATGATAACAATCAGACCATTACTGAGAGGAAGGAGGTACAGAAGCCTGAAGACACATACAGTTTCTTCCCTCTGCCATATGATTTCTAAATGGATATTGAACCCATGAACACCACCTCACTATTTTTTTTACATTTCTGTTTTTGCACTACTTACCTTAATTTAACTATTTAATATATATTACATATACTTACAGTAATTCAGTTTTTTCTATATTTATCATGTATTGCATTGTACTGCTGCCACAAAGTTAACAATTTTGATGACACATGCCAGTGATAATAAACCTGATTCTGATTCACCAATGGTCAACAGTCTTCAACGCATCACCTCAAGGTGATTGTCTTGGCCTCAGGCTGGGAGAAAGCCAAGCCAAAGAGAGAGAATGTACAGTAAAGGAGAGACTGAGATGACCTGGGCCAGCATTAAGCTCTTTCCCCAACAACAGAGCCACAGCAAGAGCCAACGGAGCTCCTAACCTTGGCCTGAAGTTTATTCGTACTTAAGTAACCTTTTGGCCACTCATCAGAGATATCCAAAAGTCAAACAGTAAAGTCTTGCTGGTTGCAAGACAACTGGTAAATGAACTACTTGTTTTCCACAACCAAAGCATCCAATCAGGAAGTCAACTGACTGCTTGCTTTCTGATTGATGAGGAGAAAGCGGGTAACAGGAAGGACGAGCATGTCAAAGACCTATGGCAAGATGGCAGTCAACGATGATCTAATGAAATCTCCAGGAACATGTAGCCTAGAACTGGCAACACACACAAAATGCTGGTGGAACGCAGCAGGCCAGGCAGCGTCTATAGGAAGAAGTACAGTCGACGTTTCAGGCCGAGATGTCGACTATACTTCTTCGGATAGATGCTGCATTCCACCAGCATCTTGTGTGTGTTGCTTGAATTTCCAGCATCTGCACATTTTCTCGTGTTAGCCCAAAACTGGCAAGCCTAACTCTCCAAATTGTGGAGAGTTAATTTTGACTGCAAGACCACCCACACTAGAGGGTTAAAACTAGAGGACATTCATTTAAGGTGAGAGGGGTGTATGGGTGCATTTCTTTTTTTACATATTTCATGGTAGGTCTGTGGAATACTCTGTCAGATACGATAGAGGCAGTTAACTGATACTTAAATAGGTACATGAAAGTGTAGAGAATGGAGGGATGTGAACATTGTGTTGGCAGAAGGGATTAGTTTAATTATGCATTTTATTACCATTTTAATAGTTAAACAAATTTACTAGTTTGGCACATCATCAAGGACTGAAGTGCACATCCCTCTGTTTACTGTACTGTGTTCTATGTTTACACTAACAAACGTCATCGTGCACATGAGTTTGTGCAGACTTTATGTTGGAAAACAACTGGGAACACTGGGGCTAGTTGACCACTCCTCCTCTTCATTGTTAATTACAGCAAGACCCCAACACCCACACTGACCTACATCAAATGGAGTGATCATGATATTGACGTGGATAGGTTTTATAGGGAATTGTCACCATCTCACCAAGACCCATAAACATGAAGAGGTTCCTCTTCGAGTCATGGAAACACAATTGCATTTAGCCTCAAGTCTTCCTGACCCTTCTGGTCATAGACAAAGGTAGTGCTTAATAACCAGCAATTTACATATCAATTATTCATAGCACTCTTGGTTGCGCTGAGTTCCAACTGGGCAAAGGGATGATCACGTCTTCGACATGGGTTGGTTTCTGTTCCTGGACAGTAGATAGTTCACTGTGACAATGTATTCATATCATGAGAGTGAGAGGTAATTTTGGAATAATTGATTGTGATGAGTCCTGAACAAAAGAGTCATTAAGATTTAGAGCACGGCAGTTCAGTTGTGACCTCAGAAAGACTAGAAACAGGGAGAGGAGATCTGAGCTCTTTCTCCCAGACCAGAGGGTCAATACAAACCTTCTCTCTTAAAAGACATCTTCTTAAAATAAACAGTATTACTGCAGTGATACAGCACCAATAACATCACTCTCAGCCAGGGATCACTTCCCTGGGTCAGTTTCCATGTGTTAAAAGGCAAACTGTGATTGGATGAGTTGCCAGATGACGAAGCAGGTCACATGGACCATCTGTGATGCAGAAGAGCTTCAATGGGGAGAAGTGGGAGAATCGGTAACCAGACGACACAGATTGAAACACCACACTAGCCAACCATGGCAACATGTTGCGGGCAGCTTAAAAAACTTCTAAATATACTTCTTTGGAACTACTCTCACTGCAATCTGTAGCCTGCAATTTCCCTCTAAGCAACATACTTTTGAACTGTCTTATAGCAAACTAGCAATTTCATGATCTTCTGATGGACTCGGCAGACAATTCTCAGGGATGCTTTAAGCAGACAAAGGTACATCACCAGGGCTGAAAGAGAGGTAGGAAGGGGGACCCCTAAGCAGCTAAAATGAAGAGGCATCAGACATACTCTACTCAGCATCTTGTTAGCAACCATACAGTCACTGGAGAATAGGGCTGGGGACCTAAGAACAAGATTATTGTATAAGAGGGAAATGAGAAATGGCTGCCTTCTGTTTCATGGAAACATGGCTCATTCTGGACACACTGGATGGTAAGACCCGAGGGCTTTTTGATACACAGGATGGATTGGACTGCTGATTTCGAGAAGGAAATGTCCCTGACCTTGAACATTTAATGATTAAGTGGCAACCATTCTACTTACCATGAGGTTTTCTTCATGATCCTGACTGCAGTTTACAAACTGCCACAGGGCAGGGTTGGGCAGGGTTATACAGGGACTCGCTGTACTGAATGCTGCCAACAGCAAACAAGAAACAGCCTTACCCGCTGTCTTTCAAATCATTGTCGGGGACTTCAATCAGGTTTGTTTGAAGCAATCTCTGCCCAATTATCATCAACATATCACCTGCAGCACCAGAGGTCCCAATACACTTGACCACTGTTACACTCTGCTTAGTAATGCCTACCGTTCCATGCTTAGACCACAGTTCAGGAAATCTGATCACTCAGCTGTCCTCCTCCGACCTGCATACCGGCAGAGGCTAAAGAACAAGCCTCCAGAGATAAGGACAACAAAGAGGTGGTCACAGGAGGCAAAGGGGCAGCTACGAGACTGTTTCTCGTCAGTGGACTGGGCCATATTCAAGGACTCATCAGAAGATCTGAACCAATACACCATGGTTTTCACAGACTTTATAAAAACAGTTGTAGATGAGTATAACTCCACAATATCATTCAGAGCCTTCCCTAACCAGAAGCCCTGGAGGAACCATGAAACGTATAATCTGCTGAGGGGCAGATCATTGGAATTCAGGTCTGGCGACCAAGTAAAATACAAGAGGTTCAACTAGGATCTCCGGAAAGCCATCTCATGAGCAAACCCAGATCAAACTTGAATCACTGAAGGATGCTCGACAGCTGTGGCAGGACTTGAATGCTATCACCTGCTACAAAAAGCAACCGAGCCACACAGGTGACCACAAGGCTTTGCCCCCAGATGAGCTCAATGCCTTTTATGCTCAGTTTCAAAAGTCAAAATGTGGCGGCATCCTCACAAACTCCCACAGTCTCCGATGAACCTGTGATTTCAGTCTTTGAAGATGACGTGGGGGCATCCTTCATGAGGGTGAACCCATGGAAAGCATCTGGATCAGACAGCATACCTGGCTGAGTTCTACAGAATTGTGCATATCAACTGACTGGAACGTTCACCAATATCCTTAACCTCTTGCTTCAGCCGTCTGAGGTGCCCACCTGCTTCAGGTAGGCTTCAATTACACCAGTGTCTAAACAGAACCTGCCTCAACATCTCCATCAGCACGGGTGCACCACAAGACTATGTGCTTAGCCTCTGCTTTACTGGCTTTATACTCACAACTGTGAGGTTAAGCACAACTCGAATGCCATTTTAAATTTGCTGCTGACGCCACTGTCGCTGGTCGAGTCAAAGGTGGTGACAAATCTGCACATGGGAGGGAGATTGAAAATCTGGCTGCGTGGTGTCACAACAACAGCCTCGCACTTTGCAATCTCAGCAAAGCCAAGGAGCTGATTATTGACTTTAGGAGGAGGAAAGTAGAGGTCCATGAGACAGTTCTTATCGGGGGATCAGAGTCGGAGATGGTTAGCAATTTTAAAATCTTCGGTGTCATCACTTCAGAGGATCTGTCCTGGATCCAGCTCGTAAGTGGCACTAAGAAGAAAGCATGGCAGCAGCTCTACTTTCTTAGAAGCTTACAAAGATTCAGCATGTCATCTAAAATTCTGATACACTTCCATAGATGTGAGGTGGAGAGCATAGTGACTGGTTGCATCGTGGTCTGTATGGAAACACCAATGAAAAAGCCTACAAAAAGTAGTGGATATGGACCAATCCATCACGGTGAAAGCCCTCCCCATCACTGAGCACATCTACATGGAGTTCTATTGCAGGAAAGCAGCATCCATCTCTAAGGACACCCACCATCCAGACCATGCTCTCTTCTCGCTGGTACAGGAGCCTCAGGACTCACACCGCCAACTTCAGGAACAGTTATTATCCCTCAACCACCAAGCTCTTGAACCAGATGGGATAACTTCACTCAACTTCATTCACCCGACCACTGAACTGTTCCAACAACCCATGGACTCTCTTTCAAGAACTCCTCATTTCATGTTCTCGATATTTATTGCTTGTTTATTTATTACTATTATTTCTCTTTTTTATATGTGCAGAATTTGCTGTTTTTTGTAAATTGATTGTTCTCTGTCCTGCTGGGGCGGTCTTTCATTGACACTATGGCGTTTCTTCTACTTACTGTGAATGCCCACAAGAAAATGAATCTCATGGTTGTATATGGCGACAGATATACACACTTTGATAATATACTTACTTTGAACTTTGAACAGACAGAAATTCTTCAATAGCTGGTTTAGTGGGACCTTTCTCAAGGAAACTAGCAACAATTTTTTTAAAATGCAGGGAACTAGCAGGCCTAGTAGGAGAGCCTGTAACAGGTATGACTGGCTGAAAGCCATCTGTGGTGGAAAAAATTTGAAATTCATTTCTGATGGATTATTGCCTAAAGTGGGAATTATATTTTACCATTTATTAGCCACATATTTCAGTTATGGTTGGATCTGGAGGATTAATTTAACAGCCAGTTACTAAATTACTTAGCTGTTCCTTACATCTTCGTTATCACTGTCTGCACTCATCTTCTTCTTTTTCTTCTTGTCATCCTCTTTCTTTTTCTTATCCTTCTCTGGGATGACATCATCCAGGAAGCTAAGGTTATGTTGGGTGAAGATGTAGTCCATTGCTTTCCTTACGGCTACCAGCGCCAGGATCTGTAGACACCAAGGAGAATCCATTATATTACTCCAAGGCTGCAGTGGTTAATTGAAACACAGCCAGCATATTCCAACCCTAATGTCACATTCTATCTGCTAGGAAATTAGGCTTCACAATCATCCTCATCTCGCTCCTGTGCTCTTGTGTTGATTTAGAGTGGCCTGGATTTGATCAATAGCAATCAGGGGCATTACCACTCACCATAATTTTGGAGTAAATCAGCCGTGACTTTACTGGAGAGGGAGTGGGGAGATTTGTGTACTGATGTGTGTTTTGGAAAGGGTACACCGGAGGTTCACCAGGATGTTGCCTGGATTAGACGGTATAAGCTACAGTACAAGGAGGAGTTGGGAGAAACTTACGCTGGTTTCTC